>NW_020455559.1:596922-613502 GCF_003342845.1 Nothoprocta perdicaria
AAGGCCGGCAGCGCCGCGCGCGCCCGCAAGGCGACGGCCAAGAGGGACAAGAGCGCGGCCCCCGAGCGCGACGGCTGGACGAAATTCCTGCCCGGCGCCGAGGACGGAGCGGGACAAACGGCCGCCTCGGGTGCCCGGCCGGCGCAGGCGCCTCGTGGCCGCTATTGAGCCCTCCGTGCCCTGCCTCCCCGCCGGCCGCTTCCCTCCCTGCTGCTCCCCGGCACAAACCAGCCCCGCTCCATCCCGCTCGCTCCCCGGCGGCTCCCGCCGGCTGAGGCCGGAGCTGCGGGATACACGGGTCTCCCGGGACGGCACTGCCGCTGACCAGCCGCTTCCCCGCTGAAGAGCGCCGGCGTTGCAAGCGGCACGAGGAGCCCCCGAGGGCACAGCCGGTGGTTGGGTTTTTGCAGCAGCTGGAAAAATAAAAGTTAAAAAAAAAAAAAAGGAAAATCCTCTGGTTTCAGCAGCTCCCGACCCCGGGCAGTGGAGCCGGGGCAGCCCCGGGGTGCGTCCTCACCGGGTTGCACCCAATAACCCGTCTCCTCTGGTGCTGGGGGGCGACAGAGCCCGGGCTGACTTTGTTTTCAGCACTAAAACTGGTGGAAGCTGCTCCCGTTCCAGCCCCGAGGCTGCCCAGGCATCCAGGGAGGAGATAAAGGCCGCGGCAACGCGGAAAAGGGGGACAAAGTCCCGCTTCGTTAGCGCTCCGACTCGGCAGAGGCTTCCAAGTGAAAGCTGTTTCAGCAGCTGCAGCAAGTAACGGGTTTAATGCTAAAATAACATTAAGTTTTCCACCAGATCTATCCTGCTGGGGCTCCACACGCTCCTGAGGGCAGTTAAGCAGCAAGTTTTCCCTCTGGCGTGATGAGGGCAGACAGGTTTTCAGGTTTTGTTCCTTCTGTCCCATCTCCAAGGCTTCGTGTCCCCTCAGGGCCTTCTGCTAATCTGCAACTGATCCTGGGAAGTATTTCTGGGAATAACTTCCCCTCCTGCCACTTGAGGTCCCCATGAAAAGGCGGCTGATGAGAGCAGATGTTCCCGAAGGAGGATCCTTCCCAAAGCAGAGCGCCGAGCCGCTCACTGGGACATAAAAACAGGATGGGACTCGTGACGAGGAGCAGGGCCGAGTGGCCTGGGGACACTGGGGATGTTCTTGTCCTGGATTTTGTGCCGGGCATTTTGTAGCCCTGCAAACAAACACGGTCCCAAGAAAAAGCCTCCCTGCTGGGCTGGCAGAATTTCAGAGCCACAGCAACCCCACGCCCACAAACTCCAAAGGTCACGCGTTAAACCTGGCCCTATAAAGCCAACAACAAATACAGAGCACCGCAGCAAAGGACCTTGTTTTTCCATCACTCAGCTCCTCCGGGAAGCTGCGACTCCCTTAATCTCAAGGCAAACGCTCCTTTCTCCTCCTCTTTCTCCTCAGTTAACACCAAAAGAGCAGCCCAGGGGCCATGGTGTGTGAAGGATCAGGGCTGGTTTATCGCGATGGGGACGAGCTACAAGCAACACCGGGAAGAGAGCCGGCGCCAGCGGGAAAACCACAGCGCTCCCAGGTGCTTTGGGGGGAACACAGGGAGAAGCGGGATGTTTCCATCGGCTCCAGAGCCCCTGAATTTGCTCACCCCCCTTTTTCGGGATAAGGGATCGGCGCTGGACACCTGCAGGTCCGAGCCTGGTCGCCGCTGCCGGGCTCGCGAATCCCGGGGCTGTGAGGCCTCCGGAGCCGCAATCCCGGACGGCGCCGATTTCCCATTCCCCGCACGGCGCCGGCGCTGGCAGTGCCCTCCGCTCTCCCTCCCCTGGGACACGGTGCCTCAATGGACACGGTTGTCCTGCCCCAGGCCTACACACGCGCGACGGGCAGCGCTGGCATCTCCTTCCCTGGGCCCACTCGGACCTGCGGGGACACAGAACGGGCTTTGTCTCAAGCTTTGGGATGGGGAGGGCAATAAAACAAGAAAAATGCACCAAAGCTGGACTCAAAGAGTTGTACTGAGTTGGGCAGTTCTCAGCGAGCGCTTGGACATACTGGGCATCAGCTTGTGCCCGGCTCTCTGCGGCTATTTGGGAACCTGGTGCATGAGGAGCCACCCTGGCCCGTCCCCGCAGCGAGAAGCAGCTCTGATCATCCACAGAAAATCGGGAGGAGGGGAAGTGCTGCCTTCCCCAAGGATTTATAGGTACTCGGAGGCTGGCCTCCCGCCTCCCTCTCCGCACCCTGAGGATCTTCCGGAAAAAGGGAGGCTGCCAACCAGGAGACGCCTTCACATGGCCGCCAGGGCCGCCGAGGAGAGCACGGTCAGGAGAAGCACCAGCAGGCCGGACTGGTTGACTTGGCTGAGCTTGAAGCCCTTCCCCATGTCCCATGCCTGCCGGGAGAGAAGAGACACAGCACTTAGTTCCCACATGGAAAATCCCGAGACAAAACGTGCCGGGGTGGCATCCAGAGCAGCAGCTGCTCCTTCCTTGCTTCCCTCTCGCTGACAGAAACGGGTTATAAAGTGCCTGAGCTACAGATCCAAGGCAGCAGGAACAGCCCAGAGCTGTTGGGAAGGAGTGGGAAGCAGCTGGGAAGCAGACCTGGCCTCCAGCACATCCAGCTTCACCTCTGGATTCGGAATCTCTCCCCTAACTCTGCTCAGTGCAAGTACAGAGCTCAGCGGGGTCCCTGCTGCTGGAGATGGGGCTCACTCCGGGCCAGGCGCCTCTGCAATTGCTCCTGCAAAACCAGACCCAGCTGCAGCAGCCCAAAAGCAGCACAGCCTGTAGCAGCTCCCAAGCTCTGCTCGCCCTCCTTTGCTCCCGCTCCCCTCTTATCCCTTCCCTCGCTCCCCGCGCGGCTCCGCAGGGAATGCGGCTCCGCAGGGAATGTGGCGCCGCGGGAGCCGCTGCCGCTCTCCTTGCCGCTGGGGGGAAGGAGCAGAAGTCTCTGCGACTTCCACGCTCCCAAAAATAGCACCTTGTTTCTGAGGTGCCTCATTTCCATTCCCAAGGGCACCTTCCCCAATGCCACGCGCGTCATCCGCTCCGAACGTTTCCCTTCCCTCATCCCAGCCCCGGCCGCTCACCAGGTGCCGGATCCCGTTCCAGGTGTGGTAGGAGAGCGGGAAAACCAGTGCAAACTTGGCCGAGTAGATGAGAGCCGGGCCCAGGCTGAGCGACTTCACCATGGCCAGGTAGTGGGGAAACTGCTCGGGGAGGAGCAGGGCAGCCAGACCGAAGAGGGAGACACCTGGGAAAGACAAAGTCACCACAATTGTCACCAAGAGCCAGGCCGGAGGCTGGAAGTCCAAGGCCTGGAAAGAGGACACCAATTCCACGTGTCACCACAGTGCTCCCATCCTCCCTATTGCATCTCTCCCAAAGGGATGCAATTCCCAAGCTTTTTGACTAGGGGCAGGTTTGCACTCCTTTTTTTTTTCCCCATTGTTGAGCTAGGCCTACACTGAAGAGCGATTCAAACCAATCCCAGCCACATTTCCCACAATTTCCGAGCAGGTAGCGGAGAAAATGGGTCTAGTTTCACTGGGGAGACCACCCCAATGTTCCTAGTTTGGTGACAGAGCGGGAATCAAAGCAGGAGCTCATCGTGGCCAACAGAGGATGAAGGAGAGAGGAGGGTTCCCCCTACTCGGTGGCAGTGCCAGCCGTGCCGTGACAAGTCAGTGTCTCTGGGAGGGCAGCGGCCACCTCGGAAACGTCACCCGAGCCCAAGGAAAAGCCCCCAAAATCAGGAGCCCCGAGAGCCGCCCGAGGACCCAACGCACCCATGCTGAGCGCCACGCCGGTGCCCCGGTGCGTGATGGACATGGCCATGGGCAGCGACCACCTGCAAAACAACCGGATTCATCAGCAAGATGGGGCAGGAAGGTGAACAAAAACACACAATATTAGAGAGGCTTCCAAGGCAGAGGCATAAAACACGGCCTGTCTATTCGCAGGCAGCTCCGTGCTGCTGGGCGGGTATCTCTGCACTCGGAATTATGCAAGGAATCCAGCCAGAGCAAAAGGGGGGAGACGGGGGAATGTGCAGAGGCAGCTTGGGAATGACAAATGCCACTGGGCGCGGGGTTGGGAAGCGCTGCCGGGAAAGGAGCAGAAAACTGCAGGGCTCCTGCAGTCGAGGAACGAAGGCACCGGGGGTCCCAAGGGTGCCACCTTCTCTTGGTGTCACCCTGTGTCCCCAAGCTGCGCAGGAGAAGCCACGGCACGGAGCTGAGGCTCTTACTTGTAAATCGAGACGTGGGGGGACAAGGGCCGGTTGGATTTGGTGTTCTTATCCCAGAAACGCGCCATCTCCTCCTTGGCCGTGGTGCCCATGGGGACAACGCTGGAAAAAGAGGGGAGACAGGATGGGCGGAGGCAGGGGCAGCCGCTGCCCGCTCTGCCCGTGCAGCGCCCGCCTTCCCAGCCCGACCTACGGCAATAAAAGAAATGAAAAATAAAAGAATAAAAAATTCACCGTGAGCTGCCTGGAGTTGGGAATAATAGTCAGGATGCTGACTCCGTTCTGCACTGAGAGCTACGGAGCCGCCGGAGCGATGCCAACCCCCCCAAACAGGGGGTTTGGGTATCAGATAACGTGTTATGTAACAGAGATAACGCGCAACCTGCTCTTGGCTGCCACCGTAATTGCACCCTGCACCAAATAAAGAGCTTGTAATTTAATGTTCCTGAGATTACCCAGCAATTACATTTCCAGCCCAATTTAGCGGAAAATGACTGTCTCTCTCGCAGCTCGGCAGCACGAAGCGCAGAGGCGAGGGGGCTTCTGCTCAGCCGCGCTCCCCATCAGCTGCAAAGTTAATGGCATTCATGGCACTTGTCACGAGAAGCCACCGCAGAGGGTGACACCGGTTCTGCCTCCTCGGCGAGACCCGGCCGAGCTTCTCCTTCAGCCCCAGCTGAAGGTAAATAGGCCAGGCGCTCGCCACGGCATCAGAATTCCTAAGCGGATGGAGCTTGGGAAGGCGGCAAAGCTTTAGACGGGATCCCGCGGGGAAAGAACTTAATCCCGTTAGTCTCCACTAAAGCTCAAACTCACTGTCGTGCGGAGGGGCCGGGGCCCAGCCGGGCCAGGAGGCATCGCCGTCCAACGCACCTGCAGGGGAATACGGAAACGTTTGGTCGTGAGCGACAAATAAACGCCCCAAAACACCAGCAATTTGGGGATTCGGCAGCTCAAAGGCCCGTGTCTTAAATATCAGCCCTAACACGGAAGGATCGGGGCTGTTCTTAAATCTTCTGGCTGTAATACTGAGCCTAGCTCTTAACTAGAGCCTCAGCCCGGGGGCTGGTTCTTTAGCACATCCTGTAATTAGTCTGCTCAGTGATAACAGTTTCTACCACCCTTCCCTCTCGTTAGGGCAATTAGCGGGGCGGGTGCAACACGTCCCAGAAAGGCACCGTGCAAAGGGCTACAGTCCCCGCAGGGGCTAAAATAAAGTCATCGACGCCCCCTTTTCCTCTGAACACTGTTTTTTTGTGACGTGGTTTCACCGTCTGTTAAGCGCTGAGCCCAGGTCGCTGTCACACAGCACTGCGGTCACAGCAGCCCTTGGAGCGAGAGCGAACGGCATTCCACGGTGCCCCAAGGAGCTCCTTTCCACGGGATCAGTCGGGCTAATTGTGGCATTCCCGGGCACTTCTCCAGGCCCCGGGCAGAGCCACAGGCCCCCGGGGCGGCGGCGGCTCCGGTTTGCGGATGTGGGCTGGAATCCGCGGCACCCGCTCGCTCCCGTCGAGGACACGGCGGGAAAGGCAGCGCTTCCCGACGGCACCGCCGCGACAGCGGCACGGAACCGCGTTCAGCGCGTTCGTCCGCGGGCTAACGACCAACGTTAATTAAACCTTCCCAAACGCGCCCGCATCTCCGGGGTCTTCCGCGTGCGCCCGACGGCTCCAGCAGGAACCTCAGGATGAAACAGCTGCTCCGGGCCGCACCGGCCCGCCACCATTCCCAACAGCAGCCAAAAATATGGGAAAACACAGAAGAGGCTTCCCAAGTTGCCTAAACTCCACAATACGCTATTTTTTTTCAATGCTACCGTCTCCCCCATCCTCCGAGTGCAATTTTCATTCTTCCTTTTTCTCTTTTTAGCTGCATCCCGCTTGCAAAACGCAGCGTTCCAGCTAAGCAATCAAGGGCACGTTGTACCCAAGACCTGTCCTCGTTCCCATTCATCATCATTCTCTCAGTTGTTGCTTCTTCATTAGTACCCCGTCCATTAGCTGACATTTGCGGCCGGATCACTGATAAATAAATTATTTAAAGATACAAAAAAAAAAAAAGGAAAATTAGTCCTGAAATAGAATCCTACGGCGTCAAACCTGCATCACACCTGAAAAAGGGGGCAAAACGTATGGAGATAGTTCACTAACAACATGAGATCTTCAAGGATTTACAAAGTGCAAAATCTTCAAGGATTTACAAAGTACAACTGGTGGTAAAGGGCTGGCGAAGGGTCTTGTGATGGGCCATAACGCGAGATTTCCGTGAAATGCCCCTACAGCGCCCGACACGTCGCATCTCCACGTGCATCCGCCCTTCCCAGCTCCCAAAGGAAGGGCTGGAAGGCACCCGGAGCAGCTCCAGAACCGCAGCGGCTCCGAGGCCCGTGCGCAGCCGCCTTTGAAGCGGATCCTGCCATCAAATCCCTCGTTCCGTGCCGCACAGCAGCAACCAACCGTGCAGCGATTCCGGGCGCTTTTCCATGCGCCAGGCTGAAGCAGGCGCCAGATGCAGCTCTCAGACCCAAAACTACAAAAATCGACGCCTTCTTGCTGCTGTTTTTCCAGCCCAGGACGTGACGGCCCTGCAGCCCTCCAGGACTGGGATCATCCGCATCTCCTGTTGCCCTCTAAGCACAAAACGTCCCACCAAACCAGACCGGCCTGCTGTTATTTGAGGAAAAAATGCCCAAACACCATTTAAACCAACATTTTGCCGCTGTTTTCTTGGCATTTCACCAATACCGAGCACCCGGGAGGGCAGGAAAGAGCCGCCAAGAGCAGCAATGCTGCGGGGGGGTCCGGCCCCGACTACCGGGCCATGAGCCCCTCATGCGGCCCCCCCGGGGGCCCGTTCCCCCCGCCGCCGCACCGGGTAACCGCGGCCCTGCCCACACGCCGACCCCCGGTCCTGCTCGCCCGGCCCTGCCCGCGGCCGGGTCAATCCCGCCGTTTTCCCACCGGGAGCCTCCCGGCCTCGCCCCGGAGCCCCCGGTGGGGCCGGGCAGGGCCCGCAGCCCCCGGCCGGGCCGCCCCGGGAGTCACCTCAACGCCAGCGCCGCCATCTTGCAGCGCCCGGAAGCCGGCCGCGACGCCCTTCCGCTCCCGCCGCCCTGTGGAGGGGGAAGGGGTTCGCGGCGCACCGCGGCTCGGGTTGCTCCGTTCCGCCCCGTTCCGCCCGGGGCTCGCCGCGGGCCCGGTCGCCAGCGCGGTCGCTGTCACCGCCGCGGCGGCCACGGGGCCGAACGTCCCTCCGGGGGGCAACGTCCCCCGGGCCTTCACCACCACGGTGCTGGTGGCAGGTGGAGCGGGAAAGGAGCTGCCCATGGTCCCGCTGCGCGCCCAGGACACCTGTCCCCAATCAGGGTGGTCAATCCCCTTCCAAGGAGACCCCAAATCCCAGTTTTCCCCCATTTTGGGGGGCTTCCTCCCTCAGCAGCTGGAGCCCGTCACCACCAAAGCCACCAGCTGGCAGCAACCAACCCCAAAGCCGCATTTTTCACCCCAAAGCCGCATTTTCCACCCCAAAGCCCTACACACGAAGGGCGGCCGCCGCGTCCCGCTCTCCCCCGAAATCCCGCCGGGAGCGGCGCATTCCTGCCGGGCCGCCCCCGCGGCGGCCGGGAATGCGGCGCCACAAAGGGCGCAGTGTGCGGGGCCGCCCGCCCGCCGCCCGCTCTCCCCTGCGAACAAAACGGCCCTTTCTCGCGCCCCCCCGGCGCGGGGGCCCGCGGCTCCCGCTCTTAAGCGGCGCCGCGCGGCGGCCCCGGCAGCCTCGGGCCCTCCAGCGTCCCGCGCGGCCCGGCCGCCGCCACCATGTCGCAGGGTGACAGCGGGAGCCTCCTGCTCCTCGCCGCGCTGCTCGCCGCGCTCGGTAAGGACGCGGCCCAAATCCCGGGATTTGGGGCTCCTGCAGTGGCTCTGGTTGAGGACCTGCCCTTGGGCTTGATCCATCCAAAGGGATCCATCCAAACGCACCCCCCCGGTCGCTGCCACCGGGTCCCCTCCGGAGCCATCCGCCCCGCCGCGGTGCCCGGGGCGCCAGGACGTCCCCTTCGCACCCCGGGTTGTCCCCCAGCAAAGGCCCTTTGGTGGCGCGGGCGCCGGGATTCGCTCGGAGCGGCGGCCGGGACGCGGCGCTGACGCCCCCGGCCCCCTCGCAGGGCTCTCTCCGTCGCTCGCCATCCACGTCTACACGCAGCGGGAGATCTACGGCACCGTGGGCTCCCACGTCACCCTCTCCTGCAGCTTCTGGTCCAGCGAGTGGATCTCCGAGGACATCTCCATCACGTGGCACTTCCAAGCCGAGGGCTCCCGGGACAGCATCTCCGTAAGCGCCATCGTTCCGTGCATCCCGGTGTCGGGACGGCCCACTGCGCCCGGGGCCATCCTGATCCCGCTGCTTCTCTCTTTTTTTCCCCCGCTCCTTCCCTAGATATTTCACTATGCCAAGGGGCAGCCCTACATCGACGACGTGGGCACCTTCAAGGAGCGCATGGAGTGGGTGGGCAACCCGCACCGCAAGGACGGCTCCATCGTCATCCACAACCTGGACTACACGGACAACGGCACCTTCACGTGCGACGTCAAGAACCCGCCCGACATCGTGGGCAAGTCCTCGCAGGTCACGCTCTACGTCTTTGACAAAGGTGACTGCGTGGGGACACGCTCCCCATGCCTGTTTTCCCTGCCGCCGCCGTCGTGCCCGGCGCGTTCCCGGCTTTCCGGGCGCTAACAGGGAGCGCGTGGGCCCACAGTGCCCACCCGCTACGGCGTCGTGCTCGGCTCCATCATCGGCGGAGCTCTGCTGCTCGTCCTCGTGGTGGTGGCCCTGGTCTATCTCATCCGCTACTGCTGGCTCCGGAGGCAGGCGGCCCTGCAGAGACGCCTGAGGTGAGACGGGATGGATCCGGAATGGGTGGAAAACGGAGCATCCCGGGAGCCGGCTCCCGGTTTTCCTGGTGGCCTGGAGCAGGTCGGAGCTAGCTGGTGTTTCTGAGCTGCCCCTCTGCTTTTCCATGCCCGGTTTTAGCGCCATGGAGAAAGGGAAGCTGCAGAGATCCGCCAAGGACGCGTCCAAGCGGAGCCGCCAGGTGAGCGCCGGGGTGGCGGGCGCGGATGGGACGGGACGTGCGTAGGCAGAGCATTCCCTGCAGCCCCGTAGCCCGGCACAGGGGGCAAATCCCACGGGAGCAGCCAGGAGACGACGGCAGAGAGCAAAGGGCGGCCCAGGAAAACCTCCCCACTTGCATTTTGGGGTTAAAAACAGCCGGTGGGAGCCGGATCTCCCAGACGGAGGGGAGAGGAGCGAAGCGCCCGGAAAACTGCGGTTGGGGGGTGGCTCGGGTGGTTGTCCCCGGCCCCGACGGTGCCCGTCGCACCCGCAGGCGCCCGTCCTCTACGCCATGCTGGACCACAGCCGGAGCACCAAGGCGGCGAGCGAGAAAAAGGCCAAGGGAGTCCCGGGCGATTCCCGCAAGGAGAAGAAATAGCGGTTAGCGGGCAGGGAAGGTAGCGCCGCGGCGGCGGGCGCTCAATCCCCCCGCCCCCCGAAGGTCGTCATGACCATCGAGATGGAGCTGAAGGGCGAGGCCGCCGAGGCCGCTGGCCTCCCGCCCGCCGCCAAGTCCCCGAGCAAGACGAGCCTCAAGAGCGCCTTGATGAACATGATCAAGATGGACTCGGACTAGTGACGCCCCGGCGGCCTCGCCCGGCCTCCCCCTCGGCCGGCGCCGCGGGACCCGGCGGGGAGCGGGGTGTGATCCTCGCCCAGGGTCCCTCGGCCTCGGGGGCGCCCCGGGGTCCCCCCGCGCCGCCGGGGGACACCCCTCAAGCCCCTTGACCGGTACCTTCCGCCGCGCAGCCGCTGCCCCGGGCACACGTGTCATTATTTTTTTTTTCTATTTGAGGATGAAAACGATGAGTTTTGGGTCCCCTTCTTCCCCAGGGACCTCCCGGATCCCTATGGGCCCACGCTGCCCTGATCCACCCCCCCCTGTAAAAAAAGCCACCTCCCGGAGGGTTTCTCTGCCCCAAAGCTGCCCCTTTTCTGGCCGTTTTCTCGTCTCTCCCCCGCGACCGAGCTGCAATGACGTCGTGGGGCGGCCCCCGCCACGTCCCCTCCACCCCGTCCCCAATTAACCCCCGTGACGACACGTCCGATAACGTCCCCCCTGTCCCCCCGCCGGGGCCGCCATCCCGCTCCGCGGGGGCCGCGGCCGTGGGGAGGAGGAGAGGCCGGGCCCGGAGGAGCCCCCGCTGCGGCGCCCGGCGCTCCCGGCGGCTTTTCCAAGGCCCCGCGCATTCCCGCATCCCAACCTTAATAAAAACTGACATCTCCAGGAGCCAAGGAGCATCCCTGGCTCGTCGCCGTTCCGGTTCGGAGGGTGGGAAGGAGGCTGAGCACTCGCCAACTCGTTGCACAGAGCACAGCCTGGCTCCGGCAGCATCCCCGGGGCCTCTCCGGCCTTTTTCCCTCGGCCGGATGGATTATTTGTCATTCCGGAGGGAGCTATTCCCACTAAGGAGCGCCAGTTCCCGCAGGGCTGCACCGGGAGCCTTGAGGGAAGGGGCTGCGGAAGCTTTGCTCCGGAGGCTTCGTTCCGGAGACAGCCCGGCCATCCCACTGGGAAGCGGCCCAGCCTTTCCCAAGCCACAGCCTGGCACGCAGCCCATCCCAACTCCACCTTAATTAAGCCAGCGGCTCCGAAGTTGATCCAAAGCCCTGGAGCAAAGGAGCCCTCGAGAGAACATAGGAAACGCCGACACGGGCAGGAAAACAGAGCTGATTTTAATTCCCGCAGCTGCACACAGCTCCTGGATGGGAATTGGGGGGTCTTCCCTGCTCTTTTTTGCCAGGATGCGAAGCTCAGGCTGCAGTTAATCCAACCACTCGCCCTAGGGGTCCTTCCCAGAGCCCACTCCCAACAAACCTCCCTATATCCAGTTCACCCAATGTGATCGCGCATCCAAACAAGTCCCTCGGGAACGCAGCCGGCACCAGCAGGTGATTCCAAGGGTGATTAATGATCCCTGGGACAGAGCAGCAAAACACGCCGGGAAATCTGCCGCAAGGGAGGAAGAAAAGCAGCTGCCGGGGAAGGGGGGGGATTCACGGCAACTCTTTCATCTTCGCTGTAAAAATAGTGCGATGGGAAACGAGGCCAGCTCCGGCTTTTGCGGGAACGATGGGCTGGAAGCGCAGCCCGGAGGCGAAGCGGGAGAGACGCAGTGAAATCCAGGGATGGGACAGGCCCAGCGATGGGCTCATCCCGGCTCCCGGGGTTTGTTCCCATCGGGGCGCTGCAAGGCGGCTCACAGCCAGGACCGCGCTCCGAGGGCGCTCCGGGATCGCAGCGGCTCCCGAGGCAGGGAGGCTGGGATGGCGCCAGCCTCGGGAAGCCGGTGGGAACAGGGCGGCCCCATGCTGCTATTTTTAAGCGGCGTCTCCCCCCGGGGCCGGAGCCGCCGCGGGCAGGACGGGGTGCCCGGGGACACGGGGTGCCCGGGGGGCTCCCACAAAGCAGGCGCAGGCCCGGCCGCTCTCCCCACGTTTTATTCTTTACACCCACGGGAAGAGCGCGGCGCTGCCCCCCCCCAGCCCACGGGGGACAACGGGCACAGGGACACTGTGGAACGAGAAGGGGACACCCCGGGGTTCCCATAACAGGGGCTGTCAGCAGGGCCTGTGCCCCCAGCACCTTCCCGCTGTCCCTTTCCAGGGTATCCCAGGGGATGGGACAGGTTTCCCTCCCTGCTCTCCTCATGGGGGACCTTTCCCTGCCATCCCCCCTTTCAAGGGCCACATCCACCTGCAGGGATACAGGGATCCGAGCTGGGGTCACCCACAGGCTCCCCCCAAAGCTCCTCCCTCCCTGCTGGCTCCAGAGTTCCAGAGGGCCGGACCATTCCCAGGTGCCCGTGTCACATCTCCGCAGGGACAGCCCCACACGGGCTCAGCTCTCAGGGGTGTCACGGGGGGCACAGGGGGCCAGGACGGAGCCACGTCCCCAGCCGGAGACGGGCGGAGTGCAAAGAGCCGGAGCCGGACGGCGCCCCTGGAAGCGCCGCGCCAGAGAGGCGGGCGCCGCTCAGGGCCCCGAGTCCTTCTTCCGTTTCTGGAAGCGGCGAAACTTGCCCTGGATGGCGAGCGCCGCCTTCTCCGTCTCGGGAGCGCTCAGGTCGATGTCGATCTCCTCTTCCTCCTCCACCTTCTTGGAATTCCCAGCCTTGGCTGCAGGAAAACCCAGCTGCCCCGTTACATCCCGGGGCTGCAGGTGTCCCTGCATTCCCGGGATGTGCTCTGCATCCTGGATCCGCCCCCCACCAGCACCAGGCAAGGGATCAAGACGGAGCCATCTCATCCCCAAGTCCATCTGGGCAGCATTCCCGGCGGCAGGATCACAACCCCCCACCCCGGTGGGATCCGCGCCAGCCTCTCCCGCGCGGAGCCGCTTCCTCGGCTCCATCCGAGTGCCAGAGGCCGCCGCGTCCTCACCTTTCTCCTGCCCGCCGGGAGCCTCCGCAGAGGCCGGTGCCTCTGGAACACCGAGCTGCAGAGAGAGGGAAAGCACTGGTCGGGGTGGCGATCCCGGAGCGAGCCGCGCGCTCCGCGGATGCTCCGTGGGATGCGGGTTCAGCCCTGGAGCGGGATGCAGCACCGCTCGCATCCCCATCCGCCGGGATCCTCCCCGGGACACCGCTCCTGACACGGAGCCGGGCGGGATGCGGCAGCGGATGTCGCGCTGGGACACCCAGCTCCGAGCATCCCGGGAGATCCCAGGGACACGCGAAGGGGCTGGGAGCCCCCAGTGGGAAAGGGACCCCTTTCCAGGTCACATCCCCCCATCCCAGTTGTGGGAAACCTGGGAATTTTCTCTCCCCGTTTTCGGATGTTTTGTTGTTTCCAGCCCCATGCAAGCTCCCGCAGCACCGGCCCAGCGGCTCCGTGACGGGAAGGGGAGGAAGGAACCGGTACCGGCTCCTCCAGAACCGGGAGCTCCCGGGGAACCGGCCCCGACGCCACCGGCCCCGGGGCGGGAACCGTCCCGGCCACGAGAGCCCACCGGATGCCCCCCGGAAGCCTCCTGGTGCCGGTTCGGTGCCGCTGTGTCCCGGTTCGGTGCCGGTTCGGGCTCTGCCCGCCCCGCCGCCCTCACCTCGCTCATGGCTGCCTCGCGCCGCCGCCCGCTCTGAGGCGCCGCGCGCGCCCCGGCCGCTTTTATAGCGGCGCCCGCACTGAGTGACGGCGGCGGGCAGCCAATGGGCGCGCGGGAAGCGCACCTGGCCCCGCCCCTCCCGCTGCGCACGTGCCGCGCGAGCCCCTCCACCGCCCCCCCCCCGCGCCTCGACGGCGCGCGGGACCCGGCGTCCCGGGGGGCCCCGGCGTCCGGGAGGGGGGGGCAGGCCCCCGGGGGGGGGGCCAGGCCCCCGGGAGGGACCCGCAGCAACAGAACCGGGGCCGCCGCAGGGCCCCCGGTGCCCCAGAGAGCCCGGGAGCCGCCCCGGGGTTCGGGGGGGCGGGTGTCACCCGGTGAGCGCCACCCCCCGGGCCGGTGTCACCTCCCGGGCCGCCCCCGCGGCGCCGCCCTCGCCTTGTGCGGCCTCCGCCAAGTTCAAGGTGCAAATTCCACCGGGCTCCCGCCGGCGGTGCCGGGGACGGTGACACGGAGCAGCCCGGGGGGCCGGCAGCCCCCGGCAGCCCCCGCGGGTGAGCGACAGCCACGGGGACACCGGGGGGGCGAGGGGGGCACGGAGGGCGCCCCAGGGCCGGCGGCTGCAAGGGGACACGTGCCAGCGGGGACACGAGGGGGACAGCGGGGACCTGCCAGCGCCGGAGAACACATGGCCGCGTGCGTGAGCGTGCAAGGACGCGTGCGCGCGCACGCATGCACACATGTATGTGCACACACACATATGTGCGCACACACGTATGTGCATGTGCACACAGATATGCATGCCACATGTTCAAGTATGTGCATGCACGCATGCATATGTGTGCACACATGCATGTATGTGCATGCACATGTATGTGCACACGCATACGGATGTGCCTGCACACATGTTCAAGTGCACACGTATGTGCATGCACGCATGTATGTGCATGCATGTGCACGTGTGCATGTATGTGCATGCACATGCATGTGCACGTGCACACGTGTGTGCACGCACATATGTATGTGCATGTACACATGTATGTGCATGCACACACGTGCATGTGCACACGAATGTGCATGCACACATGTTCAAGTGCACACGTATGTGCATGCACGCATGTCTTTGCATGCATGTGCACATGCACATGTGCATGCACATGTATGTGCACGTGCACACGTATGTGCATGCACATATGTTCATGTACACCTGTATGTGCATGCACGCATGTATGTGCATGCACACACATGCACGTGCACACGGATGTGCATGCACACGTATGCACACACGCACGTCACTGCCCCCCAGGCTCTCCCCGGCCGCGGCCCCCCCGGGCGCAGCAGCCCCCGGCATGTCGGGCACCAGCCCTTCGGACGCGGAGGGCAGCGCGGGCGGCAGCCCCGGCACCCGCGGCCGCCGCGGGGACCCCGACGCCGAGGGGGACAAGGTCTGCGCCGTGTGCGGCGACCGTGCCACCGGCTACCACTTCCACGTCATGACGTGCGAGGGCTGCAAGGGCTTCTTCAGGTGGGACGGCACGGGGTGAGGTGGTGGGGTGGGACGCGATGGGGTGGGGTGGGACAGGAGGGATGGGAAAGGGCGGGATAGGGCAAGGTGCCATGGAGCGGGACAAGATGGGATGGGATGGGGTGGAAAGGGATGGGGTGATGTGGAGGGATGGGATGATATGGAATGGGACAGGACGAGGATGGGGTAGGACAAGGCATCATGGAGTGGGACGATGGGATGGGATGGGATGGGATGGGATGGGATGGGATGGGATGGGATGGGATGGGATGGGATGGGACGGGGTGATGTGGAGGGATGGGACGATATGGAATGGGACAGGACGAGGATGGGGTAGGACAAGGCACCCTGGAGTGGGACAATGGGATGGGATGGGATGGGATGGGACGGGATGGAAAGGGGTGATGTGGAGGGATGGGACGATATGGAATGGGACAGGACAAGGATGGGATAGGACAAGGCACCCTGGAGTGGGACAATGGGATGGGATGGGATGGGATGGGATGGGATGGGATGGGATGGGGTGATGTGGAGGTATGGGGTGACATGGAATGGGACAGGACAAGGCCCCATGGAGTGGGACAATGGGATGGAATGGGATGGGATGAGATGGAAAGGGATAGGACAACATGGAATGGGAGAGGACAAGGATGAGATAGGACAAGGCACCGTGGAGCAGGGCAAGATGGGACGGGATGGGATGGAAAGGGATGGGGTGATGGGACAACATGGAATGGGACAGGACAAGAGCGTCATGATGAGCTGGGACAGGAGGGGATGGGACCAGGAAGGAGGCTCAGGTGGGATGAGATGGGACGGGAAGGGATGGGACAAGAGGGGACAGGACGGGGTGCTCAAAGCGAGGCCCATAACAGGGCACGGGCRACCAGGGGTGCCCCCCGTCCCAGCACGTCCTGCCCCACAGCTGCCCCAGAGCCATGGCGGGCACGGGGTGGCTCCTGTGGGCCCAGGGACGTGTCCTGGGGGACACAAACACGGGGACCCGGGGGCCGCGGCCGCCCTGCTGCCGCTCCCCGTGCCCCCCCAGGCGCTCCATCAACAAGGGCGTCCGCTTCACGTGCCCCTTCGCGCGGAGCTGCCCCGTCACCAAGGCCAAGCGGCGGCAGTGCCAGGCCTGCCGCCTCCAGAAGTGCCTCGACGTGGGCATGAGGAAGGACAGTGAGTGCGGCCGGCCCCGCTGGCCCTCGGGGACCATGGGGGCAGCGGCGGGGGGAGGCAACGGGTGGGGAGGGGATGGGGGCACCCGCATGGGCTAGATGGAGGGACCCACGTGGGACAGATGGGGTGATGTATGGGGAGAAGGGACAACCCGGGGCACCTTGGTGGGACAGGGGAGGACACGGGAGCAGAGATGTGGGGTGACGGGGGACATGAAGTAGAGGGGACAATGGGGTGACGTGGGTGGCACAAGGGGGGGACGCAGGAGCAGAGAGGACAGTCCAGGGTCACAGGGAAGGGGGCACCCTGGGGCAGCAGGACGAGGTGACGGGGGGTCCGGGTGACCCCAGCGGCCGCAGGGAAGGGGCTGGGGGGTCCATCGCTCTCCTGGGGGGTGCCCGCCGTGGGCGGCGCGGGCCCAGGCGTCCTGCGTGACGCGCCGCCCGGGGCGGGGGACGCAGTGATCATGTCGGAGGAGGCGCTGC
>NW_020455559.1:615290-616270 GCF_003342845.1 Nothoprocta perdicaria
AGCCCTGGAAAAAAAAAAAAAAAAAACGGGCTGGGTGTGGGGTGGTGGCACCCAAGGGTGCCGGGGCGCCCGGCGCGGCTGCGCCCGCTCACCTCTGAACACCATGTTGGCCTGGGGCAGGTTGAGCTGGTAGCCGAAGGCGAACGTGGTGTCCTGCAGCCGCGTGTTGGCCTCCAGCTCCACCCCGACCTGCACCTGGTGCCGGGGGGGACAACAACGGCGTGAGGGGACACAGGGGGGGACGGGGGGGTGGTGAGGGGGCGCCCACTCACCTGCTCGTTGGCTTTGTGGTAGTAGCTGGCGTGGGCGCCGCCGTAGCCCACGTTGAGCGTCGCCACCCACTTGAGAGCTGCCCAGGAGCAGAGGAGCCCCCGAAGGGCCGAGCGGAGCCGGGACGTCCCTGGGCACGGAGCCCGGCCCCGCTCTGCCCCCCCGTGTCCCCCCGCCCCGGGCCGTACCTGTGTATTTGCCCGCCAGGGTGACGATGGCGCCCTCCTCGCCGGGGCGCCGGTGATAGACCAGCTCGCCGCCCAGCACCAGGCGGGGGGTGACGCTCTGCAGGAAATGGGCCACCACGATCACTGCGGGGACAGCGAGGGCGTCAGTGCCGCGCGGCGCCCCCGCGGCGCCCCCCGCCGTGCCGCCACGCACCGGCCTCGCTCAGCAGGTCGGGGTTGCCCAGCGTGAGCGTGGCCGTGCAGTCGGCGCCCCGGTACTCGCCGTCGAACTGCCACGTCACGAACTTGGACTGGTGCGTCTGCAAAGGGGGGCGGCCGCGGGGCTCGGCGCCGGGATCCGCGCGGAGCCGGCCCGGCGCCGGGTGCTCCCTGCTCCGGAGTGACTCCAGCTCCCAGTGCTCCCCCACCCAGAGCCATCCCGGCGCCAGGTGCTCCCTGCTCCGGAGTGACTCCAGCTCCCAGTGCTCCCCCACCCAGAGCCATCCCGGCTCCGGGTGCTCCCTGCTCCGGAGTGACTCCAGC
>NW_020455559.1:619063-620949 GCF_003342845.1 Nothoprocta perdicaria
GACACGGGGCTACAGTTTGACACGGGGCTACAGTGTGACACGGGGCTACAGCGTGACATGGGGCTACAGTGTGACACGGGGCTACAGTGTGACATGGGGCTGCAATGTGACACGGGGCTACAGCGTGACATGGGGCTACAGTGTGACACGGGGCTACAGTGTGACACAGGGCTACACTGTGACACGGGGCTACAGCGTGACATGGGGCTACAGTGCGACACGGGGCTACAGCGCGACACGGGGCTGCAATGTGACACAGGGCTACAATGTGACACGGGGCTACAATGTGACACAGGGCTACAGCGCAACACGGGGCTACAGCGCGACATGGGGCTACAGCGCGACACGGGGCTACAGTGTGACACGGGGCTGCAGCGTGACATGGGGCTGCAATGTGACACGGGGCTACACTGTGACACGGGGCTACAGTGTGACACGGGGCTACAGTGTGACATGGGGCTGCAATGTGACACGGGGCTACAGCGTGACACGGGGCTACAGTGTGACACAGGGCTACAGTGTGACACGGGGCTGCAATGTGACGCAGGGCTACAGCACGACATGGGGCTACAACGCGACATGGGGCTACAATGTGACACGGGCTACAGCGTGACACGGGGCTACAGCACGACACGGGGCTACAATGTGCCATGGGGCTACAACGTGACAATGGGCTACAGCAGGACACGTGGCTACGACATGACACAGGGCTACAATGTGCCACGGGGCTAGAAGGCGCTACAAGGCTACGACGTGCCACGGGGTTACAACATGCCGCAGGGCTACAGCGTGCTATGGGGCCACCACGCTCTATGGGGCCACCACGTGCCATGGGGCCACCACGTGCCCGCGGTGCCCCCAGCCGAGCCACCCCGCACCGCAGGGTCCCGCGCACCGACACCGGTGCTCGAGGGACCCCCCCGCAGCGCAGGGCGCCCGTGTCCCCCCCGGCATGGGGCGGCCCCACGGCGGCGCCTGTCCCCGGCACCGACCCTTAGCCCCGCGGTGTTTACCCGGGCTCGGGGCCGGCGCGGGGGGCGGGAGCTGCAGGGGGGGATAAAAGCGCCCGGAGCCCCCGGAGCGGCACCTGGGGGAGCCGCAGCCCTCAGAGCCCTGCCCAGGTGAGGGGCGCCCGGGGGGGACGGGGCAGGATGGGGCCAGCAGCGCCATGGGGTGGAAGGGGGACACTGGGGACACCGTGGGAGGGGGTCCCCAGGGGGTGCCATGGGGCGAGGGGGCCAAACCCAGGGGGTTCAATGGGGCAGTGGGACAGACCCCAGGGACACCATGGGATAAGGGGACCAAACCCAGAGGTTTCGATGGGGCAGGAGGACGGACCCTTGGGGAGCCATAGGACAAGGGGGGCAAACCCAGGGGGTTCAACGGGGTGGGGTTTGGACCCTGGGGATGCCATGGGGCGAGGAAGACTGGACCGGGGGGTTCAATGGGGAAGGGGGACAGACCCCAGGGACACCACGGGACAAGGGGGGCAAACCCAGGGGGTTCAATGGGGCAGGGGGACAGACCCTAGGGGTGCCATGGGGCAGGGGAGCCAAACCCAGAGGGTTCAATGGGGCAGGGGATGGACCCTGGGGGTGCCATGGGGCAGGGGGGCCAAACGCAGAGGGTTCAATGGGGCGGTGGGACAGACCCTGGGGGTGCCATGGGGCAGGAGGGCCAAACGCAGAGGGTTCAATGGGGCAGGGAATGGACCCTAGGGGAGACACGGGGCAGGGGGGTGCAGGCATGGGGGGCACCCTCCTTGCTGCCCCCCGCGGGACAGGCCCTGACCCCCGGCGCCGCCCGCGGGTCCCCGTCCCCCATTGCACCACAGCCCCCAGCGCCGCCCGCCCGGAGCCACCATGAAGCTGCTGCCGGCGCTGCCG
>NW_020455559.1:623044-624555 GCF_003342845.1 Nothoprocta perdicaria
AGTTGCCCCAGTGCCCTCGGGCCCTCCCCAGCGCCCCAGGCAGCCCCTGGCCCCCCCCAGCCCCAGCGCGGGGCTGCCCTGCAGGCCGGGGGGCTGCCGGGAGGGGGGGGACGCGTCTCCACCCGCTCCCCCCGGCCTCCTGCGTCCCCCCCAGTACGTGGAGAACAACAAGAGCGCCGACAACGACTGGTTCCGCCTGGAGTCCAACAAGGAGGGCACGCGGTGGGTGAGCAGCGCCGCCCCCGAGACCCCCCCCGGCGCCCGCGGGTGCCCCCCCGCCGACCGCGGCTCTCGCGCAGGTGGTTCGGGAAGTGCTGGTACATCCACGACCTGCTCAAGTACGAGTTCGCCATCGAGTTCGACGTGAGTGGCCCGGGGGCCGGGGCAGCGGGCGGCCGGGGCCGCGCCGCCCGCCCGCCCGCTGCAGCGGCGCTCCCTGCCGCCAGATCCCCGTGACGTATCCGGGCACCGCTCCCGAAATCGCCATTCCGGAGCTGGACGGGAAGACGGCCAAGATGTACAGGTCTGGGTGACGGGGGCTTGCGGGGACGGTGCTTGGGGACGCTTTTTCCGGGGCCGTTTCCAGCCCCTCGGAGCGGGTCCGGGGCCGGTGCCGGGCTCGTGCTGGCACTTGGAAAGGGCTCCCTGCCAAGGGAGGCTCACGGCTCCGTCGTCCCCTGCGCAGAGGAGGGAAGATCTGCCTGGACGAGCATTTCCGGCCGCTGTGGGCCCGGAACGTGCCCAAGTTCGGCTTGGCGCATCTCATGGCGCTGGGGGTGAGCGTGGGCGAGCGCCGGGGGGACGCGGTGCCCCTGTCACCGTGGGGCGCCCGTCACGCCGCCGCCGCTCACGGCTCCCGCCCCGCAGCTGGGCCCCTGGCTGGCCGTGGAGATCCCCGACCTCATCGCCAAGGGCCTCGTGCAGCACAAGGACAAGTGACGGCCGTGCCGGGGAGTGTCCGTGGAGGGGGCCGTTCCCACCCCGTGGAGGGGCCATCCCCGTGTCCTGGTGCCCTGCGCCGGTCCCGCCGCTTCGCCAATAAACGCTGTGCCTGCACCCTGCGTCGCCTGCCGCTCTCTGGGGCTGAGGGTCCTGCCGTCGCTGAGGGCTGGGGGCTGCGAGTGCCCTGCTGGTGGGGGCCCCTTGCGAGGGGAGCAGTTTTGGGGGGTCCCTGAGGCGTTTTGGGATACTGAGGCATTTTGGGATACAGTTTCTGGATACCCGTTCCCTCGCCGAGGCTGTTATTAGCCCTTCCTGAGCGCTCCTTTCCTAGCTGCAGGCCTCTCTGCACCCCCTACCGCACGGTGCACCCCGGCAGGGGGACGCGGGTCCTTTAATAAGACGCGGTGGGGGAAGCGCTGGCCCTTTAAGAGCGCCGGGGAGGACGTCCTGGCCCTTTAAGGGCGGGGTGGTGGGGGGAGCGACGCCATGCGGTCTCCATGWCGACGCAGTGGCGTCACGGCGGGGCGGGGCCGGCGGCGGCGCATGCGCGGCGCGGCGCGTGAGGCCGC
>NW_020455559.1:626240-629869 GCF_003342845.1 Nothoprocta perdicaria
CGGCGCCGCTGCTCTCCGTGCGGCCCGAGCTCTGCGGCAGGACGCCCGGCGCGCAGGACCCGGCGGCGCCCGCCAGCCCGGCCCTCAGTCGGCCCGACGAGAAGGCGGCCGCTGTAAGAGCCCTGCGGCTGCGGCCCTCGCGCCTCGCGTTGGCTCCGTTGGCTCCGTTGCCACCTCCTGCCACCCTTATGGGGACCGGGCACCTCATCACCTCCCCTTGACCTGTCCTTCCTCGCGTCACCCATTGCCACCCAGGCACCCACGGGGGTGTTTGCTCGGCTGCTCTTTGCCCCCCGGGAGCAGCCGGACGCCGTCCCCTGCTTGCCCGGGGCTGGGTGACACGAGCACCCAGCGCTGTCCCCACCGGGCACATCCGCCACGTGGCCCCGCATGGGACGGGCTCTGCCGGGACCGCCCTCGCCGGGCGCGTTTCCCTTCGCTCCGCCGGGCCCCGAGCGCCCGCTGTCCCCAAGGTGGCTCTCCTGCTAATTAATCCCCCCGGGATGAGCCTCGCGCCGGGCCCAGAATAGCCGGGGGAAATCGGCTCAGCTAATGAGCTGCGGCTTAGGGAGGCGGAAGGGCAGTGCCGGCGGCGGCGCCGCAGTCGCGGCCCGGCTGCAGGCGGCTCCCGGAGCCGCTCCGCGGCGATGCCGGCGCTGCAGGGAGCGCCGCTGGCCGAGCTGCCGCGCGAGCTGCACCGCACGCTGGCCACCAAGCGGGAGCTGCAGGGCCGGGGCGCCGACATCTCCGAGTCCGTGGTGCACACGGCCGTCATGGGGCTGCTGCTCGTGAGCGGCGAGGTAAAGCCGCGCTCCGGCACCGCCGCCGGAGCCTCGGGAACGGGAGGGATGGCCGCACTCCGGCACCGGCTCCAGAGCCTTGGGACAGGGAGGGATGGCCACGTTCCGGCAGTGGCTCCGACGCTTTGGGACGCGGAGGGATGGCCGCGCTCTGGCACTCGGCACTGGCTCCAGATCCTTGGAAGTGGGAAGGTTGGCCACGCTCCGGCAGTGGCTCCGGCAGCAGTTCCAGATCCTTGGGACCAGGAGGGATGGCCATGTTCCGGCACCTGGCAGTGGCTCCGGATCCTGGTGTCCGGGAGGGCTGGTTGGGCGGGCGCTGGCCAGGGGCAGGCAGCGAGTCCGTCTGTCCGTGCGCCCGGCTGGAGGGAGCGGGAGGAGCCGCTGGCTCCGTGGAAGCGCTTGGTCGGGTCCTGGGGCCGGCGCTGGGGCTGTTCCCGCTGGGATGGATCCCCCCACGCTGCAGCCTCCGCGCGCTCCGGCCTCACTGCCATCCCTGCGTATTCCCGCAGACCCATCACACGCTACTCCTGGGCTCCGGCCACATCGGCCTCAGGAATTTGGGCAACACGGTAAGCCCTTGCGCCCGGCGTTCCCAAAATCCCATGCCGAGCATTCCCTGCATCCTGCGCCCGGCATCCCTGTGCCACCCACAGTTCTCTCACACCCCCTCCGTGCCCTTGGGAGCAGGATGAGCCCTTCCTAGAGCTGCTCCCTTCCTAAGCCTTATCTCAGCCTCCCGGGCGTCCCGGTGGGGTGGGCGGCTCCCGGGACCACGGAGCGCCCGTGGCCGAGCGCTCCGGTGGCGCGCGGGAGCGCCGGGGCGGGCGCGGGGGCCCACGCGGCGGCCGCTTCTCTCGGCAGTGCTTCATGAACGCCGTGCTGCAGTGCCTGAGCAGCACGCGGCCGCTGCGCGACTACTGCCTGCGCAAGGAGTTCCAGCAGGAGCCGCCCGGCGGCCCCCGCGCCCCCCAGGAGCTCACCGAAGGTGGGTGCAGCGCGAGCGCCCCGCTAATCCTCCCCGCTGAGCTCTTATGTAAGCGCCCTGCGCTGCCCGCGCGCCGCTCTTACGTAACCGCCTCCGGCTTCGCCCTGGGCACGGGGGTCCCGTCCCGGGGAAGGGTCCGGCGCTGTCGGGGCGGGAGCGAGCGCGGGCACCGCGGTGACGCAGCCGCCGCCTCTCCCGCAGCCTTCGCGGACGTCATCAGCGCCCTGTGGCACCCGGACTCCACGGAGGCCGTGAACCCCGGGCGCTTCAAGGCCGTCTTTCAGAAATACGTCCCGTCCTTCACGGGCTACAGGTTGGAGCTGAGGGCGCTGCCGTCCCGGCGCCGCTGGGCACAGGGAGGGACGCGGCGCGCCGGACACCGGCCCTGCGCACGGCGTGTGCTGGGTGCTGGCCGGGGACACGGGCACCTCGCAGGGCCAAAGCGAGGGAGCCCCCAAGCTCTGTGCCCATGGGGGGCTGCTCCGCTGGGGACGGCCGCGCTTGGGATGTGGGACGAGCCCCGGCGCTGGCGGAGGACGGAGTCGCCCGCGGTGCTGACGGGCACGTCCCCCCTGCAGCCAGCAGGATGCCCAGGAATTCCTCAAGTTCTTCATGGACCGGCTGCACGTGGAGATCAACCGGAAAGGCCGCAGGACGCCCAGCATCCTGTCGGACGCCAAGCGGCCCTCGGTGCTGGAGGACTCGGAGCTGCTGAGGTGACAGCGCCGGCGGCTCCGCGGCCTGGACACCGCGGCCAGGGCGCGTTGATGCTCCCGGTGCCCGTTTCCCCCGTCCCCAACCCTCCGCTCCCCGCTGCAGTGACGACGAACGCGCCAACCAGATGTGGAAGCGGTACCTGGAGAGGGAGGACAGCAAGATAGTGGGTGAGCAGGGCGCTGGCGCGGCCGTGGCACCCGGAGGCGGCCGGCGGCACCCCTGGGTGCCCTCGCGGGGACCCCGCTCTGCCCGGCCTCAGGCCACCCCCTCTCCTCCCAGATCTGTTCGTGGGGCAGCTCAAGAGCTGCCTCAAGTGCCAGGCCTGCGGCTACCGCTCCACCACCTTCGAAGTGTTTTGCGACCTCTCCCTGCCCATCCCAAAGGTAAGGCACAGGAGAGAGAGCAAGGGGGGTCCCCTGTGCCTTCCTTAGCCCCCCGCTCTGTCCCGTTGTCCCCGGCTGAGCCCTGGCGCTGTCCCCCCTGCAGAAGGGCTTTGCCGGCGGGAAGGTCTCGCTCCACGACTGCTTCAGCCTCTTCACCAAGGAGGAGGAGCTGGACTCGGAGAACGCTCCGGTGAGAGGCCGCTGTTGGGCCCGGGCGGGACGGGCGGCGAGGGCACCGGGCTGGCACCGCGCGGGCCGCTCTTAGCGGCGCCCTGTCCCCAGCAGGTGTGTGACAAGTGCCGGCAGAGGACGCGGAGCACCAAGAAGCTCACGATCCAGCGCTTCCCCCGCATCCTGGTGCTCCGTATCCTTGCTGGCCGTGCCGGGGCTGGGAGGCGCTCGTGGGCTCCGTGCGGGATGGGCAGGGGGCTGCATTGGGAGCGCGGACACGGGCAGAGCTCGTCCTGCTCAGGCCCAGACCGGGATGTGCCCAAGTCACAGCCCACCGTGGTGACGTGCCATTGCTCGTCCCCTCCATGGGGATGTGCCACGTGGCTCCGCTCCGGCCCTTCCCGACCCTTAACCGGCGCGGCGCAGACCTCAACAGGTTCTCCACCACGCGCTACTCCATCAAGAAATGCTCCGTGTTCGTGGACTTCCCCCTGCAGCAGCTCAACCTGAAGGAGTTCGCCAGCGAGAAGGCAGGTGAGGAGGAGGCAGCAGCGCCGCGCGGCGCCCGCC
>NW_020455559.1:631104-667513 GCF_003342845.1 Nothoprocta perdicaria
GATGCCGCGCACCGTGGCCGTGGTCGGCGGCGGCATCAGCGGCCTGGCCGCCTGCTACCACCTGGCCCGCGGCCCCGGCGCGCCCAAGGTGAGGGCGGGGGGGCCCGGCGGCCGCTCCGGCCCCGCTCCCGGCGCGGCGGCGACCCCGGGCTGTCACCAGGGCGGTGTCTCTGGGGCGGCCATGGGGAACCCCCCGGGGTGGCCCTGGGGGAGCCGCTGTCCCCGGGGTGGGCCTGGCGCACTAGGGTGTCCCCAGAGGGCTCGGGGGTGCCCCGGGGGTCCCGGGGGTCCCGGCAGCCGCTCCCGTTGCAGGTGGTGCTGCTGGAGGGCAGCGCCCGCCTGGGCGGCTGGCTGCAGTCCACGCGCACCGAGGATGGCGCCGTGTTCGAGCACGGGCCGCGCGGCGTCCGGCCGGCCGGAGCCGCGGGCAGGGACACGCTGCGCATGGTAGGGACGGCGGCGCCGGGAACCGCGGCGCCGGGAACCGCGGCGCCGGGAACCGGGTCCCCAGCCGAGTCCCGGGTCCTCAGCACCAACCCGGGCACCCTCTGCCCCCCGGCACCCGCGTCCTGCCCCGTCCCCGCAGGTCTCCGAGCTCGGCCTCGAGGGTGACGTCCTGCCCGTCCCCGGGGACCACCCGGCCTCCAGGAACCGCTTCCTCTACGTGCGCGGCGCCCTGCACAAGCTGCCCTCGGGCCTCGGGTAGGTGACGGCGCCGGCGCCGCGGGGACGGCCGGGCCCCGGCTTCATCCCTCCGCGTCCCGCCAGGGCCCTGGTGCGGCCGGTGCCGCCCTTCTCCCGCGCCCTGCTCTGGAGCGGCCTCCGCGACCTGGTGGCCCCCGCGGGCACCCAGCCCGACGAGAGCGTCCACTCCTTCGCCCGCCGCCGCTTCGGCGCCGAGGTGGGAGCCTGCGCGGGCCGATAGCGCCCGGCCCTTATCAGGGCCCTGCAGCGGAGCGGGGGCCCCGCGGGGACGGCGCTCAGCCCCGCGCGGCCCCGCAGGTGGCCGACATCGCCGTGGACAGCGTGTGCCGGGGGGTGTTCGCCGGGGACAGCCGGGCGCTCAGCGTGCGCTCCTGCTTCCCGGCGCTCTTCGAGGCCGAGCGGCGCCGCCGCTCCGTGCTGCTGGGCACGGCGCTGGCGCGAGGTGAGACCCAGAGCGTGGGGACACAGGGCGGGGACACCGCGGCGTTGGCACCTGCTGTTCGCCAGGGTGACATAGGGACCCTGGCGTGGCCGTGAGGGTGCAGAGAGCAAGGGGGACACGTTGGTAGCCCGGCTGTGCTTTGTGGGCACCCCGGCACTGCCACCTGCAGCACGCAGGGCCCCAGGGAACACCTCAGAGTTGTCGCATGTGGCACACGGCCACGCTGGCACTGCCACCTGCAGCATGCAGGGACACGGGGGACACCTCAGTGTTGTCACGTGTGGCACACAGCCACACTGGCACTGCCACCGCTCCCCACAGTGCCCTGGGGAGGGGACACAGGTGCCCGACTGGCCTCTCGGTGCCCGCAGGGCCGAAAGCCGAGGCCGAGTCGCCGCTGAGCCGGCGGGCGCGGGCCGAGCGCTGGAGCCAGTGGTCGCTGCAGGGCGGCATGGAGAGGCTGGCCGAGGCGCTGGGCGCCGCGCTGCGGGCGCGCGGCGTGGAGCTGCGGTGCCACGCGGCCCTGCGGCGCCTGCGCCACGGCCCCGCCGGCGCCTGGCAGGTAAGAGCCGGGCCGGCCGCGCCGCCCGCCCGCCCCACGGCCCCCCGCACACCCGCCTCCTTCCCGGCAGCTCGCGCTCGACGACGGCACCGTCACAGCCGACCACGTGGTGAGCGCCATCCCGGCCGCAGGTAGGGGTGCCCGGACGCCTGGGCCCCGCTCTGCGCCACGGGGACGTGCCCAGCGTCTCTCTGCTTGCAGCCCTGGCCGCAGCGCTGCCCGCCGAGGCCGAGCCGCTGGCCCGCGAGCTGCGGAGCATCCCCGCCGTGACCGTGGCCGTGGTGAACCTGCAGTATGACGGTGCCGAGCTGCCCGTCACGGTGAGCCCAGGGCCACCCCGGCACCCCTGTGTGGCCGCGGTGCTGCTTGGCACGGGCCTGTCGCTCTCCTCCCCGCCCAGGGCTTCGGGCACCTGGTGCCCTCGTCCGAGGACAGCTCCGTCCTGGGCATCGTCTACGACTCGGTGGCCTTCCCGGAGCACGACCGTGCGGGCCCCCCCTCGCTGCGGCTGACGGTGAGCGGGGCGCAGGCGGGACGGGGGCTCGGGGTGCCGCCGGGGGCCTCACGGGGCCGCGACGGTGCCGCAGGTCATGCTGGGGGGCGCCTGGTTCACGCAGAGCTTCGGGGACCCTGCGGCCGCGGTGCCCGCCGTGCTGCTGGGCCGGGCTCGCGGCGCCGTGCGGGCGCAGCTGGGGCTCGAGGCGGCGCCGTCCCGCGCCATCGTCAAGGTGCACCAGGTGGGTGCGGGCACCGCGGGGCGGCCGCGCGGCGCCCCCGAAGCGGGGCTCGGGGGTAACCGGCTGCTCCCCCCCAGGCCTGCATCCCCCAGTACACGTTGGGTCACTGGCAGCGCACAGGTAGGGCCGGGCGGGGGGCTCCTCGGCGGCAGCGCCGCGGGGCCTCCGACCTCCCCGTGCGTCCCCAGAGAGCATCAGCCGGTACGTGACGGAGCGGCGGCTGCCCCTGAGCCTCGTCGGGGCCTCCTACGGCGGCGTCTCCGTCAACGACTGCATCGCGAGTGCCAAGGTGGCCGCCAGCCGCATCCTGGGGCCGTCCTGCTGAGCCTGCCCCGGCCGGGGCGCCCACGGCCCCTGGGGACACCCGGCCGGGGCGCCCACGGCCCCTGGGGCCCCCTGTGTCCGCGTGGGGCCCGGTGCCCTCACCCCGGCACCGCCCCGCAGCCGTAGGACAAAGTGTGTTCATTTTTAATTGAAAAACCCTTACAAAGGTCCAGGGAGCAGCTCATAAATAGAATAAATACCCACACGCTGGCAGCAGAGCCCGCGCCTGGCTCTGGCACACGCGCCCCGGCCTCGGGCACCGCGGGGCCAGCGCGGGCCCGGCCGCCCCAGGCCGCAGCAGCTTCCCCCTCGCCCGGGGCCACTTGCCCTGGGCTAGTTCCTCCCCGCAGTCTCTATAGCAAAGGCAACAGCACAAGCCCGTCCCGAGGGCCGCAGCGCCCGCCGGGCACCGGCTCCCGCCGCGGGGGCTGGCACAGCAGAGGCGCCAGAAGAGCCACTTTGCGACAAGCCAAGTCCCTGCCGGCGGGTGGCAAGAGCCAGGGCTAGCGGGAGCCCTGTGCCAGGCTCTGGTTTCCCCCCTCGGCCACCTCTCCTGGCACGGCCAGGCTGGCACCGACCCCCAGCACCGTGGGTGCCGCAGCCGGGTCGGATTTGCCCTTCCCGGAGGCTTGGGGGCTGCCCTGGGCCGGCGGGGCGCCGCTCTCGGGGCTGTGGGCAGCGCCGCGGGTGCCGTTCACCGCCCCCCCGGCCGTGGGCACCTGCGGGGCCTGGCTGAGGGCGCCGGGCAGGGGGAGCCCCCGCGTCGCCCAGGGCACGGGGGCGCGCGGCGACTTGCGCAGCATCTCCTGCCGCAGGAGGCTGGAGCTGCTCAGGTACCTGTGGCCCTCGTGGCCGGGCGCGAGGCCCCTGCGGGCCTGGCCGGCGCGCGGGTCCGTGCCGATGTCCACCGTGAGGTTGGTGTAGAGCGGCCGCAGCTGCTTGGCGAGCAGCGTGTACGTGAGCGAGTTCATGCCGTCCTGCGTCCACATGCGCTGCGTGCGGATCAGCAGGTCGAACCTGGAGTGGGGCGGGAGCGTCAGCGCCCGCAGGGACCCCCCGGCGTCCCCCGAGCCGCGGCGCCCACCTGTGCGGGTTCTCCTCGTTGCCCTTGTCGCTCTTGTGCTTCACCATCTTGTAGTGGCCGATGGAGATGGGCGGGCGGGCGATCTTCATGCCGGCCAGGCGCACCCTGCGCAGGCGACAGCGGTGGCTCGGTGACATCCCGCCAGCGGCACCACCTGGGTCCCACCCGCCTGGCGCTGCCACCCTCGGGTGGCACCCGCTCCGGAGGGGAGCCACCCCGGCACGCTGGCGTGGCCACGGCTGCCACCTCCCCTGGTGAGGTGGCCCCAAGGACCTACCGGAGCAGCTGGTGTCCCCGCCAGGGCAGGGACATGCAGCGTGTCCCAAGAGCACAGGGCGAGGGGGGACAGCCCAGGGGGGATAGAGCAGTGACAGATAGGAGGAGAAGCCCCCAGCCCAAGGGAAGGGACAAGGAGGGACATCCTGCCACCCCACAAGCCCCGAGCGCCACGTGCCCAGGCAGCCAGCAGCGCCTCACCTGGTGGCAATGTCATCGTCCTCGCCACCCCAGCCCCAGTACTCGTTGGGGAAACCATTGATCTTCATGTACTGGTCGGGGGTGAGAGCCGAGACCCCCCCGAAGTACTGCGGGTACGGCAGGCTGGGGAGAGAGCGGGGGCGTGAGGCGGACGGAGGTGACAGGGGTGGCCCCCGCGCCCCCCTGCCCGCCCTCACCTGTAGCCGAATTTGTTCATGGCCACCGAGACGTGCTTGGGGTTCCAGGGGTCGCACGTGTAGAGGTTGTGGTCGTTCTCGGGGATGAGGTCCACGTCGTGCAGGAAGAGACAGTCCCACTCCTCGTCCTTGAGCGCCTCCTTGACGCCCACGTTGAGCAGCTTGGCCCGGTTGAACGTGGAGTTTCCCGCCTGCGCCAAGAGGCGGTTGGGCGCCCGCCGGAGCCCCCCGCGCCCGTCCGCAGCCCCCCAGGCGCCCAGCTCACCTGGTGCACCACGTAGATGCCATACTGGAGCTGCTGGCGCTGCAGGAAGGGGTGCAGGTAGTAGAGCAGGTGGCCCAGGTGGCTCTCGCGGTTGCGGTGCGGGATGACGATGGCCGTGCGGGAGCGGGGCTCGCAGGCGGGCGGCCGGTAGCGGCCCCCGGCGCCCACGGCCGGGTTCTTCGCCTGGATCTGCTCGAGCGTGGGCGCCCGGCTGAACGTCACCGTCAAGGGGCCGACTGCGCGACAGGACGCGCGGGGCTGGCACACGTGGCCCCGGGCAGCGCCCGCGCGGTCCCACACAGCGGCCCCGTGGTCCTGCTGGACTTGAGAGGCCCAGAGCCAGCTCTGAACTTCACCCCTTGCTGCTCCCGGGCAGCCGGGCCGGCCCTTCCGGCCAAACCTGCTCTTCCAGGCCCCTCCCGAGCTGCTCCGGGAGCATTTCTCACGGCCCATGCAGCCCCTTTCCCGCTCCACTTGCTCCAAATGGAGTCAAGCGGGTCAGCAGCCCCGGCAGGTCTCACAGGGCTATCGCTCCCGCGCACAAACCAGGGTCAGGTAAAGCCCAAAAAGCCCAGGCCGAATTCCCTGCGCTCGGAGCCAAGGTCCTCCGGGCACCCTCCGAGCTGCAGGAGCCACAGCAGCCCCTGGGGCACCTCCTGGGCACCTCGGGGCCCCTCCGGGCAGCCCCCTGGACCCTCGTGGGGTCCCTCGGCCACCTCCATCCTCCCCCAGCCGCCCCACTCACTGAGGTAGGGCGAGCGCTCGGGGCAGTAGGGCAGGGGCTGCGCGGGGTCGGCGCCGAGGGGCTCGCGCGGCAGCAGGCGGCTCAGGTTGGCGTAGACGTCGCGCGTGCGCGAGTAGTCGAAGACGGGGCTGCTGTCGCGGCCGAAGATGGAGGTGAGGTTGCGGAAGCCGCCCAGCGAGAAGTAGGCCATGAAGGCGAACTGGAAGCCGATGAGCAGGGCGAGCGTGCAGGGCCGCTCGAGCAGGCGCCGCAGCATGGTGGCCGGGCACGGCGGGCACGGCGGGACGGGCGCCGCTCCTCACGTGGCGCCGGGGCGCGGGCGGCGGGGCGGCCGCATGGCCGGGCGCTGCGGCACGGAGCCGTCACCGGGGCGGCTCCTCGGCCCGGTCCGGCTGCCCCCGGCTCCCGGTTCCGCCCGGGCAGCTCCCAGCCCCTTCCCTTCCCGGTTCTGCAGGTCTCCAGCCCCGATCCCAGCCCAATCCCAAACCCTCTCAATCCCAGCCCCTTCCCTTCCCGGTTCTGCGGGGCTCCATCCCAGATCCCAGCCCAATCCTGAGCCCTCTCGGTCCTAGCCTCTTCCCTTCCCGGTTCCGCGGGGCTCCAGCCCCGATCCCAGGGGGTTCCCGGCCCCGCTCCCTTCCGCGCCCCGGGGGGCCTCGGGCCACATCGCTGACCTGCCCCGGGGGGCGCTTCCCACCCCGATCCCGGTGCTTCCCATCCCCACCCCGGGGGTCGTCGGCCCCACCGCCCAGCCCGTCCCAGCCTCAATCCCGGCCCCGGCCCCTTCCTATCCCGACCCCAGGGGGGCTCAGCTCCAACACCAGCCTGGAGCCCGCTTGCCCCCGGTCCCCTCCTGGTCCCGGTCCCGGTCCCGCTCCCGGCTACCCGGCCCCGGCCCCGGCCCCATCCCGGCGCCGGTACCTGCGGGCGCGGGAGCGTCAACCCCGCCCGCTCGTCGCCGCCGCCGCCATCTCGGAGCGCAGCGAAACGGGCGTGGGCGGAGCGCGCAACGTAGCGCGACGGGCTGACGTAAGGGGCGGGGTGACGTAACGCACGGGGGGCGGCCCCTCGCTTAAAGGGGCCTGTGCCCGCAGCCGGGCCGGGGGCGCCCGGGCCGGGGGCCGGGACCCCGCGGGGTGACCGCGACCGGGACCGCGGGACACGGAGCTCCCCGGGAAGTGACACCCACGGCGGGAGTTTTTCCCGCCAAGCGTCACGGCTGAGGGGGCGCGGCCTAACAAGCCCCGCCTCGCGGGGGGGCGTGTCCCGGACAAACCCCGCCCTGTCGCCGCGGCAACGGCGCACGCGACTCCCCCCCACCCGCAGTGCGTGACGTCACGGCGGCGCGGCGCTGCCATTGGGCGCGGCGGCGGGGCGGGGCGGGGCGGGGCGGCCATGGGCGCGCCGGCGGGCTCCCGGTGCGCGCGGGATCCGTGCGGGCCGCTCTGCCTGCTCCTCACCTACCTGAGCGTGGCCTACGCCGACTACGTGGTGCTCGCGCACGTGCTGCTGCAGCCCGCCTTCCGGGGCAGGTAGCGGGGCGGCCGCCGGCGCGGGGACGGGCCGCTGAACCGGGAGACACCGAGTGGGGGGCGCGGAGGGGGCGGCGGGAGACCCCGGTGTTCCCCCCGCCGCGTTCCGCGTCGGCCGCCAGTGCCGGGGCCCTGGTGCCGCCGGTGCCGCCGGTGCCGCCGGTGCCGCCGGTGCCGCCGGTGCCGCCGGTGCCAGTGCGAGCCCCGGCCGCGCTGCCCCCGCCGCAGCCCCTGGTGTCCCGTGCACGCCGTGGCCTTCAACGTGGTCGTGGCCCTGCTGCTCGCCTGCCACGCGCGCGCCGTCCTCGCCGACCCCGGTGAGCCCCCCCGGACGGGACCCCCACCTCCCCGCCCCCACGCGTCACCCCTTCTCATGGTGCCACCCGCCGTCCCCAGGCGTCGTCCCCCTCGCCGGCACCGCCATGGACTTCTCCGAGCTGCGCAGCCTGCGCAAGGCCGAGCGGGTGAGCGGGGACCCGGGGACGGGGACCTTGGGACACGTGTCCTGGGGACAGGGACCTGTGGATGGGGACCTGGGGACAAGGAGCAGCACATGGGGACCTGGGGACAGGGACCTGGGGACAGGGACTGGGGGACATGTGTCCTGGGGACAGGGACCCAAGGGATGGGGACCTGGGGACATGTGTCCTGGGAATGGGGACTTGGGGATGGGGACCCAGGGATAGAGACCTGGGGACAGGGACTGGGGGACACGTGTCCTGGGGACAGGGACCTGGGAATAGGGACCTGTGCAAGGCGACTTGGAGACATGTGTCCCGGGGATGGGGACCCGAAGATGGAGACCTGGAGACGAGGACCTGGGGACACGTGTCCTGGGGATGGGGACCTACAGATGGAGACCTGGGGACGTGTGTCCTGGGGACACGTCTCCCGTCCCCCTCTAACTGTCCCCGTGTCGCGTGGCAGAGCAACGAGGACTGGACCGTGTGCAACCGCTGCGAGACCTACCGGCCGCCGCGCGCCCACCACTGCCGCGTGTGCCACCGCTGCGTGCGCCGCATGGACCATCACTGCCCCTGGTAGGCGACGCGGGGACGCCCCCGGTGCCCACAGGAATGTGGGGACACCCATGGGGACATGGGGACACCCACGGGGACACCCGTGGGAACACGGGGACACCCACTGGGGCGCCCGCGCTGCCCGCCCGCCTCTGCCGCCCCTAGGATCAACAACTGCGTGGGGGAGCTCAACCAGAAATACTTCATCCAGTTCCTCTTCTACACGGGTGAGTGATGGGGGGGGCATGGGGGTGCTGCAGGGGGGAGCCCGGACTCCTGGGCCCCCTGGCCGGGCTGTGCCAGGGCCCCGTGGGCACAGGGAGCCGGTTCTGCCCGGAGAGCAGCGACTGCACCCCAGAAACAGAGCGAGGATTGGGGGATCCGGAGTGTGCTGGGGTCACTGCCCGTGCCCGTGGGGGTCCCAAAAGAGGGACAGAGCCCCGGCCCGGTGGCCGCGGGCCCCACACGTGCCCCGTGCCCTGACGTCCCGCTCCGGGCCAGGCCTGGCCAGTGTCTACGCCGCGGGGCTGGTGCTGGCCGCCTGGCTGCGGCCGCCGGACGGCAGCGCGACGGTGACACCGGGAGACGTCCCCAGCGACCGCGTGCAGACGTGAGTGCGGGCGCCGCGGCCGGACGCCTGGGCCCCACCACCGCGGTGGCTCTGTCCCCAGGCTGCGGCGTCACTGTCCCCTCAGGGCCCACTGCATCGTCCTGCTGCTCGAGTCCGTCCTCTTCGGCGCCTTTGTCACCGCCATATTTTACGACCAGGTGAGTTGGGGCTCGGAGGCGATGGCCTGAGCCCGGGGAGGGGACAGCTGTGACGTCCCCCCCGCCTCACCCGCAGGTCACCTCCATCATCACGGATGAGACGCCCCTGGAGCAGCTCCGCAAGCGGGTGCTGAAGGAGGCGGATCGGGAGGCGCCGCCCCGGCGGAAGCCCAGGCTGGCCCTGCTGCGCGACGTGTTCGGGAGAGGTGCGTGGCGGGCACGGGGGGCCCTTCTCGGTGACAGGGGGTGACCCGGCGACGCCGAGACGCCCGCGGCGGCTCCGCCGGCGACTCTCCCTTCCCAGGCTTCGTGATCTGCTGGTTCTTCCCCTGGAACTGCGGCGCGCCGGCGGGCACGGGCCCCGCTTACAGCTACCTGCCCGACTACGACGTGTGAAGCTGCAGCCGGCTTGGTGCTAGCGGGAGGGACGCTTGGTGACACCTCGATGGCAGCTTCGCGGGGCTGCCGTGGCCACGCTGAGGCACCGCGGTGGGTGCTGCTCTGGGGCCTGTCCCCCCTGGGACAGGGTGAGCCCCGTGCCACCCCCCCAGGGAACAATCTGCAGCACTGAGGCTGCCAGAGCCGCTCGAGGGGCGCGTGGCACCCAGAGCTGTCCCCTGGCGCCGCCAGGGCCCGTCACCCTGTGCGCTGCCGTTGGGCACAGCGGGCACCAAGCTGCAGGTGCTGCTGGGGACCCAAAGAAGGGGGTGCTGGCCCGGGCCGTCCCTTGGGGCTCTCGGGGACAGGTCAGGAGCGAGGCCCCAGCTCCCCGGGGCTGCGTGCGTCGACGGCAGCTCTGCCCGCCACCGGGAGCGGCAGCTGGGAAGGAGCTCCCAATAAAATCCCGTTTTGGGGAAAGCTGCTGGTGCCCTGTGTGATTGGCACAAGGGGAACCCGGGGGGGGCCCATAGCAGGGTCACCCCCGTGCATTTGGGGTTGTTCAGTGCTTGGCACCAGATCGGGGCAGCCGGGACCAGATCCCGACTCTGCTGATGTGGCCGCCGCCCTGGGCGTCACCCCCAAGGTGGTGACCAGGCCTGTCCCCGGACGCCTGGGCCCCCGTGCTCAGCAGCACCCTGAGGCGCAGCTGGGCTCGCAGCGGGTTAACGCGGCCGCAGCTGCGCGCGGGGCGCCCGGTGCCAGGCTCTGCCCTCACACAAACGGCACGCAGGCGCGTGGCGTCCATAAATAGCTTTAAATAACCGCGTGCGAGCGCCCGGCCGCGGAGGGGACACGCGGGGCAGGGACACGTGGAGCGGGGACGCGCGCCCTGGGCCCTGCCCGCGCCGCCTCCCCAAATAAATAACGGCTCCAAGAGCTGCTCCGCGAGGCCGGAGCCAGCAGCGACCTGGGGACGGGGGTGACGGCAACGTGGGGGGACCCTGAGACCTGCCCAGGGAGACTCCCCCATTCCTGGGTGCCCCTTTGGGCAGCGGGGGGACCCGAAACGGGCCTGGGGGAGGCAGCTGGAGGGGGGGGCTGAGGTAGTGACGGCTGCGCCGCATGGCTTGTCCCACATGTGACACGAGTCCGGCAGGGCTCAGACAGGCTACACAGTGGGGGCTGCCCGGTGATGCCCCCGCTCCCAGCGGGCAATAAATAACCCAATAAATAGAGACTTCAGTGCCGCGGGGCTCAGCGGAGCCCCAGGGTGCCCGCGGGACTACTTGGAGCGCCGCCGGCTCCGCAGGATCTCCAGGATTTCGGCTTTCTGCTTCTCCCAGGCGGGCGCCGGGGCGGCGCGCGGCGCGAAGAAGCTGTACTTGAGGCGCGGCGGGCGCCGCTCGTCCACCACCAAGGCCTGCAGCACGAGCGGCCGGCGCAGCGGCCCGCGCGCCGCCAGCGTCTCCTCGGCCTTGGTGGCGCCGCTGTAGCGCGCTGTGCCGCCGCCGGGCAGCGGCACGTCCGTCTCGGAGGGCACGAGCACGTAGGCGCCGTTGAGGAGCGCGGCGCCGCCGGGCTGCCGCAGCGCCAGGAACACGGCGCCGCGCTCGCCCGCCGCCGACAGCTGCCGCACCCAGAGGTGCGTGGCGCCCGCGGGCACCGTCACCACGTCGTTGTAGCCGTAGCTGCGGGGACGAAACGGGGCGCATGGAGCCCGCGGGGATGCCGCGAGCCCGGGGCGCCCCCCTGGCCCCCCGCCTCCTTACCGGCCCTTGGCGAAGGAGCCGTAGACCTTGGTGCAGGTGGAGCCGTCGCCGCCGCAGCGCATGCACTTGTCGAACTTCTTCCTGGAGCCGATGACGCGGTCGCAGCCGGCGGCCACGCAGCGGCCCTGCACGCACACGCCGGTGCCCTCGGGCGAGCAGGGCGTCCCGTCGGCCACCTGCGGGCAGCGGCAGCGCCTCAGCACCCGCGCCGGCCGCCGCCGACCCCGGCCTCCCCGCCGGTGCCGGCGCTCACCCGCGGCTCCAGCACGTGGTAGTAGCCCAGCGCCTCGGACTGGCACGTGAGCTTGCAGCGATCCTCGGCGGCGACGCCGCTGTAGCGCGGCACCCAGTCCATGGGCGCCGGGAAGCCCTTGAAGAGGTCGCTGCGGTAGTTGTAGGCAGCGCATTGCTGCTCCCGGAAGGTGAGAGCTGCATGGGGGGACACCGGCGAGCTAAGAATTCCTCCAAATCCCCACGGTTTTGGGGATTTGGAGCCTCCAAATCCCCTCGGAGTGCTCCGACGGAGGCGATAGGGACCCGCCACCCGCCGTCCCCACTCACGCGTGGTGCCGGGGCAGGCGTCGACGTTGCAGGAGCGGAACTGCGCCCGCTTGCCCGCGCAGTACCTGCCGCCGTTGCGCGGCGCCGGCTTGGTGCAGGCGCGCCGCGAGAACTGCACGCCGCCGCCGCAGCTGCGCGAGCAGGCGCCCCACGCGCCCCACGGCCCCCAGCCGCCGTCCACGGGCGTCTGCGGGAGAGAGGTGGCAAAGCGTGAGCTCCCGAGCCTGTGAGCTCCTAAACTCCCGAGCCTGCAAGTCTGCAAGCTCCCAGGCTCCCAAGCCTGCAAAGCTCCCAAGTTTCCAAGCCCGCAAGATTCCAAGCTCCCGAGCCTGCAAAGCTCCCGAGCCTGCAAAGCTCCTGCATCCCCGAGCCTGCAAACCTGCAAGTTCCCAAGCCTTCAAGCCCTCAAGCTCCTGAGCTCCCAAGTTTGCAAGCCTGCAAGCTCCCGAGCCTGCAAGCTCCTAAGCTTCCAAGCTCCCGATTTCCCAAGCCTGCAAGCTCCTGAGCTCCTGAACCTGCGAGCTCCCAAACCTGCAAAGCTCCTGCGTTCCCGAGCCTGCAAACCTGCAAGTTCCCAAGCCTGCAAGCTCCCAGACTCCTAAGCTTCCAAACTCCCGATTTCCCAAGCCTGCAAGCTCCTGAGCTCCTGAACCCGCGAGCTCCCGAGCCTGCAAAGCTCCTCGCAGCATCTCTGCTCACCTCGAACTCCTTCATGTCGCCGTGGCCGAGGCACCGGCCGCTCATGCAGGTCTTGCCGGCGCCGCACGGCGTGCCGTCGGCCCAGGGGAAGTGCTTGGTCTGGCAGAGCGCGCGCCCGTTGGCGCGGCCGGTGCACCAGAGCGCGGCGCACGGCGGCTGCGGCGTGGGGCAGTGGCGCGACTCGGGCCCGAAGGCGAGCTGGCACTGCCGGTCCGCGTCGTACTGGCTGCCCGGCAGCGCCGTGGGCAAGCGCAGCCACTCGGGGGGCTTGTCCAGGAGGCACTGGCCTGCGGAGGTGACATGGGGAGCGTCACTGCTTGGCCACCGCTGGATGCCCGGAGCGAAAGGAGCCAGTCCCTGCCGGAGCGCCGCTCCCCCGGCTCCTACCGTGGCCGTTGTCCAAGAAGTCGGTGATGAAGCGGGCGCTGCACGGGGACCACGTCTCCTCGGGGTCCATGGAGGACATCACCGGGGCCATCATGTGGCGCGAGGCGCCCGCGCGCCCGTTCAGCTCCTCGCAGGCCTTGGAGTCGTCGTGCAGCATGTTGAAGACGTGGCCTGTGCCGGGGACAGGACAAGGGCTCCGTCCCGGTCCCGCTCGGTCCCCCCAGCCCGGGGCTGTCCCCACCGCCGCCGTTGCCGTCCTCACCGAGCTCGTGGGCGGCCGTGAAGGCCGATTGCAGCCCGTCGTCCTCCACGATGGAGCAGCTCCGCGCGGGGTTGCACGCGGTGCCCACGTCGGCCATGCCCAGCGTGTTGCAGGTGGCCGCCCCGCACAGGTCCTGGGGGGGGGACACAGGCCGTGGCTCCCATCCGGCCCTGCCTGAGCCCCTGGGGACACCCAGGGACCCAACGGGCACCCAAAGTCCCTGGGATCCACCCTAGGGACCCTGGCAGCACCCGAAAGCTGATGAATGTCCCAAAGACCCCCCACTGGCACCCAAAAAAATGCAGGGGGCCCCCAAGGACATCTCAGGGACCCCACCAGCACTGAAACCCCTTAGGAGCCCCCCAAAGATCTATCTGGCTCCCAAATGCCCTAGGACACATCCCAGGAATCCCAAACTGCACCATAGCACCCCCTGCACCCTGGGACATGTCCGTGATCCCACCCAGCACCCTCCAGTGGGCTCTGGTGGCCGCCCAAAGACCGCAGACGGCACCCAAATGCCCTGGGACCCCACGGAACCCCAGCCAGCACCCAAGCACCCTGCCACGACACCCAGGCACCCAAAGCCCCCAAGCTGAACCCTCCGGGTCCCCAAGCACCCAGACCCTGCCAGCACCCACCTGCCGGGTGAAGAGGATGGCGGTGTCGAAGTGCCGGGGACTGTCCTCGTCGGGGTCGTTGAGGTCCCGCTGCCACTCGCAGAAGTTGCGCAGCATCTGGGCGGCGTTGGAGGTGACGGGGGGCCCGGGGGTGCCCGGGCCCAGCACCAGCAGCCGCGTCACCAGCAGCTCCACGGGGTTGGCGAGGCTGGCGTGCCGGAAGGCCTTGGCAGCGGCTGCCATCACCGTGAGCAGGTAGCGCTCGAGCTCCGGGCCGTGGAAACGCGCCATCGACTCGTCGGCCACCACCAGCGTCTCCACGTAGCGCGGCACCGAGGCGAAGCGCTGCCGGGGACGGGGCGCCGGGTGAGCATGGCCCCCGCCGTGGCCTCTGCCACCGTCCTAACCGCCCCCGCTGCGGTGCCACCACACGCTGGTGTCCCTTGGCACCGGGACAGCCCAGAGCTCGTGACCCCCGTGTTCGCCGAGTCTCATGGGGTCCCTGCTGCTGTCGCTTGTTCCTGTGCCAGCCCTTCCGTGTCCCCTGCCACCCTCGCGGCTCCGGGCTCAGGGCCCCGTCACGGTGCCCGGCCCGGCCCGCGATGTCCCCTCCCCGGCCCGGCCCGGCCCGACCCGCGATGTCCCCTCCCCGGGCCGGCCCGGCCCGACCCGCGATGTCCCCTCCCCGGCCCGGCCCGGCCCGGTCGGCCCCCCCGGGGTGTCGGCCCGCGATGTCCCCTCCCCTCCCCGGGCTGCCCCCGCCCCTGGGTTGTCCCCGCCCCGGCCCAGCCCGCTCCCGGTCACTCCTGTGTCCCGGCCCGTAGTATCCCATCCCGGTCCGTCTCATCCCGGTTCATCCCACTCCATCCTGTTCTATCCTTTCTCTTCCCAATCCAGTCCATCCCAGTTCATCCCATTGCATTTGCCTTGCTCCATCCAGTCGCTGTTCAACCCCACCCCGTTCCCCTCCATCCCATCCCGATTCATTTTATCCGCTTCATCCTAGTCCAGTTCATCCCGCTCGCTCCATTCCTCGTTCTAATCCATTCTGGCCTTTCCTGGCTCTTATCCTGCCTCATCTCCGGCAGTCCCAGTTCATCCTATCCCGGTCCATCCTACCCCTGTTGGGGCTCATTCCGGTACCCCGGTCCGGCCGTACCTTGGCTCTCCTCGGGGCCGGTTCCGCCCGCGGCGGCGGCTCCGTCGCGGCTCCCGCCGGTGCCGTCACGGGGCACATGGGCCCCGCGGCTCCCGGCGCTTGGCCGGGGGCGACGCGCGGCCACGCGAGACGACAACACGCGGCGGCCACGAGCGCCAGGAGCGCGCGGCGCATGGCCCGGAACGCGGCGGAGCCCGGGAGCCGCCCGGCCCGGCCCGGCCCGGCCCGCCGCCTTTTAGGGGCCGCGGAGGGCGGGCGGGGAGAGGCGGAACCGGGGCGGCCCCGGGGCAGCCCCGAGCCCGCGCTGGCCGCGCGCCCGGCGATGACACGGCCCCCCCTCCCCGACCCCCCCCCCGGCCCGGGAGCCTTTCCGGGAACTCGAAGCCCCGAGGGAAAAGGGGGGCAGGGGGATCCCGGGAACGGATCCACAGCCCTCCCACATCCCCTTCCCTAGCCGGGACCCGTCTGTGCGCCCATGGGTGTCAGCACCGGGTGCCACCCGTGTCTGGGCGGTTCTGGGGGTGTCCATGTGCGCTGGGCATGGGTGCTGGCCTCAGGGTGGCTCTCTTGGCTCCGATGTTCCCAATATTCCCAGGAATACTGGGTATTCCCAGCACCCTGGGCTTGGGGCTGGCACCCAGCACCTCCTGCCCCCCAGCACCCCCTGCAGCACCCAGCGTGTCCCTGCCACCCTGGCTACCCCGCTGCCCCTATTCTGTTCCCCGCGTCCCTCCCCATCCCTCCCAATTCCACCCCCCGCATCCCGCTCCATCCACCCCTGCATCCTTCCGCATCCCTCCCTGCAGCTTTCCCCATCCGCATCCCTGCCCATGGCTCTGTCCAGCGGCGCGGAGCCCCTCCCCACGCCCTCCCCGTGTCCGCTCTTCCCGGCAGCTCCACGCTGTGTCACCGGGATAAGTCACCGGCAGCTTGGCACAGCCGGAGGAAGGCCAGGAGCGAGGCAGGACACGGGGCGTATCCTGCTTCCGTCCTGCCTGTAAATGGGGGGCCGGGACCCTTCCTGCCCCACCATGGGGGGTGCCACCCGTCCGGCTCCGCTGGCACCTGCCGTCCCGCCCGGATCAGGGTCCCCCCGATGGGGACAGGGCTGCAGGAGACGTCGCTGGAGCCGGCAGGGACACGGGCACCGACGGCGCCGTCCCCGGCAGAACAAAAGGGTGACGCGGGCCGGGACAAAGGGTGTCAGTGTCACCCGGTGCGGCGGCACAAAGGAGCTCTGTGCCCCGGTGCTGCTGCGAGCCCAAGGCGCTGTGCGGGGCGGAGCGGGGCAGGGCTCCCACCCATGGGACCCCCCTGTCACCCCTGGTCACACTCCCCTCTCCAGGCCCTGCTGGCCCCGTGAGCCCCCATGGACACCTGGCTCCGGCATCCGCTGAGTCCGGCGCCAGCCAGCACCGGCATCGGCTACATCCTGCATCTGCCAGCTCCGGAATCCGCCAGCTCCAGCGTCCAGCGCTGCCTGAGCTCTGGCATCCCAAATGCTCCAGCATCCCAAATGCTCCGGCATCTGCCAGCTCCAGAATCCACCAGCTCCAGTGTCCAGCACTGCCTGGACTCTGGTATCCCAAATGCTCCGGCATCTGCCAGCTCCAGTGCCCAGCATTGCCTGGACTCTGGCATCCCGAATGCTCCGGCATCTGTTGGTTCCAGAATCCGCTGGCTCCGGAACCTGCCGGCTCTGGCATCCCTGGCTCCAGATGCAAAGTCCCCCCCTGCCCAGCTGCAGAAAATGCAGGTGCAGGACAAGGCCATGGGTATCCCAAGCTCTCTGCACCCATGGGTGCTACCTGCATCCTCCCCTGTCCCAGGGACTGGGGGGGTTGTCCCCACTGTGGCAGGGCCCCTGTGGTGCCAGGGAACATGAGAGCTCTGCATCACCCTGGAGCATCCTGGGCTTTGCACACCCAGAGGTGCCACCTTGGGGACAGGGGGATGTTGGAGCGTCCCTGGCTCCTGTGCACCCAGGGATGCCACCCTGGGAACGCAGTGACCTTGAGGTGTCCCCATCCTGGGAATGCCACCTTGGAGACACAGTGACCCCTGGAGTAATCCAGGGTCTCTTGCACCCAGAGGTGCCACCCTGGGGACACGGTGACCTCGGAGCATCCCCGGCTCCCGTGCTCCCAGGGGAGCCACCTTGGGGCCACAGTGACCCTGGGGCTGACGCACAGCCCAGCTCAGGCTCCCCGGGCTGAACTCCAGCCACATCAGGGAATGAGGACGGGAGCTGGGAAGGCCGGAAACACCCGAGGCGGGAGGAGAAGGGGGGAGGGCAGGGACTGCCGGCAGCGGGCTGGGAACGCCGAAGCCGCGGGCTCCGGCATTCCCCGGAGCGCCGTGCCCGTTCCCACATCCTCCGCGCTGACCTCACGCCGAGAACAGGCAGTTCCCGGCGCTCGCGCCACGGAGCAGCCTGGCCGGGAGGCGGGAGTGCCCGCGCACACGCATGTGCGGAGATGTTCACGCATGTGCAAAGGTGTTCAGAGATGTTCACGTGTGTGTGGAGGTGTTCATGCGTGTTCAGAGATGTTCACATGTGTGTGGAAAGGTTCATGCATGTGCAGAGATGTTCATGTGTGTGAGGAAAGGTTCATGCGTGTGCAGAGATGTTCATGCATGTGCAGAGATGTTCACATGTGTGTGGAAAGGTTCATGCATGTGCAGAGATGTTCATGTGTGTGAGGAAAGGTTCGTGTGTGTGCAGAGATGTTCATGCATGTGCAGAGATGTTCATGCGTGTGCAGAGATGTTCATGCATGTGCAGAGATGTTCACATGTGTGTGGAGATGTTCATGCGTGTGCGGAGATATTCATGCGTGTTCAGAGATGTTCACATGTGTGTGGAAAGGTTCATGCATGTGCAGAGGTGTTCACGCGTGTGTGGAGGTTTTCATGTGTGTTCAGAGATGTTCATGTGTGTGCAGAGATGTTCACGCATGTGCAGAGATGTTCACGCGTGTGTGGAGGTGTTCATGCGTGTTCAGAGATGTTCATGAGTGTGCAGAGATGTTCACACGTGTGTGATGTTCACACGTGCAGCCGCCACGCGTGCAGCGCGTGCAGCAGTGCTGGCACATGCATGCACGTTCACGAGCGCCGCTGTGCACGAGCCCACGGGCGTCCGTCACAAGCCGGTCCCCGTGGCTGGGGACACCGGTGGCCGCCAGAGCCACCCGGCGAGCGGCGGGCCCAGGCGTCCCGGGACGGGAGGCTGCCGCCCGCCCGCAGCTCCTGCCTTTCCCGCGGGAAGTCCAGGGGCTGGAGGGGGGGGCCGGGAAGCGGGGAGGCCCCCGTGGGGCCGGTGCCAGCGCCCCAGCTGGGAGCTGTCACCCCGCGGGCAGCGGGGCCGCCGTGACTCAGCGCGCCGGGGACGGCCGTGACGGGCGCTCCGGCAGCCGCTGGCGTCACCCGGGGGCCGTGACGCCAGTGGGGGCGCTGGGGGGGTGCAGGGGGGACGCGATGACTCCGAGGGCCCTGGGGACACTGGGGGGGGACACCCCAGCTGCGCGGCCGGTCCCGACACGGGCTGTCCCTGGTGTCCCCAGGGGCAGAGGGGCACACGAGCCCTGCCAGCCCCTGCGTGCGGCGGCCAAGCGCTCCCGCGCGGCAAATCTCGCTGTCGGGAATGGAATGTCCCCAAAGGACACGGGGAGACCTCAGACTTAATCCGCATAAAGGCAGCGCCCGCCGGGAATATCCCTGAGGAGTCTCTCGAGCTGCTGGAGGTCTCAGCCCCCTTTTATCCCGATTTCCCGACCCTCCCCTTTTCCCTGTTGGCCAAAGGCACGGGATACCCAGCCTTCCCAGCCTTTCCCGGGGGCAGAACGCGCGGGTCCCCAGGCCTCAGCCGCTGTGGGTCCCTGTGCGTCCCGGTGTCCCGGGCCCGTGGGCGGCCCCAGGAGGTCCCCGCATCGCAGGGAACCACCGCGCTCCCCCGTCCCCTCGGGTCCCACCAGCCGCTGCCCGCCAAAAAGATGGCGGCTGCAGCTAAGGGCAGCGAAGCGAGGCCAGAATGGTTCCCTTAGTAAAGATGACGCCGATTTTCCCCCCGCCTCCCGCTGGTTCTGCCCCTAGTCAATATGGCGGGCGCGGCAGGAAAGAGGGGGTGTGGGTGTTCTCGGCCGCGCCCTCACCAATCATGGCGGCGGCGGCGACGTCGGGGGTGGGGCGCGCGCGCGCGCGGTGCAGCGAAGGGCAAGATGGCGGCGCTGCGGGCGCTGTGGCGGCTGCGGGCACCTTCAGCGCGGCCGCGGCTCGGGGCGGCCCCGGCGAGGTGAGCGCGGGCCGGGCGGGCCGGGCCGGGCCGGGGCCCCGCTCCGCTCACCGGCTGCGTGTGCGCAGGGCGGCGCATCAATGGCAGCCCGACGTGGCCTGGGCGCAGCACTTCGCGGGCGCCGTCCTGTACCCGAGCAAGGAGACGGAGAAGTGGGTGCCGCCGCCCTGGAACGGTGAGGGGGGCCGGGGAGCGGGGGCAGCGGGGGCTGCCTGGGTGCCCCCGGCACGGCGGGAGCCCTGGGAACCCGGGGGGGCTGGTGGGTGGCGCCTTGGGGACCCAGGGGGACCTTTGGGGACCCCTTGGGGACCCGGGGGACCTTGATGGGTGTTGGGGACCTTTGGGGACCCCTTGGGGTCCCGGGGGACCCTGGTGGGTGTTGGGGACCCAGGGGGACCTTGGTGGGTGCCGTGGAGGACCCATGGGGACCTTCATGGGTGTTGGGGAACCAGAGGGACCTTTGGGGGCTCCATGGGGCCTCATGGGGACCTTGGTGGGTGTTGGGGACCCAGGGGGACCCTACTGGTGCTCTGGAGACCCATGGAGACCTTTGGGGGCTCCATGGGGACCTTGGTGGCGCCTTGGGGACCCACAGGGACCTTCACGATGCTTTGGGGATCCAGGGGACCTTGGTGGGTGGTGGGGACCCAGGAGGACCTTGGGGAGCAGCTTGGGGACCGAGAAGAGATCTTGGGGGATGCCTTGGGGACCCAGGAGGATTTTGGTGGGTTATAGGGACTCAGGAGGACCTTGGGGGTGCCTTGGGGACCCATGGGGACCTTGATGGATGCCTTGGGCCTGGGGAGCCCCACTGGGACCCTGGTGGGGCCGTGGAGACCTTGGTGGGCCCCTTGGGTCACAGGGACCTTGGTGTGTGCTCTGGGTTAACTGGGTGCCGGCCCGGGTCTCACTGGGTGCCCTGGGCCTGGGGGGGGCTCGGGCAGAGGCCCCGCATGCCCAGGAGGTGCCAGGTAGGTGCCCTGGGTGCTGGGGGTGGCCGAGGGCTGGGGCTTGTGGGGCTGGCTGGTGGCCACCCAGGGGTGCCCCGAGGGTGCTCTGGGCTCCTGGGTGCTCCGAGTGTTGACAGGGGCAGAGCAGGGCCGGGCAGAGGAATCCCAGCCCGGGAAAAGGTCGGGATCGAGTCGGGATGCGAAACGCGGAGAGCAGTGGGAGGAGGGAAGGGAGAGTGGGGGTCTCTGTGGCTCAGCAGGGCTCATCCGAGGAGCCCGTGCGGTAGCAGGGGCCCTCAGGGGCGTCCCCGGCTGCGATTCCGGAGAGGAGCGGAGCCCGGGAGCCCGGGCTGCTCCGCAGGGCGGCCCGTGCCCGCCACGCTGGCGTGTTCGGCTGCCACGGGCGCGAGGACGGGAGCCCCCTGGCAGCCTCAGCCTCCTCCAGGGCACTTTGCTGAGGGGGCCGAGCACGACTGGGGCAGAAATAGCGGTGAAATCTCTTCAGTTTGGAGATCCGGGCACCTTACGGTGACTTGCACCCCGAAAAACATCCCCCGGGGCTGCCAGGCGGGTGGTACCGGGAGCCACATCCCCGTGCCGGGCAGCTTCCCCGCAGCAGCTTCTGGAGCAGAGCTGCAGGGAGGGTCGCCAGGGCTGCTGCAGGACGTTTCTGCCTCAATTCAGTTGAATTTTGGCAATTATCCTCTCCTCGGACCTCCTCCGCGTGCAGCCACCATGGGAAGCATCTGTCGGGAACGTCGCATTCCCCGTGTCCAGCCGAGATGGCTCTGCAGCGCGTGCGGCCGAGCGCGTTTGCTGGAGCCCGTCCCCTTCTCCCCCTGGGGCTTCCAAAGGGAGATTCCCCCTGCCCTCGGTTCCGACTCTCCTCCTCTCTCCCCCCGAGCAGACAAGGACCCTCCGGCCCAGAAGAAGGTCTCCAGCTTGACCATAAACTTCGGGCCGCAGCACCCCGCTGCCCACGGCGTCCTGCGGCTCGTCATGGAGCTGAGTGGGGAGACGGTGAAGAAGTGCGACCCGCACATCGGCCTGCTGCACCGGGGCACCGAGAAGCTCATCGAGTACAAGACCTACCTGCAGGTAACCTGCGGCAGAGCTCGCGGGGTCTCCCGGGTCCCCGAGGGGGACCCCTGAGGAGGAGACAACCTGAGGAGTGTGTTAGGAAGGGTCTGAAGTCAGCACCCCGTATTTGCACCGTGCAGGAGCCTGATGCTGAAGCTCTCCTGCTCCTAATCTGGTTTCATCAACACATCAATCTCCCTTCGTGTCCTGAAGGGAGCTCCTAGCCCAGGGATTGGGTTTTCTTGCCTGTAAGGCCTTGTGAGGTCGTCAGTGAAGGGTTAGGACAGCGGTGAGGACAGCCAAGGTACTAAGAGTAAGAGAAGACGAGAATGTTTGTGTCCGTGGCCGCCGAATGGGAGACGTCAGCAGCCTTCTGGAGCGCTGGAAGTGGGTTTAATTGCCTGTCAGATCGTGCAGCAGCGTTTGTAAACAGAGCTGTGCAGATTTATTATCCCCACGGGATTTTAACCTTTCCGCCTGCCGGAGAAACGGCACTTGAAGTAACCCAGCCCTGGGAAGGGGAAGCAGCACGGGGCAGGCAGGGAGCCCGGAGCGCCGGGCGCAGGGCCAGGGATGGGACTGGGAGAGCGCCAGGACAGCTGCGCTCGGCTGTGCAGGGCTCTGATGCCAGCCCCAAAAGGACTGGTTGCCATCCCGTTTTCCTGAGGTCGCTCCATGGGTCATGGAGCCCGGAGCTCTCAGGGGACACCCCACGTTCATGGCATCCGTGGGAGCCACGGAACTCTGGCAGATGGACCTTCTCCCTCGCGCCTTATCCCAGGAATAGGGTTGTTCCTGTGCAGGGCTGGAGAGCGCGGGGCCGCCGGAGCTGTGGTGGCTTCCGTATCGGAGAACCGCCCGCTTCGGACGAGCTTCCGAGCGCTCCCAGGCTGCCGGCGCCTGGTTCGGTGTCCAGGCTCCTCAGGGGTGTCTCTCTCTCGTCAGGCCTTGCCCTATTTTGACCGTCTCGACTACGTGTCCATGATGTGCAACGAGCAAGCCTACTCCTTGGCCGTGGAGAAGCTGCTCAACATCCGTCCCCCTCTGAGGGCCCAGTGGATCCGAGGTGGGAACATCGGATCGCCCCCGTCCTCCGCATCCTTTGCCAGCCCGTGCCAGCCCTCGTTCCTGACACCATTTCTCCGTGCCCAGTCCTCTTTGCAGAGATCACCCGGCTCCTCAATCACATCATGGCTGTCACCACGCACGCGCTGGACATCGGGGCCATGACCCCCTTCTTCTGGATGTTTGAGGAGAGAGAGAAGGTAAGTGGCAGCACAGCAGGTACCCAGAGAGGCCTGGCAGGGTTCCCCCTTCCCGGGAAAACTGTCGTCCCCACAAGGCAACCGGGAAGAGGATGGGAGATCTCACAGGAGAGAATCCCTTTTCCAGGATCCCTCAGGAGAAGCTGTTTTGAGCCTTAGATCCTAAAAGTGCTTGTGCCGGGGAGAAATTACCATGGGAAGCAACCATCCAGGCTGTGGTTTGGCCTGCCTGGAGGCTGCAGACCTGGAGTTCTTGACCTTGGGGGTTTCGCTAAGCACTAGGGGCTGCAGCTGGTGGCAGTGCTGGAGGATGCTGTAGATCTGGCTTCAGATGTGCTTGGAACTGGAGTCGTTTGGAGGAAGATCAGAGCCCTGCAGATGAGCTCGTGGCCATCAGGTGGAGCCAACGGGCCCCTCTGCAGAACCTCAGGCGCCTTCTCCGCCGCTAGCTGCTTCGCAAGGGGCTTCAGGGAGGATTTTGCAGCAGGAGCTCTTCTTGCACAAGCCCCCCGAGCTTTCCACGGGGACAAGCTATGCCTGTGACGTGGGGGTGGATTTTGGGGTGCGTGCCGGTGCCTTGGGAGCGGGGCTGCAGCGAGCTGCCCTCTCGCCCTGCAGATGTTCGAGTTCTACGAGCGGGTCTCCGGGGCTCGGATGCACGCCGCCTACATCCGCCCCGGCGGCGTGCACCAGGTAAGGGCTGTGGTCCGGCCCCATGGCTCCGCAGCGCCCGCGAGCTGGCAGCTTGTCCCCTCGGGTGACAACCAGCTCGTGGGATGCTGGAGAAGGGGCTCCCTGCGGGCGCTTCCTGGTCTGGTGGAGGCGGATGGGGCATCCGTGTGTGGGTGCTGGTCCCTCCAGCAGCTCCCGGCTGTGCGTGGATTCGTGTCACCCTCTTCCCGCACAGGACCTGCCCCTGGGGCTGATGGACGACATCTATGAGTTTGTGAAGAACTTCTCCATACGGATAGACGAGGTGGAAGAGGTGGGATGCTGCGATGAGCAGTTTGGGGACGCGGGGGTGGGATGCTCCCCGCTTCCCAGCACGCTGAGGGCCGTCGTGGCAAGGTGGCGCCTGTCCCCGCTCCCCCGGGACATTCCCCCAGTGGCACCAGTGGGCCGAGCTGGCTGGGACCACACCGTAGCTAAAAGGCGGCGTCCAGCACCGCCCCAAATCCGTGCCTGGAGCAAGGGGCTGCCCCGGGCTGGGTGGCAGGACGGCGCTGGCTGCGCGCGGGCTCCTAACACCCCGCTGCCTGCAGATGCTCACCAACAACCGCATCTGGAAGAACCGCACGGTGGACATCGGGGTCATAACGGCGGAGGAGGCCCTCAACTACGGGTTCAGGTAGGTCCTGTGGTCGAGGCCACCCAGGGCTGATGTCAGGCCACGTGGTTGAAGGGCCGTTAGGAAGACACGGGGCTGTTGTGGGCGCCCTCCTTGGCTCTGGAGAGTCGGTGTCAGCCTCTGGCAGGCTCCGCACAGCCTCAAGAGGAGCAGAGTGAACCCCAAAAGCTCAGGCCTGATGGCACGAGTCCCCAGGGCTCAGCCGAGCCACCTTGGGGGCCATGGCTGTGCTCGGAGTGCCACCCAGTGGTGCAGATGGGTCTGTCGCGCTGTCCCTGTGCGCCTGCGGTCCCCACGCTGTCCGGGGAGGTGCTGTGGGACCCCGTTTTGTGCCCGTTTTTCACCCGGTTCTCTCCGCTCAGCGGGGTGTTGCTGCGAGGTTCAGGCATCCACTGGGACCTGCGCAAAACGCAGCCCTACGACGTCTACGACCAGGTGGAGTTTGACGTCCCCATCGGCTCGCGGGGTGACTGCTACGACAGGTACGCGGTGCCGGGGCCTCCGCGGGGCCAGGCCTCCTCCGTGGGGCCCCGGTCTCGTCCCGGGGCTGGGCGGCACGGGCACCTCGCCAGGCTGCCAGAGCCCGGGCGGGCGGCTGAGCCGCGCTCTGCCGTGCCAGGTACCTGTGCCGCGTCGAGGAGATGCGCCAGTCCCTGCGCATCATCCTGCAGTGCCTCAACAAGATGCCCGAGGGGGAGATCAAAGTGGACGACGCCAAAATCTCCCCTCCGAAGCGGGCGGAGATGAAGGTAGGAGTTACCTTGCTCTGTTACTCGCCCCACGGGCCGCCACAAGTGCCCAGGGGCTGAGCTCGTGCCACCTGCGTGTCGGCACTCGTGCGGATGAGCAGGAAATGCGGTTTGGTGCCACGCTCTTGGGCTTTGTTTTGGCCTGTGACACCTGTCTGCGTGCCCTGCAGGTGGGCAGGGGTTTTGTGTGGCTGGGGGCTGCTTGGCCTCTTGTGCTGCCTCCCTTCCTGCCACCTCTGCCACGCGCGGTGCTCAGGGAGGCTCTGGGCACTTCTCACAGCGTCACGGAAGGGTTGAGGTTGGAAGGGACCTCTAGGGATCATCCAGTGCAACTCCCTGCTCCAACAGGGACACCCAGAGCACGGGGGGGCCACAGGGCAGGATCCAGGTGGGTTTGGAGACCTCCAGAGAAGGAGACTCCACAGCCTCCCCGGGCAGCCTGCGCCAGGGCTCTGGATGCCAGGCTTCTGCATGCACTCGAGTGCGAATACTTGGGTTTGCTGCATTGCTTTCAGCCAGAAAAAACAGCTCGTGGCAATGGCCAGGGCCTGCTGCGAGCCAGGGAGAGGAGCTTGGGTGGGTCCTGCCCGGCCTTATTGCTTCACTCTTGTCACTGCCGGCTCTGGTTCCCACGCATGAGGCTGCGCTCACGGAAGCGGAGCGGGTGGGAGCGCGTGCAGTGTCCCCTGTCCCCACGTGCCTGCCCGCGAGCTGCCTCGGTGACCCCCCTTCTCTTCGCAGACCTCCATGGAGTCCCTGATCCATCACTTCAAGCTGTACACGGAGGGCTACCAGGTGCCCCCCGGCGCGACCTACACGGCCATCGAAGCCCCCAAGGTGCCCGCTCGTGTTCGTGGACGCTGGGCTCTGTGGCTCTGACATCCCTGCCTGTCACCAACCTTGTCCCCGTGTCCTCGCAGGGTGAATTCGGGATCTACCTTGTCTCGGATGGCAGCAGCCGCCCCTACCGCTGCAAGATCAAGGCGCCCGGCTTTGCCCACCTGGTAGGTGATCCGTGGGGCTGGAAGAGCCAGTGGAGCTGGAGAACTGGGGGGCACTTGAAGACCTGCTGCTGCAGGACAAGGTTCCCCCTTCGGAAGGGGGTTAATTCCTGCTGGACGGACGAAGCGGGGCCCGTCCCTGCTCGCTCGGGCCGCTTGCTCCTGCAGGCCCCGGCTGTCCCTCAGCTGCCGTGCGCTCCGAAGCCTCTCGTGCTTCCGCTCTTCGGGCTGGTTTCCTTTCTCTGCTGATAATTGACCACTTCCTTCCCTGCGCCGGGGCCGGCGGGGGCTGCCCCCCTCCCGCTGCCGGACCCTGCACCGTGGGAGCCCTGTCACCCAGAGGGAGCAGGGCGCTGCCCCAGCGCGCCCTGCAAATGGGGCCCCACGTGGGATTTGGGAGATCTGCCTCCTGGGTTTGGGAATCTGGGCGAGAGGCAGGGCCCTTTCTCCCCGGGGCAGCTGCTCCGAATGGTTTCCGGATCAAACGCTGGCTCTGTTCCTTACCGCCCTCCTGTGCCACCCGTGTGGCCGACAGCAGCTGGCAGGGAAGGGCCCAGCGCCACGTCCAGGGTGCTGGGTGTCCTCGGGGAAGTCCTCAAGAGTCCCCCGGAGCCCTCTCCTTGTCACCCCTTGCCACGTGCCAGGCCCGAGGCCGGGATGTCAACTTGCTGAGGGGCTCCCAGAGCTTCGAGCAAAGTGCGGGTGCTGCCAGCCATCCTCGTGGCGGAGGAGGAAGGCTCCAGGGTGACATGGGTGCCCTCTGTTCTCTTCCTTAGGCTGGACTGGATAGGATGTCACAGGGCCACATGCTGGCAGACGTCGTGGCCATCATCGGTAAGGGCTCCTGGGCTGAAGGCACAAGCCCCTCAAGCTCCTTCCTTGCCCTTGGGGGCTGGATTAGGGCTTGAACCTGCCCTAATCTCTCTCCTCCTCTTGCCAGGAACGCAGGACATCGTGTTTGGCGAAGTGGACCGGTGAGGTGGCGCCTGCGCCGCGCGCCGCCCCGCGTGCCCGGGGCGGCTCCTCCTCTGCCTCGTCCCCCGCGTTCTTCAGCCGAAGTCAAATAAAGACAAAACTGTCCTGCCTGTTGCTCAGCTTGGAGCTGCTGCCACCCTGTCCTTCGCCTCCTCCATCTCCACCGATCCCGGCTGAATCACTTTTCCTCCCTCTTCCTGTGCGAGGCCTGCGGTCACGAGCTTCCCTTCCCCACGTCCTCCCTCCCCAGGGGACGGTTTCCCCAGCCTGGGGGAGACCCGAGGGAGATTTCGTGGGATTTTACGGCGTTTTCTGCCTCCGCTTCCCCTTACGTGCCCCGTGGGGCTGCAGGTTGCACCTTGGAGCTGGCCCTTGTGCACCCTCGAGCCCCAGGGCATGGGAAGGGGGGACCGCCTGGTACCAGCTCCCCGCTGGAGCCTTCCTGTCCCAAACAGGGTGTTTGGGGCTGAGTCCCGGCTTGTCACGTATTACTCGGGACGAGCTCACGCGGGGCCTTGAGTAACGGTCCTGCTAAGCGCTTGCTGCCCCTTCCTGGAAGAGAAACCAGCCTCCAGCGCCGGGCGAGTTCCCTAACGCGACACGGGGCTGAGAAAAGGAAACCGCGGGCCTTGGAGGGTGGGGGGGACGCGAGGGCCACGTAAGTCACGAGCGGAGGAGGGCGTTTGCTCTGCGGTCTCGGAGCCTCGGCCGTGACGTCCGGCCGGACGCGGCGGCGGCTCCGGCGGCCTGGGGCGCCGGGATGACCACCCGCCTCGTGCTCGTCCTGCTGCTGCTGTGGGCGCGAGAGGCAGGTAAGGGGGGTTGCGTGGGGGCAGGTGAGCCCTGTTGGCATTAGGATGTCCCTTGTCCCTTGTTTGGGCGCGTTTGGTGCTGTCCTTGCGCTCCGGCAGCACTTTGGGAAGGGCACGGGCTCCCCTGGGTCCGTCGGGTTGTCCCCGAGTGCCGCGGATCTGCTGGTGCCGTCCGGCACGGGGACACCGGGGCCGCGCCGCTGCCCTGCTGGGCTCCGTGCGGTCCTCGTGTGGCTCCGTCCCCTGTCCCCGGCTCGCGGTGGGACATGGAGCAGGTGAGAACCAGGGATCCCAGCATCCCGGAGTGGCCCTACAGGGAGCAAAAGGCGATGATCCCACCACAGGGACGAGAGCTTAGCGCCCTCCAGATACCCGCTTCCCCCCCAAACCGGGGTCAGAGCTGCCCACAGTGCCCGTCACGTCCCACCTCCCCTGTTCCCCATCCCGGGCCTGGGTAGACCCGTTGGCCCTGGCAGCCACCTGCGCCGCTGCAGCTGTGTCGGCGCCGCATCCCGCCGCGCCCGGCAGCGCCAACGGCCTCGGCGCGCCCGCCCGCCGCTCCCAGCCCGCGCTCGAGCCGTCACCGGCAACCGCTGCCCTTTCTGCTCCCGCTGCAGGGCTGTATCCAGCCCGGCCGCGGCGCTCGGAGCGGCGCCCGCCAGCGCGGGGGACAGCGTGACGTCCGCGTGCTCCCACACAGGGGCTCCCACGTTCTCCGCGTTGTCCCCCCTCCAGAAGCCCTGATGGAGCCGGAGATTTGCTATGTCCTGGATGCCATCCTCTTCCTCTACGGCATCGTCCTCACCGGGCTCTACTGTCACCTCAAGGTGAGCGGCCGCCGGCCGGTCCACGGACCAGGTCGCATCCACATCATCGCGGATGGGATGGAGGCTCCATCCCTGCACAGAGCATCCGGAGGTCGTAGTGTCCAAGTTCGGGAGCATCCCAGGCGGGGAATAACGCGGAGGCTTCAGTGAGTGCTGCCGAAGAGCCCACCCGGGGTTGTTTTTTCCCCTTCTTTCTCCATCCTTCCTGCAGGTCCAGGTCAAGAGAGCATCCCAAGAGAGCTCCAGAGCAGCCAGGGAGGTGAGGAGCTTTTCCCCGAAGGGTTCCGGGGGTGCTGGCGCTCCCGGGATGAGCGCACGGCTTGCACCAGAAGCCTGGGCAGCTCCTCGCTGCCGCGGCAGCGTCTGCCCGTGCTCGCTCCCCGCTCCCACTTCTGCTTGTGGGCGCCGGGCGGGCGCCGCGCCGGGGCTGACCGGGCCACGCGGAAGCTCCGGTGCCGCCGGACCCCGCTCAGCTCTTTCTCTTTCTCTTCTGCAGCACAAAGGAGAATCCATCTACACCGTAAGTCATCCTGGTTTGTTCCCCGCCGGCCACGGGGCGGCTGGCGCAGGACCCCTGGGTGCTGTAGCCCGTGGGTGCCGTTTGGCACGAGGTGCCCTATCTCAGAGGGTTTGCACAGGGTCTGCATGCTGCAAGTTGCTTATGCCATGGAATGCCCAATGCCATGGGGAGCTGACGCTCATGGGGTGCCTCGGGGTGCTGCGGCCTCTTGGGTCCCTCTCTCTTGGGTGCTCTGTTTTGTGGGGTGCCCTATCCTGTAGGTGGTGTTTCCCATGAAGTTCCCTATCCCGTGGGTCCTGTGTCTCGTGGGGTGCCCTGTCCTATGGGGGCTGTATGCCTTGGGTCTGTACCCCTTGACTAGTGTATCCCATGGGGCCCAGATCCCATGGGGTGCCCAAACTCTCCATATCCCGTTGGGTGCTGCATCCCATGGATGCTCTGTCTTGCGAGATGCTATATCCCATGGTGTCTGTATCCCATAAGCGCTCTCTATCCCATCTATCCTCTGTGTGCTGTCACCCATGGGTGCCATACCCCCCAGGGACCCACAGTGTACTCTATCCCATGGGTGCCGCATCCACGTGGACACCCAGCAGCCGCCACCCAGGGCGCCAGCAGCCGGCCTCGCTCCCAAGCTCCCATCCCACGGTGCTCCCATAACTTCCCACCCCTGCTTCCCACCAGGGGCTCACCACGGAAAGCCAGGAGATGTACGAAACCCTCGAGCGCAAAACCTCCTAGAGGCACCCGAGCAGCGTGGAGCGCCCGGCATCCCCATGGACCCCCCGGCTTCCCGGCTTGTCCCTCCCGGCTCCGGTGCACAAGAGTCATTGGATGGTCCCGCTCCACCCTCCTGCTTGGCATTGATCCCAAAACAGCCGTTCCCGAAAGACCGGTGACCTCCCCTGCCCTCGCCATGTCCCTGAGCAGATTCCGTGGGGCCAGGTTGTGACCACGGGTCCCCTTTGGGTTTTTCCAGCCTAGAAGGGGCTGCAGAGCGTGTCCCCTCCCCGTCCCCCCCTCCAAATCTACCTGTCCAAATTCCGCTCGAGGAAACCTGGCAGCCCCCCAGCATGGAGAAAAGGGGCACGGGCTCCGGGATCCTGGATCAGGACGGAGCTGGGAAGAGCCCGAGGATGCTCTTGGCTGGCCAAGGGTGACATCCCCAGGTGACACAAGGGACATCTCCCCCTGGGTCCTCTGCAGCTCATTGGCATTGGTGGCTGGGGCTTGCGAGGTGGAGCTGGAGCTGCTTCTGGGTGGGAAAAAGGCACCTAAAGGCACCCAGGACCTTCCTAAAGGCACCCAGGACGGGTGCCTGGGTCCCTATCTAACAGTGTCCCAACAGCTCCCATCCTAATGGGATCCATGGAGATTTGGAGAAAATAAAGCTCTTCTGGACTCTCGGGGCCCTGCTGCTCTGCAGTTCCTGCCGCTACGGCCGCAATTCCAGAAAATGGGCCCAAACCGGCCCGTTACTCCTGGTCGGCTTCTTGTGGGTCTCCCCTTCCTGCTGTGGAGGGATGGGGGGAACCAGGGGGCAGGGTGAGAGGGCGCTCGGTGCAGCCGCGTGCCCGTGTGGACACGGGTGCTGCCAGGGCCGTGGTGGCATCTCCAGCAGGATCAGGTGGCGTCCCTGGGCTTGGTGTCACCTTGTGCCCAAGCCAGGGTGGCGTGTGGGGCTGCTGGGGGGTACAGGAGCGGCCAGGGGGTGCAGGGCATGTCCTATATCACACAGCAAGATCCCAGCACCTATAAGAGCATCACAACACCCTTGATGAGGGCCCAGCACCCCCAGGAGCATCCCAGCACCCTTGAGGAGGTCCCAGCACCCTTGAGGAGGTCCCAGCACCCTTGAGGAGGTCCCAGCACCCCCAGGAGCATCCCAGCACCCTTGAGGAGGTCCCAGCACCCTTGAGGAGGTCCCAGCACCCTTGAGGAGGTCCCAACACCCACTCTAGGGTCCTAACACCCTTGATGAGGTCTCAGCATCCTTGCTGAGATCCTGCCACCCACACAGGAGCATCTCAGCACCTTCGAGGAGATCTTAGCACCCATAGGAGCATCCTAACCCCTTTGCTGAGGCGCCAACCCTTGCTGAGGTCTCAGCACTTGCAGAAGGGGTGCGGTGGTCTAAGCACCCCCAGGATCATCGCAGCACGTTTGCTGAGGCCCCGGCACCCACAGGAGTGTCCCAGCACCTCTCAAGGTGCCAACAACCCAAGTGAGGTGCCAGCACCCGCTGCAGAGCCCCAGCACCCACGGAAGCATCGCGACACCCTCGACGAGGTGCTCAAAACCCACCCCGACACCGCGGCTCCCTCCTCCCCGCTTTACATCATTATCTTTTATTGCTATTATTACCCTTATCACCGCCGCAGTTTGCCCCCACTTTGCCCCTGCCATCCGGCCAGGACAAAGCCGCTTTATTCCCTGTCGCCGCCGGCAGCTCCCGGCCGGGCGGCGAGGCCGAAGGCTCTGCCCTGGGCAAACAGGGCCCTCGGCAGCCAGCTGCGCCGCTCCCTGGGGAATCGGGGGGACACGGCGGCGGCAGCGCCTCGGGGCAGCGCTCCCCATCCGGGAGGCGCGGGCAGCTCCGGGTCGCTGTTTGCTCAGCGCGGCCGGCGGGCGGGATTTAAAGCCGGGGCCGGGAGCCCGCGCGGTGCCCGCTCTGCCCCGCGCCGCTGCAGCCCCCGGGGGCCCCCCGAGCGCACCGTCCCCCCCGGTAGGTGCCCAGAGCGGCGACAGCAGCACCCTGGGCAGGTCCCGTTGGGCGCCCTGGGGTGCTGCGTGCTCCCGGTTTGGGCTCGGTGCAGGGTGCCCGGAGCTGCCCCCGTCCCTCCTGCCCTGTCCGTTAACCCGCCCCGGCCCCGTGATCCCCGCTGCGGTGCCTCGTCCCCAGTATCCCCCATTCCCCCCCACACTCCCCATCCCAAGGCATAATCCCATCCCTCCCCATCACCCCCATTCCTCTCCATCCCAATCTCGGGGTCCCATCCCAACGAGAACCCCAGGGTTTCCCCCCACTGCCCTCCCTCTCCCCGTGTCCCTGAGGCCCCAGATTTGGCCCTGGGGTCCCTGTGAGGGTCCAACAACCCTGTCCAAGCCCCGGCCGCTCCGTTCCTGCTCCGACAGAGCCTCATGGAGCCGCTCGCCCCGCTGGTGCTGCTGCTGCTGCTGCCGCCCGCAGTGCTCCCGGACTGTGGTGAGGGGCTCCGGAGACACGGGGGGCTGTGGGGCAAAGGGGGTGCGGGAGTGGGGGGTGTTGGGGGGCTGTAGGGCAGGGGGGTACAGGGAGTCGGGAGAACTGGGACCTTGGAGGGATCGGGGTGCATTGGGGATCAGGGAATGGGTACATGGGCAAGGACGGGGGGCATGGGCAGTTGGGGGCACACAGGATGGGGGCGCAGGGGGGATGGGGGTGCAGCGGGGTTCATGGTGCACCCAAAGGGATCAGGAAGGGGCGCGTGAGCCAGGGGGGCAGCCAGGTGCAGGTGGGAATGGGAACGCTGCCGGCCACGGGGACAGTGCGAGCCGTGCCGGTGCCGTGCGGCACAGGCGGCCCCGGCAGCACGGCCGAGCTCAAGCGCGCCCTGCGCCAAGTGCTGGACAGCTGGGAGGACCCGGGCTGCTCCTGCCACGGCCCCCCCGGGCACCCGGACGCCCTCAACGCCACCCTGCCCCGCAGCTGCAAGGACATCAAGGCCACCAACCGGGCGGCCAAAGGTGAGCGGCGCCACGGGTCCCATCCCGGGGGCTCCGCGGTGCCGGACGCGGGTGGCTAGCGCTGACAGGGGGTGGCTAGCGCCAACGCGGGGCGGGTGGCCGGTGCCACCACGGTGGCCGATGCCGGCGCCGCAGACGGGCTCTACATGCTGCGCACGGCGGACGGCGAGATCTACCAGACCTTCTGCGACATGGGCACGGCCGGCGGCGGCTGGACGCTGGTGGCCAGCGTGCATGAGAACAACGCGCACGGCAAGTGCACCGTGGGCGACCGCTGGTCCAGCCAGCAGGGCAACAACCCGCTGTGGCCCGAGGGCGACGGCGCCTGGGCCGACAACAGCACCTTCGGCTCCGCCGTGGGCGCCACCGCCGATGACTACAAGGTGGGCGCAGGGGTGGGCGTGTGGCCCCCGGTGGCATCGCGTCCCGGTGACAACCGTGCCGCCCGCGCCGGCAGAACCCAGGTTACTACGACCTTGGTGCCAGGGACATGGCCGTGTGGCACGTGCCCAACCGGGCGCCCATGGGCGAGTGGCAGCCGCGGGCCCTGCTGCGCTACCGCACGCACAGCGGCTTCCTCGCCGAGGAGGGTGGCAACCTGCTCCGCCTGTTCCAGGTACCGCCGGCCCCGCGACACCCCTGCGCTGCGGTACCCCCTTCCCGTGCACCCGCAGCATCGCGGCTCTTCCCCCTTTCCAGAAATATCCGGTGAAATACGGAGCTGGGCAGTGCCTGAACAACAACGGTCCGGCGGTGCCCGTGGTCTACGACTTCGGCTCGCCGGAGGTCGCCTCCAGATACTACTCGCCCTATGGGCAAAGTGAGCGCCCTGGGGCGACCGTGGTGGTGGCATCGAGTGCCCGTGGCCCCAGCCGCCTCACTGTCCCGCTCCTGCACAGAGGAATTTATCCCCGGCTTCCTCCAGTTCCGGGTCTTCAACAACGAGAGGGCGGCGATGGCTCTGTGCCCTGGCATGAAGGTCACGGGCTGCAACACGGAGCACGTGAGTCCCCGTGGGGCGGCAGCGGGGGCACTGGGGCCCCTGCAGCAGTGGCCGATGCCCACACCAGTTTTGGGGTGCAAGGGGTATTGGCACCCTGCAACTGGCACCAACCATGGGGGATGCAGTGGGGTGGTTTTGGGGTGCACTGGGTCCCAGCGCCCTGCAGCTGCGGGTGATGCTGCTGTGGTCCCTCCCCTCGCCATCCTCTGCCAAAACCCAGGTGCAGATTTGGGGTGCAAGGGGGGTGCAAGGGGTATTGGCACCTTGCAACTGTCACAAGTCATGGGAGACACCACTGCACCCCGAGGTGGTTTTGGGGTGTGCCCTGCAGCTGTGGGTGATGCCACCACGTGCTGCCCCCAGCACTGCATCGGCGGAGGCGGGTACTTCCCCGAGGCGAGTCCGCAGCAATGCGGCGACTTCCCCGCGTACACCTGGAACGGCTACGGCACCCACACGGCCTGGAGCACCTCCAAGGAGATCCTCGAGGCTGCCGTGCTGCTCTTCTACCGCTGAGGCCTCCGGAGACGGGAGGTTCTGACGGGAGGAATAAAGGTTCCTCCCAAGCAAGGTCTGGCTGTGGCTGAATCCTTTGGGGAAACCTCTGGAGAAGGTACCTGTGGTCCCAAGCAGCACCGGGTGCTCAGGGATGCTCTGGGGCTGTCTGAATGTTCAGGGATGCTCTGGGAGCAGCTCCATGCTCAGGGATGAGCTGGGACCGAGCCCAGGTTCAGGGATGTGCTGCAATCACCTCCGAGCTCAGTGATGGTCTGGGACCATCTCCATGCTCAGGGATGCACTGGGAGCAGCTCCATGCTCAGGGATGCTCTGGGACCATCTCCATGCTCAGGGATGCACTGGGACCAGCTCTGGGGACGGGAGCAGGTCGAGGTGACACGCAGAGCTGTCTGGATCTTATCTGTCCCCAAGCCGAGGGGACAGCATCATTTCCCAGGGACATCAGCATCCCTCCGGTTTGGGGCCATGTAGCAACGATCCCTCGGGAGGGCTGGGGGGAGGGAGGGGGGCTGTCCCCATCCTTCCTCCACGCCGCCTCCGTGCTCTGGGACCGGACGGCTGCGTCCAACACCGCACAGCTGCATCCGCCACCGGATGAGCGGCTGTGCCCAACCTGGGCACATTCCCAACACCTCCAGTCTGCCTGTCCCAGCTCTACCTCTCCCACCCCTGTCCTCCCCCTTGCCCAGGCACCCCAATACCCCATGCACCCCAATTCCTCCTGATTCCCCTGACTCAGGACTGGCAGGATCCCTGCAGGGTCATATTGGGTTGGGGAGAGCATTGAGTGTCACCCTTGGATGGGGATGGGGAGGGATGGGGACAATAAGGAGGGATGGGGACAGTAAGGAGGGATGGGGACAATGAGGAGGGATGGGGACGATGCCTCACAATCTGGAGCACATGGTGGGGGGCAGTGAGCAGGACAGAGGGGCACAGGGGGCAGCCTGGCTTTAAATCCCACCTGCAAGTCTGTGCTGAGCAAACACAGAACCAGAGCCGGCCCCATGGGCAGCGCTGCCCCCGTCCCTGACCTGGGGCCGGAGCCCGGGGCTGTGTTTGCACCGAGCTGCCCGCCCGGCCGGGATTTGTTCCCGGTTGGTGAAAAGAGGGTGGATTTTTAAAAAATTATTTTATTTATTTTATCCTCCGGGTCGATATCGCGATTCTCCAGGAACTGGGCACGGCGCCGAGCGGCCCCTTTCCCAGCACGGCCGCGCTCGCCCGGTCGATGCCTCCCGCTTCTCGCAGCCCCGGGGCCGTGTCGGGTCCCGGTTTCCCGGCATCCGTGGGTTCGTTGTGAAGATTTCTGTGTTGCCCCCGAGAGGAAAACGCTGCCCCGCTCTGGGGTCCTGGCAGCGTGGGGAGCCTGGGGGGCGCCCGCTCGCCTGTCACCGTTTTGGGGACGGCAGGTGCCCCAACACAGCGTCCCGACCGTCCCATCAGGGGTGGGAAATGCCCGGGAAGAGGGAAGAAATGTCACCCCGAACAGATGAGCGGTGCCCCTCGACCATGAACAAGGGAGCCGGATCCCCTGGGAAGTAGATGTCCCAGGAAGGGCCGAACTGTGTCCCCCTGAACAGAGGAGCCCCGTCCCGCCGCGAGCTGAGGAGCCGCATGCCCCCGAAACGGGGAGTCGCGTCCCCCGACAGCGGCAAAGGCTCTGACTCGTCCGCGGGGGCTCCCCGGGAGCGGGCCGGGATGCGGGGACTCACGGGGGGCTCTGCCAGCTGTGCCCAGATGCGCCCGTAGCAGCGTCCCAAGCACCGGGGCTGCACCGACATCCCCCCGTCCTGTCCCGTCCCGAGGAGCTCCCGGGGGAGAGGAAAGCCGGGAGGCAGCGCGGGGGGGAGCCGGGGGGTGTCCGCGCGCTTCCTGCCTTTGTCCCGGGGCCGAAGGGACCTTTCCTTCCCGCCGCGCGAGGTGCGGGCGGCTCGGGCGCCGCGGCTCCCGCTCCGGCCATGGCTCCGCCGCTGCTCCTGCCCCTGCTGGGTGAGCGCCGCGGGGCCCGGGCCCGGTGCCCCGGCGCCGGCCCCGCCGCGCTCACCGCCTCCCGCTCTCTCTCGGCAGCCTCGCTCCTCGCGCTGCCGGCGCCGGGGCAGCCCGCAGGTGAGCAGGGGGCCGGGCGCGGGGCCGCCCGCGCGCCGGGCCCCGCCGCTGCCCTCGCCCTTCCCTCGCAGAGCCGCTGCCCGCGCCCGTTCTGCGCCTGGCGCCGCTGCCGCGGGGCTCCGGCCGCGAGCAGCGCGTGGCCCTGCGCTGCCTGGCGCCCCTCACCACCTCCGTGACCGTGTTCCTCTTCTACCGGCGGCCCGACGCGCGCGGAGCCCGCACCAATTTCAGGAACTCCTCGGCGCTGCTCGTGGAGGACGCGGCGCTGCCCGGCCTCTACTCGTGCGCCTACCGGGCGCCGAGCCGCGGCGGGGGCCTGGCGTGGTCGCAGGAGAGCCCCCCGGTGCCCTACTCCATGCCCCGGGACCGCCCCGGCGACGGCTGCTCCCCGCCGCACGGCTGCAACGGCGAGGGCGCCGGGGGAGGTGAGAGACCACCGCGACCCCCGCCGCTCCCCAGCGCCCCCCGCCGCCTCCGCGGTGACGGCCGCGCTCTCCCGCAGGCCCGGCCGGATCGGGCTCGCAGCGCTGGCGCCC
>NW_020455559.1:667660-673064 GCF_003342845.1 Nothoprocta perdicaria
GGCAGCGGCCCGGCCCCCGAGCCCGGAGCCCCGGCCCGGTCCCCGAGCCCGGAGCCCCGGCGGGGACGCGGGGACGGCGGCTGAAGGAAGGAGCCGCCGCGGCCCCCGGGAGCTCCCCGTTCCCCCGCTGCCTCCCGTGCTCGTCCCGGGGCGGCGGGGGACGCTCCCTCCACACCTCACCGCCCTTTCCCCCTGCCCGCCAGCCTCCCGGACCCCCAGGAGCAGCAGCCGCTTTCGGAGGCGCTGGGGAGCCGCGCGGCTCCCGCCGGACCCTCGTCTCCCTCGCCGTGCCTTTGCAGCGGGATATCTGCGCAGATCTGTTCCCTATACAATAACACATCGCCTACATATATAGGATGCCATATCACGCATTGCATAGATATAGCGGACACCCAATAACCCATTGCATAGATACATAGGATGCCATATAACCCATTGCATGGGTATAGTGGAAATCCAATACCTGCCCTGCACAGCTATATAGGATCTATACTGCGCCGCTGCCAAGCTCTTGGCTGGATAACAAGCAGTGCCGGTGCTGTCGAGACCGGGCTGGCTCCGGACTGGCTCCGTGCCTGGTGCTGTGGGGCCGCGGCCGGTTCCAATAAACCTGCTCTGTCCCCCCATCCCAGTGTGTCCCCGCCAGCACTCGGGCACAGACACCACCTGATCTCCTGATGCCGTCGCCCCCCGCGCTGTTTTGGGGACAGTCGGTGCCGTGCGGACCCCTCCGCTGCCAACGGGGGTGCCAGGGGGTGGGAAATGCCCGGGAGGCGGGAGCGGGGCGGAGGGAGCGCAGCCGTTTCCTTCCTTTTTCCTCCCAGGAGTGTTCAAGGGGAGGCTGCTTGGCGCCAGGTGCCCTCCCTGCTGCTCCTCTGGGCCCATCCCAACCTTCCTGCCGGGTCCAGGAGCTGCTCCCAGTAGAGGAGCCCATCGCAGGGAGCGGAAACTCTCTCCTGGTGCTCGCTGCTGCTGGCATCTCCAGGATAGTTTGCCGGTTTTCCAAGCAACTCTGTAACTGCTCCGGGCATGAGCAGGCTCTGTGGTGTCCCCAGGGGGAGATGGGGGGCTTCGAGACTGGATTTAGACCCAGATTCAGGCCCCCGTTGGTCTGATTTGGGGAATTTACATCCCTGATTCTGGAAGAGTGTCCCAGGAGCTGGTGTTCCAGCCTGCTAGGGACACGTGGGGACTGGGGACAAGGGGCTTGGCACTGTGGGGCCAGGGATATGCTGCTGGGGTGGCCGTGGAGCTGGGGACATGAGGACATGTGAGGCCATGGGGATGGGCCCCACGGGGCTGGAGTGGCCGTGGAGCTGAGACCACAGGGACAAGCACTGTGGGGCTGGGGGCCATGGAGACATGTGGCAATGGGGACCAACACCATGGGGCTGGGCGGCTGGAAGCTGAGGCCACGGGGATGGGCACCATGGGGGTGGGCACCATGGGGGTGGGCACCATGGGGATGGGGCCACAGAGACGGGCACTATGTGGTGGAATCGAGCCCCGAGGCCATGGGAATGGGCACCGTGGTGCTGCCGGTGTCCTGGCCCGGCACCCTGGGGAATGCAGCCATGATCCCTCCACGCAGGGCCCCAGCGTTCGGCTCCCCAGCTGCACTCTCACAGCCTCCACAGCCCCCCAGCCCCTCCAGCCGACCCAGGCCCCCTCCCCAGAATCCACCCTTTCTGGGTGAGACGGTACCGCTGCCATGCCAGGGCCCCTCGTGGCCCCTTTACCTGCTATGCGGCCAGGCACCGGACCCAACGGGTGGCTGCCCAGCACCGTGGCAGCCTGGCTGTAGGCTGCAGGACCTGCCCAGCCCTGCTGGGACTGCCCGGCGCGGTCCCCCATAGAGCCCATGGGCCTGTATGAGACAGAGGGAGATGCACGGGGCCCATAGGGACCTGTACAGTGGCCTCTGTTGTCTCCGCGCCCTGCGGGCTTCCGTGTGGCCTCCCCGGGCCTCCGTCTGTATTGGCCCCCCAAGCCCTGTGGGCTTCCGTGTGGCCTCCCCGGGTCTCCGTGCGCAGCTGGCCCCCCGGGCCCTGCGGGCTTTCATGCAGCCTCCCTGGGCCTTCGTGCGCGCATCGTTCTCCAGGGCCCTGTGGGCTTTCGTTCAGCCTTCCCGGGCCTCCGTCCACAGCTGGCACCCAAGGCCCCGCGGGCTGTTGTGTGGCCTCCCCAGGGCTCTGTACACACGTGGCCCCCCGGGCACTCCAGGCTTTCGTTCTGCCTTTACGGGCCTCCGTGCGCAGCTGGCCCCTCAGGCTCTGCGGGCATTGGCGCGGCCTCCCCGGGCCTCCGTGCACGCGTGGCACACCTGATCCTGTGGGCTTTCGTGTGGCCTCCCGGGGCCTCCATGCGCATGTAGCCCACCAGACACAGCGGGCATTCATGTGGCCTCCCCGGGCCTCCATGCACGCTTAGCCCACCAGACCCTGCGGGCGTTCGTGTGGCCTCCCCGAGCCTCCATCCATAGGTGGCCCCCAAGCCCTGCGGACATTGGGGCGGCCTCCCCGGGCCTCTCTCCGCGCGTGGCCCCACGGGCGCTGCGGGCTTTCATGCGGCCTCCCCGGGCCTCCGGGGGCTCTCAAGGCACGCAGGGCCCACCTGGGCCTGTATGGAGCCTGCAGGAGTCCGGATGGAGTCTATAGGGCTCGACTGCCCCCATATGGTGCCTGAAGAGGGAAGTGCGGGGCCTATAGAGCCCGCACAGGCACCTATAGAGTTGTTCCAAAGGGATGCACGGCGGCTATAGGGCCCGCCTGGCCACACAGGGCTGTGCAGGGTCCTTAAGGCTCGAGCAGGCCCATAGAGAGTCCCATATGCATCCCATATGGAACCCATATGGAACCGGCCCATATGGATCCCATGGAGAGCATCCCCAGACCTGTAGAGCCTGTTTGGGCTCATATCGGTATCGCTGGGAATTGTGTGGGGCCTGGAGGACCCACCTGGGCCCATATGGAGGCTGCTGGGGGCCACACGAGGCCTGTAGGACCCGTATGGGGCCCATGGGCATCCGCAGTGGGCCCACAGAGCCCCCCTAGGCCTGTATGGAGGCTGTGAGGTGCCCAGCACGGCCCATAGCGCCCATTCAGGCCCGTATGGAGCTCATGGAGGTCCACATGGGGCCTGTATGGCCTGCCTGGGCCCATATAGGACCCGTGGAGGTTGATACGGTGCCTATAGGGCCTGCCCAGGCCCGTATGTAGAACATGGGGGACCGCGTGGCACCTGTAGGGCCCCCCAGGGCCGTTTCAGAGTCCATGGGAGGCCGTTCAGGGTGAAACGAGGGCTCCGTGTGCGGACCAGCCGCCGTCGGCTGCCTCTGTTGCGTCTCGCCCAGCAATTCCCAAAGTCTTTCACAGGGAAGAACTTGTGCTGGAGCCGCGCGGCTCCCGCGCCGCCTTCAGAGGCAGCCGCAAAGCCTCGATGGACACGGTGCCGGGCGGCTGCGAGGGCGCCTGTTTCGGCGCCGGCGTTATGGGGTGTATCTGAAGAGCCAGGGGGGTCTGAAGGAGCCGGGGCGTGTGCGAGCGCCCGCGCCGGGGGGCTGCCGTGGGGGCAAACGCAGCCCCGCAGCGCCGGGCCGCGGCTGCCGGGGCGCTCCGACCTTGCCGGGGCGCTCCGACCTTGCCGGGGTGCTCCATCCTTGCCAGGGTGCTCCATCCTTGCCGGGGCGCTCCGACCTTGCCAGGGCGCTCCGTCCTTGCCGGGGCGCTCCATCCTTGCCGGGGCGCTCCATCCTTGCCGGGGCGCTCCATCCTTGCCGGGGTGCTCCATCCTTGCCGGGGCGCTCCGACCTTGCCAGGGCGCTCCGTCCTTGCCGGGGCGCTCCATCCTTGCCGGGGCGCTCCGTCCTTGCCGGGGCGCTCCGACCTTGCCGGGGTGCTCCATCCTTGCCGGGGCGCTCCNCCTTGCCGGGGCGCTCCGACCTTGCCGGGGTGCTCCATCCTTGCCGGGGCGCTCCGTCCTTGCCAGGGCATTCCGTCCTTGCCAGGGTGCTCCGACCTTGCCAGGGTGCTCCGTCCTTGCCGGGGCGCTCCGACCTTGCCGGGGCATTCCGTCCTTGCCAGGGCGCTCCGACCTTGCCAGGGCGCTCCATCCTTGCCAGGGCATTCCGTCCTTGCCGGGGCGCTCCATCCTTGCCGGGGCGCTCCGTCCTTGCCGGGGCGCTCCGTCCTTGCCGGGGCGCTCCGACCTTGCTGGGGCGCTGACCCGGAACAGCCCGGCCGACGTGGGGGCTCAGGCGGCAGCGAGAGCTGCGGGCAGCGCCGGCGGCACCTCCTGCTCCTGCTGCTTCCATAACTTCCCTCTGCGGGCGGCAGGACCCGGGCGCGGGGAGGCGGCGGCACCAGGCGGCAGCCAAGGACCTCACTCTGTGCCCTGAAATTTGCACCCTCGCCACCATCCAGGTCCCCTACCTGCCTTCCAGCCAGAAGAGCAAGCGTGCCCAGCACGTCCTGGAGCTGAAGAGCTTCAAGGACAACACCACCAAGCTGGAGAGCGCCCTGCGAGGCGCACGGGCCGGGGACGGCGTTGGCGACGCGGCGGCTCCGCGATGGCTCCGTGTTGGGACAGCGGCCGCCTGCGCGGGGATGTCCCCGAGGCGGCGACTCCCTGGGCCCTGTCCCTGCGGACGGACTGACCGGCTTCAGCTCGTGGATAAAAGACCCTGTCCTGTCCCGGCCCCGCGGCCGCGTCTGCCGACCCTGCCACCCGCTGCCCGTCCCTTCCCAAGGGCCGACGTTCCCGTTTCCCGTGCTCAACCGGGACTCCAAGTCACTGTAAATAGTGCGGGGCTGGTGGCCGAGCTGCCCCGGGGCTGCCGTTCCACCTCTCCCCCCGCCGGTATTTGGGGACATTGGGGACAGACAAACACCAGCTTTGCCGCCCTCTCTGCCGCCTCCCCTGTCACCAGCGCCCGCCCGGCCGGGCACCCTGGCCTGAGGAGGGGGCTGCGGGTGGCAGCGGGACCAGCCCGGCTCCGTGGGGAGCCCTGTGGGACCAACCCGGATCCGTGGGGAGCCCCACGGCTGGACTGGGGCCATCCTGGCCCCATGGGGAGCCCCACGGGTGGAGCGGGGCCATTCCAGCCCCATGGGGAGCCCTGTGGGACCAGCCCAGCTCCTATGGGGAGCCCCACGGGTGGAGCGGGGCCATCCTGGCTCCATAGGGAGCCCTGTGGGACCAACCCGGCCCCATGGGGAGCCCCACAGGTGGAGTGGGGCCATCCCAGCCCCATGGGGGGACCCGCAGCCCCCGGCTCGAGGCCTGCCCGGGGCCCCCTGTCCTTTTTAACGGCTATTTAATAAACGGCCGTTCCTTGCTGTGGCCACGCGGCCGTCACCGCGGCGCCCGGCCCTGGCTCCGCACGCGGGACGCGCGGGCACCGCGG
>NW_020455559.1:674056-710509 GCF_003342845.1 Nothoprocta perdicaria
CGAGCGGCCGCGCGCGGCGCCAAGGGCGCGGGCACCGCTCGTTGGGGCTAATTAATGGGAACGGGGCCACGTGTGGGGGGCCCCCGGCCGCAGCCCCCCCCGGCCATGCGCCGTTATAAGGGGCATCTCCCGCGGCGCCGCGGCAGAGCCGCCGCGGAGCCTCCCGAGCCGGGACGGGGAAGAGCGGCCGCGCGGGACCCGGCGCCGCTCGCCGGCCCCGGCTCCTTCTCCGCCCGCCGCTGTCTGATATGTTTGATATTAGGTTGTTTTACTGCGCACCCAACTGAATATCAAACATATTGGTACAGCGCCGGGGCTGCGCAGCGCCCGGCGCGGCTCCGGGAGCGGCGGATGCGGCGGCTCGAGGCGCGAGGGCGGACGAGGCCTCGGCGCGCGGAGCCGGGGCCGCCGCTAAAGCCCCTGCTCCTAAAATAGCCCCTGGCCGCCCCCGCGGCGCCGTGCGGGGGGTCCGGGGGCCGAGCCGAGCCCCACAGGGCGCTGGGGAAGGGCCCAGGCGTCCGGCTGCTGGCAAAGAGCAGAGGGGGGCGGGGGGCGCCAGGACAATGCGGGACCCCCCGCGTGCCGCCCGCCTGCTGCTTTTTATAACCCCCCAGCTGTCCGGCGGGGCCCAAATAAGGCGCCAGGACAATAGGTGCCGAGCCGGGACATTTTGGGCTCGCGGCTCGGCCCAAGAAAGGCAAGCGGCCCCCCCGGCGCCGCGCGGATATAAGGGCGCCCGCGGGCGGCCCCGCGGCAGCCCCGCGCCCACCGCCGCCATGGAGGCCATCAAGAAGAAGATGCAGATGCTGAAGCTGGACAAGGAGAACGCGCTGGACCGCGCGGAGCAGGCGGAGGCCGAGCAGAAGCAGGCGGAGGAGCGGAGCAAGCAGGTGGGAGCGGGGCGGGCGGCGGGCACGGCGCGGCGGGCGCCAGCGGCCCCGGCGCTCACGGCTCGGCCGCAGCTCGAGGACGAGCTGGCCGCCATGCAGAAGAAGCTCAAGGGGACGGAGGACGAGCTGGACAAGTACTCGGAGGCGCTCAAGGACGCGCAGGAGAAGCTGGAGCTGGCGGAGAAGAAGGCGGCCGATGTACGTAGGGGGAGCGGGGCGGCGCACGTGGCGCCCGGCCCGGCCGCCTCGCGCCTCCGCGCAGGGCGGCCGGGAACGCCGGGAATGCCGGGAATGCCGCGCGCCGCCGTGGCCGGGAACGCTGCCCCGCTGCCCTGCCTGCCCATATAAGGGTCTGCGGGGCCTGGGATGGGGTGGGACGGGACGGGTGGGATGGGATGGAGTAGGACGGGGCGGGACTGGACGGGATGGGACTGGATAGGACAGGACAGGACAGGACAGGATAGGACGGACAGGGCAGGATAGGACTGTGACAGGACAGGACAGGACAGGATAGGACGGACAGGGCAGGATGGGATGGGGCGGGGGGCAACAGGATGGGGCAGGATGGGATGGAACAGGACAGGACGGGTTGGGATGGGATGGGGCAGGACGAGACGAGGCTGATAGGACAGGACAGGACAGGACAGGACAGGATAGAACAGGACAGGACAGGACAGGACAGGATAGAACAGGACAGGCAGGATGGGACAGGATGGGGCAGGACGGGACAGGACAGGACGGGATGGGGCTGGACGGGATGGGGCAGGGGGCAATAGGACGGGACAGGACGGGAGGGCACATGGGGCAGAGCCGGGCCGGGTCCAGCTCCTGCGCCGGGCCGTCTTGATCTCCGTGGCCCATGGCGCCATGGTGGGGCGCCCTTCCAGTGGGGGAGCACACTGTTCCCTGTGGGGCAGCTCCGTGTCCCCATGGGGCAGCTCCGTGTCCCCCACGGGACAGCACTGTGTCCCCATGGTGGGAGAGCGCCGTGTCCCCGTGGGGCAGCTCCGTGTCCCGGGTCCTGGGGGCATTCTTGTCCCCCGTGGGGCAATGCCCTGTCCCTGGTGGGGCAGTGCCACATCCTTGTCCCCGATGGGGCAGCGCCGTGTCCCCATGGGCCAGCAGTGGGTCCTCTGTGGGGCAGCTCTGTGCCCCTCGTGGGGCAGCTCCACGTTCCCCACGGGGCAGGTCCATGTCCCAGGGGGCAGCTCTGTGTCCCGGGTCCTCTCGGGTCACTCTCGTCCCCCGTGGGGCAATGCCCAGACCCCTGTGGGGCAGTGCCACCTCCTTGTCCCACATGGGGCAGTGCTGCGTCCTGCCCCCTATAGGGAGGTACCATGTCCCCCATAGGGTGGTGCCAGGTCCCCCATGGGACAGTGCCGTGTCCCCCGTGGGGCAGTGCCGGGTCCCCGTGCCCCACAGAGCGGTGCCGTGTCCCTCACCGGGCAGTGCCGTGTCCCCCGTGGGACAGCGCCACGTGTCCCACGGGGCAGAGCTGTGTACTGTCCCCCGTGGGGCAGCGCCGGGTCTCAGTGCCCGTGGGGCAGCCCTGCTCCCACGCGGGGCAGGTTGCGCTTCCCTGGGGACGGCGCCGTGTCCCCACTGGAGCCATCCTGGGCCCCGTGGGCAGTGCCGGGACCTCCACGGGGCACGACTATGTCCTTCCAAGGGGACAGTGCCACGTCCAGGCCCCCATGGGGCAGCGCCGGATCCCGTGGGGCAGAACCGGGTCTCCATGGGGGTACCCCGGTGCCACAGGGCAGAGCCAGGTCCAGTGGGGCAGAGCCGGGTCCCGGTGGGGCCGCCCCGGTCCCCATGGGGCAGAGCCGGGTCCCGGTGGGGCCGCCCCGGTCCCGTGGGGCAGAGCCGGGTCCCGGTGGGGCCGCCCCGGTCCCCATAGGACACAGAGCCGGTCCCCGCGGGGCGGCGCCCCCGTTGCCATGGCGACGCAGAGCGGGCGGGGCCCACCCGGGCGCCTCCGCAGGCCGCGCCGAGAGAGAGGCGCGGAGGAGGGGGGGGGCGTGCCGTGCGGCGGAAGTGACGTCACCTCCGTCCGGCGGGGCGGGCGGCGGCAGCGGCGGCGGGTTCCGGTATTTGCGGGCGGGGCCGGGCGGCGGGCGCGGCGGCGGAGCGGGCGCCATGGCGGGGGCCACCACGATCGAGGCGGTGAAGCGCAAGATCCAGGTGCTGCAGCAGCAGGCGGACGAGGCGGAGGAGCGCGCGGACCGCCTGCAGCGCGACGTGGAGGCCGAGCGCCGCAGCCGCGAGCAGGTAGCGCCGCCGCCATCTTGCCCGCCCGCCGCCGCGCGCCCGCCGCCCCCCCGGGGCTCCGAGCGCCGCCGCGGAGGCCTCGGCCGTTCCCGTGGCTGCGCGGAGCCCCGAGCGCCCGGCGCCGGGGAGCGGCCCCCGCAGGCCGGGCCGGGCTCCCGCTCCCCGGGGATTGCTGCGGGGGAGGGAGGGAGCCGGCCGCCCCCGGTGGTGCCCCGGTGGCGCCCCGGTGGTGCCCCGGCCCGCCGGGCCCCGCGCCGTTAATCTGTGCAGCCGAGAGTGCGGCGGAGCCGCCCGCGCGCCGCTCTGGGGCGGCCGATAAGCGGGGCGCTGATTGCCGGGGTCGCGCGTGCCGCGTGCGGAGCGCCGGGAAGCGGCACCGGCCCCGTGCCGGGATTCCGGCGCTGCCCCCGTGCCGAGCCGCCGCCTCTGCTCCCCGCAGGCCGAGGCAGAGGTGGCCTCTCTGAACCGCCGCATCCAGCTGGTGGAGGAGGAGCTGGATCGGGCGCAGGAGCGCCTGGCCACCGCCCTGCAGAAGCTGGAGGAGGCGGAGAAGGCGGCCGACGAGAGCGAGAGGTGAGCGCGGCTCTGCGTGCCGGCGGCCCCCTCGGGAGGCCGGGCAGTGAAGGCCGCGTGGAGGCGGGATGGGGGAGTCGGCGGCCGCTTACACGGAGCCTCCGAAAAGATGTTGGGCCCTCGCAGAGCGCCCTGAGAGCCCAGTGCTGGGGCTGCCCTCGTGCCCCTGTGAGAGGAGGGAGGCCAGCGGGCTCCGGGATGCTCTTCCCTTGGCCAAAACAGCTGCTGGGAGAGGGGAGGCTCTTCCTGCTGCTCCTACCGGGAGCCTCCAGCCTGGCAGAGGTCCCTGCTAACCTGGCGGGGTGATCCGGAGGGGAGTGGTCCCAGCAGAGCGTTTCCAGTTGCTGGATGTGCTTCCTCCGCGAGCAGCCTGCCCCGGCTGGCCGTGCCGTAATGACCGACTTGGCTCCGGCTGCCGCTCCGCCTGGGAAGTGCTCAGCTCAGCTGTGTAGAGCCCCCGGAGAGCCTCGCTTGTCCTTCCAGCAGCTCCCTGGGCTGAGGAGCCGCTGGAAGAAATGCTCCAGGAAGGGGTTCATTCCGAGCGTGTGTTCCGCGTGCAGCAGGGTCTGTCCCACTGCGCTGTCCCCAGCGTGTGGGGAGGCAGCGCTGCTCCCATGGGAGCCTTGCCGACGCTCCGAACCGGCTGCGCTCCCGCTGCCTCGAGCACCTCCCCTCACAGCCTTTTCTCTCGGGCAGAGGCATGAAAGTCATAGAAAACAGAGCCCTGAAGGATGAGGAGAAGATGGAACTGCAGGAGATCCAGCTGAAGGAAGCCAAGCACATCGCCGAAGAGGCCGACAGGAAGTATGAAGAGGTGAGGCCCTCGGTGCTCCGCGGGATGCTCCTGTCTGCCAGGAGAGGCAGCTCCTCTTCCTGTAGCTGGTACTTCCCTCGTTTTCCGTGGGGGAAGCCTGGCTCGCAGGCCAGCAGAGCTGCGCTAGCGCTGCCTCTTGCCAAGAGACTCTGGCCACTCCGGCAAGCGTTTCCTTTGCTGCCTGGCGCAGCCTGTGAGGATGAGAATTCCTTCCTGTTAACTCTGGCTCTCTTGCTCAGGTTGCTCGGAAACTGGTGATCATAGAAGGAGATCTGGAGCGTACTGAAGAGAGGGCCGAGCTTGCGGAGTCGTGAGTATATCTGTGTACGACTTGCACGGCTGCCTTTGCATGACACTAACAGAGCACTTCTAGCTTTGTTATGCAAGGCCTCAGGACGGGGTGGGTTTAGATTTTGGGGTGAAACTTGGAAGCAATCTGCTCTGAGGAGGATTAAGTCCCCTGAGGATGCGGAGCCTTGGTGCTTGCCTTGTCATCGAGATGCTCCACCTCTTTGCACGGAGCGACTTCGGAAGCCTGAGGGTCCCGAAGGATCCTCCCGCCCACGGTGTTCACCAGCACAGCTTAGTGCGCTCACCAGCTCCTTGCACGCTGCCGTGGGGCACCCGGGCACAGGACTTGCTGCTGTAAAACGGCCAGGGCCTCCGAGCAGGGAGGCAGCAGCGTGTGCGCTGCCCAAAGGCCTCTCCAAGGCTGCCCTCCTCGTGTGCAGCAGTCCCCAGAGGCTTCTGCAGCGCCTCGCTGAGCAGCGAGCCGAGCTTGCTCTGCTCGGAGCGGGGACACCAGCTGTGGTGTCAGGGCTCCTTTCGCTTGTCTGGATGCCGTAATGGACCCTTAGGGACTTAGGGCCTTTCTCAGCTCTTCTGGGCCTTGTCTAACAAAGCGTGGCTGCAGTAATAGTGCTGTGCTTCCTGCCCAGACGTGCATGTCATGACTGTGATGTTTTTGGGTTTTTTTTTTTTTTTATTTCCTCCTTTGTTTTGCTCTGCTTTGTTACTTGTGGTCCTTTTTGCCCCTTGTCCCCACCTGGCTTGTCCCATCATGTGACCGTCACTAACAGTCGTTGCCGGGAGCTGCAGGAGCAGATCAGAGTGATGGACCAGAACTTGAAGTGTCTGTCTGTTGCCGAAGAAAAGGTACTAACCTTTCCCTTCTCGAACCATTAAACCAAAGCTCTTGTGGTTGACGTCTTACACTCCTTCCTCTGCCTAACTGCACTTCTCTCTCTCTCTCTGTCTCTCCTGGAATGCTCTGTCCTCTCTGACCATCAATAATTGTCCAAATGGATGGCAGCTGCTCAGCTATCAGTCAGAACTACCCCCTGGCCCCCCGCCCCCAGCAAACTAAACTTGCAACTTCTACTTCAAGACTCTGGCACAAATCTGTGTCCATATCTCAGCTGCTCAGTTCAGTGCCCTGTGCCCGTGCCAGTTATGTGGTGTGAACTCGGAGGCTGGGAGGGAGCTTGCTTCCTGCAGAAGTGCCGTTGAAGCAAGGTCTCGTCTAGTCCAACCATTGTCTCCTAAAAAAAACTCCCTGGTCTTCCCTGCACGTGGATTCACTTCTCATCTCTTCTGTCTTTCCTTCCCATTCTTCTTCTTTTTTTTCCCCACCCTTTTCTTTACAAAAATCCACAGTAAGTGTTCCGAGCTGGAGGAGGAGCTGAAGAATGTCACCAACAATCTCAAGTCTCTTGAGGCTCAGGCTGAGAAGGTAGGGCTGTTTTCTAAAGGGTCAGAAACCTTTCAGTTTTGCTAGAGGAGTGTGTGGCTGCGGAGCACCCCCTGGGATGGAGATGATCCAAGTGCGGAGAGCGGTGCTTGTTCCCTCAGCTCTGTGGCTCCAGGAGAACTAACGGATCTTTGTGCAGAGATAATGTTGACTTCCAGAAGCTGGGAGCATGGGAATGATGACTGCCCTTCCCTGCCTTGAGGCAGAGGCGAGCGGCCCGAGGTGTTTATGCTGCTCAGATGTGAACTATATTATCTGTGCCCAGCTTTGTTGTGTGTATGGTCTGGGACTTGCTGCCTGACCCAGTTCTTTTGCCTCAGGACAGGGGTATGAGTAACTATCTCTTGGAAGTTCCTGGGGGCACGTATAGGCAGCAAGGAGCTTGGCTCCCCTTTGGCTGCAAGATCTCTGGAGTGGGAGGTATCTGGGGCTGCTCTTTGCTGACTCTCTCCTTTTCCACAGTACTCCCAAAAAGAGGATAAATATGAAGAAGAGATCAAGATCCTGACTGATAAACTCAAAGAGGTAAGAGACTGTGTCAGACTTTCTACTCCTTTTTTGCTTGTGAAAGTTGTTGCACTGACTGGCTCGCTCCTGTCTGGCAGGCGGAGACTCGTGCCGAGTTTGCTGAACGGTCTGTAGCCAAGCTGGAGAAGACCATTGATGATTTGGAAGGTACATTCTGGGGATGGGGAAGCCAAAGAACATGTGAGGAGTGGGGAGCTGAGGAAGGCTGTCTACCAGATAGCTGGAAAATGGAGGCACTGCTCTTGGAGCACAGTCAAACTGAGCCTGCAAGGTGAGGTTGGAGCCTCTGGGCTTAAGAACTGTGCCCGATTTATTTGCTCTTAAAATGAGGCTGGCTGCAGCACAGCCAGGAAGTAATGTTCTTGCCCCGAACATCTTGTTGCCTCTGCCTCATGGTAACAGAAAGCACAATGGCAAATCCCAGCTGTGATGTCCTCAGGGATGTCAATGGATTACTGTACTCCTGTTAACGAGTGGGGTAGGAAAAGCCAACTGAACTCGACTGGAACTGGCTTCAACAGCCTTTGTGCAGAAGTGCATGCGTGTGGCTGCCTGCTGCAGACAGGAGTTAGTCATGAGCTGGCCCTGGGAAGACTAAAGTAGCCCAGGAGCAGTCCTGATTCAAGCCTGAATCACCTGGAGCTCTATCCCAGCAGTGTGATGTCTCTTGCCATGGATGGGCTGCTCTCCTTCCGTTTCTGACTTCATGGTACTTAAACGCTCCTGATGCCTGAATTCACAGAATCCTACTTCTCTGCAAAGGATGAGAAGAGAAGGTTCTAGTTACCTGTTTAAATCTGGGGCTATGGCAGAGTCTGCTGTAGACAGCTGTGGATGAAGTGCTGGTGCTGGCAAGCCAGAAATCTTAGTGGCCCCCTGCCTTGACCACAGCATGTGCCAGGTCTTGGAAACTCAAAGCTGCATTGTTCCAGCTGGAGTTGCTCAGGAGTTTTATCTAGAAATAGCAATGGTGTCAGTTGAGCTGTTCCAGAACCGCAGCCAAGCAGTGATCCAAGCCAGCTCATGATCCAGTGCAAGCCCTTATTGGGATCTGTGAAACTCCAAGTCCATGCTTGCTTCCCTTGATAGGGAGAGTTGGCTCCAGTCTACAGTTTTGTTGTTGAAGTGACCTAGTTTATGACAATTGACAAAGTTCTCTGGGCACTGAGTCAGTTACCAACATAAACAGCTGTGCCGTAGCCTAGGCAGTCAGTGTTGGGCAAAGTCTGCCAGCTCTGCACAGCCCTGATGGGACAGCCTTGAGTTTCAAGCCTGCCTCCTCCCCTGGGTGCAAGTGATGTGCTCCATCATCTTGTGAGGAACTCGGGTGTGGCTTGTCTGCTCGCCTTATCCTGCCTGCTGCTGTGGGCACATAATGGGAATTCCCTCTGGTGCCCTGGACTGTTACTTAACTGCCTTCTCCCAAACAGGTTTTGTACTGAAACGGAAGGTGAGAACAAAGCACTTAATTGATCTGTGCCTGCTTTTGGTTTAGCAATCGGATCATCTTCCTAAGAAGTGGAGTTGCCCTTCCCCGGTGCTCCATCTGTCAGTGGTTGCTGCTGACCTAGCAGAGCAGCTTGTTCTTACAAGCTACTGTGGTTTGAGTGCTTGGCTTTGCTCACCTTAGAGCTGCCTCGTAATCTGGAAGACACTTGCCGGTCAGCCTGTCCTCCAGCTGTCAGAGCCCTTTCACTCATTGCTCAGGAATGAAGAGAGTTGTAAAGTCTCCACATCTGACTTCATTTTCTTCTGTTCATGAATCCCATACTGCTTTTCCTGCCTCAGGGTGTTGGAAGAAGTCTGCCTTCCCTCATTGTCTCCCTTTTGTTCTCCTCCTGAACCTCTTCTAGATGAGCTCTATGCCCAGAAACTGAAGTACAAAGCAATTAGTGAGGAACTGGACCACGCCCTGAATGACATGACTTCCATGTAAATATGAGCTGGGTGGTGTTTGCCTCTTGCTTCAGCAGGCTAGGCCGCCAGAGCTTGCTTGGTTTGCTGTGATTTCCATACCCAGTGAATCAATGGTGCTGTGTCTAGGTTACTTCTACAGATCTCTGCCTCTAGGACCGTGGAGGCTTCCGTGCAGCATGCTGCATTCCAACTAATGTGATCTGCATGTGTAATTCTGAGCGCTGTGCCGGCCTAAGAGTTCTGACCTGAACTCGCTGAGCTCTGCTAAGGAATGCAATTCCCAGTCCCACTGGAAAAGGCTTCCTAAGGTAATGCTGCTTCTCTGCCTGCTAGAGCAGTGGGCCATGGTCTCAGGATTCCTTTTGGAAGAGGCTGTGGATAGTGCTCAAGTGGATTCCTCAGGAATCATCCTAACCGGCCTGAGATGGAGTGGATCATGAAGTGATCTGTGGAAGTAGCTGAACTCGTGTGTTTCTGCAACTTGGCTACTTAGCTTTTTTGTTCAGATTTGCTGTGGATTTTGCTAACAGCTGCTCTGCACAGTCCTTCCTACTAACCAAGGAAAGGCCAGGTACTTGTGTGTTAGAGGAAGAGCCTTAACACTAGCATCTGAAAGCTCCCTGAACAGTTTGCCGTGCACAAACACTGAAGCCTCTCATAAAATTAGTGTCTCCTTCTGTTTCACACAGATAAATCTTGTGATTCCAAACTCCACTTTGGATTTGCCTCTCTGCTTGATGGCTTGTTCTGCATCTGCACCCTGCATTCGTGCTCTCGTCATCTCACTCTGACTTCCAGTACCTTTTTCCAGTTACTGTGTGCAGGGCATCCCTGGGAACGAGTGCTGTAAAGACGCTGAAACTTGACAGCAGTAGCGGCCCCCCAGTTGCACTGCACTTGCTTCTAAACAAAGTGCTCTCTGTTTGACCCGATGTGCCAGACACTGCTGTGCTCTGAGGGGCTGCCCTTTCGATGTCTGGGTGTAGCTGGGAGGATGTCGTGTTCTCATCTGCATATCTTGTGTGGAGCCATAAAGCTCCTTTTGTGTTTCTCTTGCCTCTTGCTTGAGCATGATGTCACCTTTTTCTAAGAAAAACAACTCTTGTATAAATTGAATGGAGCGGCTGGTGCTGCTGAGAAATGGATTTCTAGTGACCACTTGCTGCTTTAGAGTAACTGTTTCAATGTTGCCTTCAAACCAGTGTAATCTTTATTGGTGTGGATGGAATACATAGACTTGATTAATGCACTCATTTTTTTATCCTTTGGGTGTCATCTTGGCTCACGTGTGAATTGCAGCTCTGCAGACAGTGGCTCGGTGCACAGCATGCTTTGTAGGATCAACTAGGACACTTGTGTAGCGGAAAGTCTTCAAGCTGGGCCTACTTGAGTCGGGCTAAAGTCACTCCTCCCATTTGACCGATGCATTCACGGGCATCAGTTGCCTCATGCTGCCTTCAGGGAGAAGTTACCACACCTGTAACTCACCAGGTCACTGGCGGGGTGCGAAAGCTAATAAATATCAAGCAAATTCCTGCGGATCCTAGTTGGAGAGGACTGGCAGAGCGCTAGATATGGCAGTAGCCTCTGCAAGGCTCTTGCTTCTGGTGCCAGGGGGTCTAAGCGAGGGCCCCTTCGTGCTCCCTGGGCAGGCCGCTTTGGGGGAGTGTGGCATGGAGCGTTGCACTGAGCACTGCAGCTGGTGGCAGCCTGCAAGCACTTGACACGTTTCACTGCGGATTCGAATCTGTTACTGATTGTTTTGGTACCACAAGCACTGAACAGCCTGACATAAGTGTACGTGCTGCCTTGTGGTGGCTTGTCAAATACTTTTTTTTCCTTCCTGGATTGGTTTGTCTGCCATAGGGCCCGAAGAGCCCTTCATGAGCCGAGTTTTGGTGAAATGGGACAGCCCCAGTGGGTTCCTGAGCCTCAGGTTTGTTTGCATTTCGTTCTCCCGCACAAACGGCGCTAACAATAAGCACAGACCGAGCACACTGAACGACCTCAGCCTTTTCCGACTCCTGTATCAGGTTGTCTCCTCTCTGCTAGACACTCCTGCAGGTCTGAGCAGGGAGCTATCTTGCTGGAGGTTCCAAGGGTAATGATTTGGGAAGCTCTGCTGATGGTGGTCTCGTTTTCCTGGGATATAAGAAGTAGCTCTGTGCCATGTAACCAAAGAGCAAGAATCCGCAAAGAGCAAGAATCTATAGCTAAACCTGCAGCTTAATAAGGGGGCTAGGTCCTGTGTGAGGAGGCAGCAGGGCTTGTTACAAAGGGGAACAGAAATTCAGTTGCCAGCCCTTCCTGGGAGGGATGTGACTCTTACATTTGCTGCTCTTGTGAAACAGCCTCCCTCCTTGTTGGGAGGTCTTGTCAATCAAGGGTTTATTAGTACCTTGCATGCAGCATGGAGCAGGTGGCTGTGCTCTTCTTGCACAGCAGTGTTGCAAGTGATGCTATCAAAGGCTGGGCTCTGGCAGGGCCTCTTGATTCTAGCTTGGATAGAATCCATACTAGGTGGTGGATGGATGTGTGGGTGAGGCCACTGTTGCCTTGGGAGGCTTTGAAAGGCTTCTGGTCTGACTGGATTGCTCGGCTTGTATGGGCTGGTTAACAGGAGCCAGGCTGTTGACTCAGGAGTGCTGCAAACACAGATAAAATGACCAGGAGGCACAGGTCTTAGAGCTCCCCCAAGGTGTAAACATGACCTCAGGCTGCCCTGCAGGTTGGGTGGGGAAGGGAGAAGGACACACCATAAAGAAGCTATTCCTGAGGTCTGGAAAGGGTCATGCCAATTACTCAAGTCAGTCTGCTCAGGTGGGTGAGTCGTCATGTCTGTGTCCACCAATGCGGGGCACTTGGTTGAAGGCCAGCAGCTGCTGCACCAGCTTAGTCACCCATCCCTCAAGCTCTATCCATCACAGCCCATTGCCACCCTGTGCTGTCCTAGAGATCTAGAACTGGCCCTGGTCACCTGGGGTGACGTTAGGGTGCCCAGTGTACCTGCTTAGAGCCAGCACAAAGGTGAGGTCTTGCAAGTGCCTAGCAGTGGTAGCCTATGTGCATGGCAGGCATAGGCCAGCATGGAATGGTTGTCTCCCATGCCCCAGCTTCCTTCCCAGTTAGTTGTCTCCTACCTTTTTGGGTAGGAGATGGTGTCGTTCTCATGTTGTCCTTAGAGCCCTGTGGGTCCCTGCACCGCTGCTACTACCTGTTCAGTCCCACTGCTGTGTGGTATTGTGCTTTCTGGAAGGTAGTTCTGGCCCAGCCAAACCTGGACTACCTCCTTCTACAAAACACTGCACAAGCCTAAAGCACGTCCTTATTTTCTCCTTAACTGGGTCCAGTTCAGCCCAGTCTACAAGTTCCTTCTCTAGTGTTCATTTCTTCTTCCTCTGCCTTCATAAAGCCTTGGAAGCACTTACATTTCTGCCTGCACTTGGCTTCTACTGTGATCTTCCTGAGCAGAAAAGTGATTTAGATTAAGACAAACTTTTTGTTCTGCCTGTCTTCATGTGTGTAATAGCCTGGACTTGAACCTCAGAGGCATACATTATGGAGACAGGTTATTTATGTGCTCATCTTGGTACTCTACTAACCTTCCCTTTCTCTCTCTCTCTTCCTCTCTCTTTTTTCCCCCCTAATCCCCTGTCGCTGCTGCAGAGCGCCTGTACAGCCAGCTTGAGAAAAATCGTCTGCTCTCTAACGAGCTGAAGTTAACGCTGCATGATCTGTGTGACTGAGAAGGGGGCCCACTAATGCCATTAAACAAGCTTATTGCGACCACCAGTGCTGTGGACCACAGAGAAATCTGATCACTTTTAAGACTGGCAGACTTGCAAATTCTGTGCAGTTGCTGCTATTTAATGGGGCAGTTGAAGTTGATCCTCTAATGTTCTTTATTTAAAAGCTTTTTATAAAAAGGTAACCTCTATTCTGGATGGAGTAACCCTAGGACGTGGCTGTTTTCTGAACAGTCACGTTTGCTGGTCCAGGGGGGCCTGTCCGGCTCCTGCAGGGAGCCCCAATGGTGCCCACCAGCACAGAGGGGTGGGGAGGAGCTCGGCCGATGTCTGCTAGATAACCTGCCCGGTGCTATGACTTTACTGTTAGCTGAATGACTGTAGCATTTCCTGCTGCATGGAATGATGGCTTCTAACAATAAACTGCTGACCTTGTGGTCTGTAAGGCCCTGCAAGCCTGTAGTATTTTCATACAGTTGAGCTCTAACCTAGGAAGGTTTGAGGGAGGAGGCTGTTCTTGGGGCCTGACCCCACCACAGATGCAGATGCCCCAAATGAGATGAGAAATGTAATGGACATCTGGAAAGCCAGTCACAAAATACATGGTGGAAAGCTGTCTCCTGAGTGCCCCCAGGGAGTCTTTAAATGCTGCTGCTGCTGCTAGTGCCCTAGGAAGGCTGCTTTTTGCTCTGTGCTTAGTGCCTCTTGTCTGGACCATGAGCCAGTTGCTGGTCAGATCCTCAGCACTGACCTCAGGAGGGAGGTGGTGGGGAGCTATCTGAAGGAACTGCCTGTGCCTAAAGGACATCTTTCCACAGTTTGCCTATCCAGTGTCCCAGCGTGCGGATTTCTTCAGAGATAAGGGTGGGCTGCCCTTTGGAGTAAAGCCTACCTAGAGTGCTAGTTGCTGGTCTGAGCTCTCCTCCTGGCTTAAAGAACATGTGAGAACTGACTGTGCAAGCTCCCTGTAGTCCTGGGCAGAGCTGCAACACCCTTGTTCCTACTTGCTCACTGCCTGCTGTTCACGGAGAAAAGCCTCTCTCCCACTTGTCCTTGAGGCATGGTTGTCTGCTACCTGCTGCTAGGTAGTATGGTCTTGGTGACCAGCTTGGCATCTCTATCCTGTGCTAGGGGAAGTGGGGGCACAGCCAGCTGTAATCCTGGGAGGTGCCTTCTCTGTGTAATTTTATCTCTGAGTTGCTTTTGGGTGGCTTGCGGGGCCACTTTGCTGCTGTGTGGAAGCCCTGGGCAAAGCTAGCTGCAGTCCAAGGCCACCTGCATGCAAACTACTACCTAGAGCACTAGCTTTAAGGTACAGCGTGACCTTGCCACTTGGGAGCACCGCCAACGCGAGAGAAGGGCTACAGAGGAGCCAGGTAACTGCGGAGCTTCTAGCTGCAAATAGCCAGGCACCCACAAACGGAGAACCTAGCTATGGCAGCGTGCTGGGAATGGGCTAGCGCAAGCTTTCTCGGCAAAGGCTTTTGGGTTGTTTTGAGCTGGTTTGTAACTGTTGACTCTTGCTTCCCCCCAGATAAACTGAAATCCACCAAAGAGGAGCATCTCTGCACACAAAGAATGCTGGACCAGACCCTGCTAGACCTGAACGAAATGTAATGGAGCCCTGCCACTGCCTCTGTCACGCAACGCCAGAGAGGGCCAGCCCAGCCGCTGCTGCCCTCTAACCCTTGGGGACCACGGTTTACCTTCACTTGCCAACTTGACCAAACATTAATCTTCCACTTTCTCTCAGGGTTAGAGGTCATCAGGTTGGGCATAGCTTGAAGCAGCATTATTAAGGGAAATAAACAATGCAATAATGGTGGGGGAGCATGTTTGAGATGTATACATTTCGTAACTACCTTTTTTTTTTTTTTTTTTGTAGCAACCATTGTAAACATTCCAAGTAACTGAGGCTCATGAGCTACATACACTTAAAAAGCTCTCAGCTTTAAAATTTGGTATTAACCTTCTGTTACTCAGCTCTGGGCTGCCCTGCATGGGCAGGGGAAGGAGGAGGGGGTGACAGTTCCTAGTAACCTGGCTAGGAATGGGAAGCCAGTTGGGAATCCTTCCTGCCTCATCCCCTGGGGACCTGGTGGGGCTTGACGGCCTCTCCAGAAGCTATTTGCCAAAAGCACAGTCCAGTTTCTCAGCTTTAAGGTCATGCTGTGTTGTAGAGAAGCAATGTAAGCAGGAGGAGATTTTTTTTTTTTTTTTAAGCCAAGTTTATCTGAATGTTTGAATTTTCACAGAATTGTTTTATTTTTTTTTGGTTTTGTTTTCTTGTTCCCCACACTATTGGCCACTTTCTTTCCCCCCGTGGCTTTAGAGAAGCCATGGCCCCTCTAACCTATTGCTACCCAGGGGTTGAATTTGCCTTCACAAAGTGCTGATGTACCAAGCTTTTTTATCACTCATTGCTGGGTTCAACTTAACAGCTTACGTACAAAAGTCTTGTTTTTTTGGAGATATTTTGTGTACCCTGCTTGGGGGTGGGGGGGAAATGAAGCCTTCCCTCCCAGCCAGGTGTGCTCTTAAGTGATCAATGTCTTAATGAGGTACAAGCCATCCTGCAGTGCATTGGTGTGTTGTTGTCATGAGGTGCGAGTGTGGAGATGTGCCAAGCTCGCTGTGTGTAGCTTGTGGTTCAAGCATGCTGCTTGGTTGGAGCAGTTTTAGGGGCCAATCTGGAGGGAAAAAAAAAATAAAAAGAACCCTATCAAGTGTTTTGATACTAAAATTGAGGAGAAAAGAAAAAAAAAAAAAGGGAAAAATTGTCTTACTCTCTTTTGAAATAAAACCACCTCCCTCCACAGCGGTGTCAGTCTCCGGTGCTTTCCGTGTGGTCTCTTCTTCCGGCGGGGCGAGGGCGGTAAGGGCGGCCGGCGGCCGCGGTGCGGGCAGCGGCTCCTCCCGGTTTTACCTCAGCCCGGCGGGGGTTTTCCCGCCGCTGGCGGCGGTGGGCGGAGCGCGCATGCGCCGCGCTTGCGAGGCGGTTCCCTTTGCGCATGCGTCGCGCCACAAGGCGGGAACGGCGGGTTGCCGGCGCCGCCATTTTGCCTTTCCTCTGACAGAATGAGGCAGGCTCGACTGCCTGTGCTCCTCTGCTTCCCCTCGCTCTTTCTGGCCGCCGCCTTTAAACTAAACGTGCCCAAAGTGTTGTTGCCCTTCAGTCGGGAGCTCCACGTTCCCTTTGTGCTAGAGGCTGAGGGTGGCTGTTACTCCTGGTGAGGAAGAGGACGGGGTGCTAAGGGATTGAAGGATTTGTTATCCTTGATGAGAGAGGTGCTGCTTAGAGGGAGTGGGATGGGAGCCTTTTCTGGATAATAGGCCTGGAGAAGAATGTGTCTAAGGAAAAGTTGAAGAGAAAAAAACGTTGAAGGAGGGAAGAGGTTTGCCTGGGTTAGGATAATGTCAGGGGAGCACAAAAACCTGCCTTGCTTGGCTGCAAGAGGCCTTTTTATTTGGTTAGAGCCACAATGTTTGCTCTAAAGCTTTTATTCTAACTATGTGTCAACACCAAAACATGGGGGAAGGGTTGGGGGGCAAAAGCTTTTGGCCTGGTGCACCTTTGGAACAAGTACATCAGGTGTGCAGTCAGAGTAATATATTTTAAAAGGTTGTTGTAAGAATAAATATGAAAAAAGAAGTGTTTTGAGAGCAGTATTAATCTGCATTTCTTTAAGTTTGGGGATTTTTTTAAAGCACATTCATAGACACCCGTCTGAGTGGATGCGGGTTGGGATCTTTCTTTCAGGTACTCCACGCATCCCGATATAGTCAACGTGGAGCCCCTTTATGGGAACAGCACCGTGTGTTCACAGAAAGCCCTGCTGTCCGCTCAGGCGTCTCAAGCCGCCAAGTTCAGCAGCGTGGTGATAGCCGAGGAACGCGGTAGGTGGCAAAGGGAAAAATCCAGAAAGCAGCAAGTCGTTTGGGCCATGGGGATCTTTGTGGCAATCGAGGGTGGTGCGTATAGGTTTTAAGGAAGAATTTGTTTTTCTAAATATTGCAAAATATGTGGGATTGCAGCAGAGTTCCACGTCAGGCTTATCTTACTGAGAAACCTACAGCAACATCTTCTTTTTGCTCTGTGGGAAAGGGTGGTCTTTTATTTTTTTCCTTCCCCCCATAGTTTTTAATGTTTTTAAGCCAATACAAACTCGCAGATACTGAACTAAAGATAATTCATTCTCTTGTTATAGTGACAGGCCACCTACTTCGCTGTGATGTCATTGTTGATGTGATAGACAGTATTGAAATCGTCTCCCGAACTCGAGAGATCTATGTGGAAGATTCTCCTTTGGAATTAACTGTGAGAGCTCTGGATGTTGAAGGTATCGCTTGGGAGACAAATTCTCCTGCTACAATTCCAAATTTAAGCTCTTATTCCTGAGAAAGAAGTTCTTATTTACTCTCTTTTCTTTATACTTAGTGATACTGTTTATAATTGATATTGCTGGTCAGAATATTAGGAATCCAGGCAATTTTGAGACACTTAATTGGTTTGTTTTACTCTGTTGGGTGGAAAGAATCCGTCACTAAGAAGGTACAGTGACTTCCACTCTTCATGCTGATTTTCTTTTTTTTTTTTTTATATTCTTCAGGAAACACATTCAGCAGCTTGTCAGGAATGACTTTTGAGTGGAGTATTGCAAAGGATGACAACATGGAAAGTTTAAATCTTTCAAACAAAATAAGGTAAATATTAAAAATGATTAATGAATGCTCAGCACTGACCTGAATTCATCCTGGGATATTTCTAGAGTGGGTGGGATGTGGATGAATAAATTTGGACTCAACTTGGTAGGATGTGATTTGTCACTGTACCACCAGTAGGAATATTATATATTAATTTATGTTTTGGTCTTATGTGATTAATTCTGTGAGTAAAATTAGTAGTTTCAGTTTGCTGAAAGAAGGTTTTCTGTTTGAATTTGTGTATAATAAGTATTGCAGAGTTTGAAATAGTTTCAATACCCTGACCTCTTTGGTTCTAAAGTACCTGGAGATCGTTGTCTACCTGCCTAAGGTTATTTTGGTCTTGTCAGGATTTTAAGGTACTCGGAAGCTGAGTACTCTCCACCAGACTACATTGTTGATCTGGAAAGAGCAGAAAAACATGGAGATAGGATTCTAGTGTCAGGAATCAAAACTGGTGCAGCAATTATAAAAGTCCGAATACAGGAATCAACTTATAAGGTGAATAATTATTGTGAAAGTTTTTTTTTTTTTTTAAATCTTTATAAAAAGACTTTCCAGACTTTACTGAACTTTTTTTTTTTTTTTTTTTTTTTTTTTTTTTAATTGCCTTTCCATTAGAAAGTATCTGCTGCATTGGTACGTCTGCTGGTTCTAGAGAATGTGTTCTTGATACCTTCTCATGATGTTTACCTCTTGGTTGGAGCTTACATTAAATACCAAGTAGCTAAAATGATACAGGGAAAGCTTACAGGTAAATTCTTAGTTCCATTGTATTTTGCCATGTCTTCTTTTCTGTATTGTTTGTAGTTTTAGTTGGCAGAGAAATTGAGAAGTTTAGCTTAGAGCTAGTGAAATTGTGCTGTTAAGCAGTAAATACCTCACGATTCAGGTCTCACTAGGGCTGATTAGAGAGAGTAATTGAGAATATATGACTGGAAACAGGGGAAGTGGCAGGACTTCATTATGGTGTCAGAGTGGTAGTGGATTGAAGTTGCGTTCTAACACTTTCAAAATTTGTATACAGACACTGGAGAGATGAATTATCACACGTGCTTGCCAGCAGGGAGAGGATCTGTCAACGTACTACGTTGTTACACTGTTAATCTGCTGTCATTATTGTCAGGTCCTTGGATTGGTACCTCTGTAAAGAGCATGTTTTACAGGGAAGTGTAGCTGATTATAAAATCACTGTGATTTGTAACCCTTTTGCAGAAGTAGAATTGCCTCTTGAACATTATGAGCTTGAACTTCGTGATCAAGTTGTTGCACCTGGTGGGTCTGACCTTCTTCCAGTGGCCAGCCTGGAGGTGAAGACGGCCACTGTGAGAGCAGTGCAATTAGGACAGAGTAATCTCGTCTTTGCTCATAAAAGTATCCTTTTGAATGCAGTTTAAACTGTGTCTTTAGTGTTGGCATTTGGCTATTTTGATTTCCAAGCATGACCAACCCTAGTTATAAAAAAATATGTATTTTGGAGAGATTGTAAAGACAGAAGGGATTTTTGTGAGATCCTATCTTCAATTTCTCCAAATCCTTTATAGGGTATTTACTTTGCTTGGTTAATTTTTCCTCTTTTCATTCTGCGCCTTTCTTCCAGATAAGCATATCGATAGGTTCAGCATTCTGTTTCAAGAACCTCATTACAATTTTCCTGTGGCCATTCAGGAAGAGATCACTTTGTAGCCTGTGCAATTTCATTTTCTCTTGTTCTTCTGCATCGACAAGGACCCCTCTAGCCAATTCATTACACAATGTAGTTCCCATTGACAGTAACAGACACTCTTTGATGTCAGTGGAAATTGGATCAAGCCCCAGATTCCGATACTTGTTCTGTATTTAAACAGCTCGGAGGTTTATAGCTCACTAAGGGCATCTGTATTTTCTTTTCATAAAATGAAATCCTTAAAGACTTCCTATATAAGAACAAAGATATTCATATGCGAGCGGCATCTGGTTTTCCAAATTGCACTATCTATGTTGTAGAAGCTGGATTTTTAGGTAATGAGAAAATGAAAGATTGATGGTAAAACTCTCACATTTCATTTGATCAGGAAAATATTGCTTATCTAAAAAACCCTGCATTTGTTATGTTGCCAGGAGGCATCTAAATCTAAATCTTATGGCAGAAGCAGATTTCTTGTCTTTTCAAGTGCATTGGTTTGAAAATTGAAGTCCACTTAAATGAGTTTGATGGGCTGCTCTCTAAATTGAAGTAATTAACTAAATTAAAAGAGTGCCAAGAGAGAATGGGCCTCATAACTATGGAAAAAATGTCTTGATTGCCTTACAAGGCAATCTTTGTGGCAATCTCTGTTTCTTTGGCAATCTTTTTGTGCTGTTTTCTGGACTATCTATTTTTGTTGGCAAGTGGGTGTTCTGAATTCAAGGATTGCTTGTAAATGATACTGTGTGTTTTGTAGAATGGATAGTGAAAGCTCCTCTGCTTTGATCACTAATTCTTACCCAAAGAAACTTACTAATGAAAGATATTTTACCACCATTGGCTGTTGATGATGTTTGAGTTTTTGAAAGCAAACCAGATGTTTTTATTTCAGGTTTCACTGTCTATCCAGGAGACCGGTGGATTCTAGAAGTGAAGCGAGAGTATGTGATCACTGTGGACGTTTATGATAAAGACAGCACTAAAGTTTATTTGTCTGATGTGAGTATGTGTTTACTTAAAAGCAAGAGCAGCTGCCAAAGAAAATGTCACCTGCTGTGTTCCTGTCGTTGGGGATGTGTAAGGAATACAATACTCATGACCTTTGCAAGTTTATTGAGAGTGTCCAGAACATATTCCTCTTGAGAATTATCTTCTGCTGACAGATCATCTGTGCTCTGGCCAAGATCTTGTGGTCTTGGGGTGAGTAATATATTTCCTTTTGTCAAATTGCAGAACCTGAGAATAACTCACCAGTTTCCTAAGGAATATTTTGAAGAGTTCATTTCTTCTGATAATGGCTCTTACCATATGGTTCAGGTTCTAAAAGATGGTATCACAGGGATAAAAGCTGAACTGATTTCTGTACTCCTACAGGTAGGATGCGAAGGTGGTAATAACTTGTTTTGTTTCTTTTTTCCCCTCCGAATTTGTTCTGTATCACAGGTCATAGCATAATACTCTTCACAGATATGTGAAATTAACTCTTTATGATTCAAATATGTTACACTATATTTATCCTACATCGCAGGATATCCTATATCAAGTCTTCCTAAGTAATATCCACTGTAGATTCTGCAATTGTGAACAGTCCATTAAGATCTTCTTCAAAGAATGCCAACCTGTTCAAGATTAACTATAAATACTATTATCCCTCTTGTGCTGACAGCTAAGAGTGAGAATCTCCTTTTCATGGTGATGCACTTTGATGAAAGATTTTGCTTTCTTTCCTTGCTTACAGGATGGGACTGAGGCTTATTTACCTGTGCCAGTCCAACATGAACAAGAGGTGAAGATTTACCTTCCCATCAAGCTGACGCCTGCTTTCCTTGCGTTTCCTTATCATCCCACAGAAGTCTTGTATCGATATAAAGTTCAGGTAAAGTAGCCTGCAGCTTGGAAAATCATGAAAATCTCTCTGGTATGAGAGTCTTTTTTTCAGAAGAAGAATTAGTTAAAAGCTTGAAGGAGATATATTCCCAGGTCTCTTGTTGTTTACCTGGTTATACAGCGTTAAATCCCTGTGTCTTGGTTGAGAAAACGGATTTTCTTTTAATTTTACCTGAATTGTAAGATAAATGTTTTATGCCTAACTGTACAGTATATCATGAGACATACTAGATATTTGGTAAGTATTTTGAGATCTTCAGATGAAAAAAAATGACAGCAGTGCTGCAGTCATATTTGGGGGAGGTGTTTTGTTTTTTCCCCCCTGTTATTCCCTAGCTAAACAATGCAAACTTAGATTTTTTTTGCCATATCGGTAATGCTTGCTTTATGAAAGCATGTGACCCTCCTCCTGCTTCTACGACAGTGTTTATATTTGATGTCCAACGTTTGTCTTTTCCCTCTGTTTCTGTAGGTGGAAGGAGGCAGTGGCAATTTCTCATGGATTTCTTCTGATCAGACTGTGGCCACAGTCACTATAAAAGGAGTGGTGACGGGAGGTTCGATCCAGGGGCGCTGTACTGTTCAAGCGAGAGATGTACAGAACCCCTTTCATTATGGAGAAATACAGGGAAGTCTTTTTCTGAGCCAGTAGTTGCCACAAATGCTGCATTGTCCAACTTAGAAATTGAAAGCTTCTACTTGAAGATCAAAGTTTATTAGGCTCCTGCTTAAAAGTATTGTGCTTGATTCTGCCCTGACTTTTATTGCACTTTTCTATGTAGGTGGAATTATTTCCATTACATTGTGGTGAGTGAATAGCCTCACATCTTACTATTTTGTATTTATTGAGTATCAGATGCTTTTTAAAGCAGTAATATTTAGCTATTGAATTTAGCACCATTATTATTTTGTTAGTACTGTACAATTACTATAAAAACATCTCTAAACAGACAAACCCTCAAACCATTTTTGTGTAGTTTCATTTTGGAGGTGTTTGCTGCTCCAGCCTTGGGCATTAGGGCTGGGACACCGTTGTCCTGGCCCTTTCTGCTCTCAGACTGCTTCTGTTTTGCTAATCTAGGTGTACGTGGAGCGGCTGACAAAGATGGAACTTGTGCCATTTCATGCAGACATCGAGATTGGCCAAGTTTTGGAAGCTCCTCTCAAAATGTATTTCACGGACAGGGAAACACAAGAGAACGTTGCTTTTACTGACTGTTCCCTCTTACTTTTGGACATAAGCATGGAAAAGCAAGGAGTCTTTGTCCTTGCTGAAGAAGGTATGATAGATCAACTCCAGAATATTTGTTTGAATAGCAGTGTTTTAAACTACTTCCCTCACCCTCCGTTACAGCTTGCAAAGATTTCAGGATTTGTTAACAAGGTCTGTGAAAGTCATTGAGTTGAAGTGTCTTTTCTTGGAAGAGTCAATTACAAAGCACCACAACTAAAGGGATCACAGCTGTCTTGGAGATGGGACATTCTGGGAGACCTTTCAGAAACCTGAGTGGGGTTAAAGACTCCTTTACAGTTTAGCTTATCACTGATGCAAGATCTGCTGCAAAAATGCTTTTAATTTGTAGGTAACCAGAAGCCTGGTCAGACATTCTGCTCCAGCTTCCTATTAGAAGCAAAATCCTTGGGACACACATTGGTGACAGCAAGTGTTACAGTGTACCAGCAGTATTTTGAAACAAGTGCCATGTTTGCTGCTTATGAACCTCTAAAGGTGAGAGCTGCTCCATTCATTAACTCCCTCCCCATTTGAATTATTAAGTTGTTTGCAAATGACTGTATTACACGTTGCTAAATCCTGAATCATTCTCCAAGAAACAAATCTGCAGCTGGAAATTTGCTGACACCTGCAAAACATGAAGATCTCATGCTGACAGACCACTAACAGAAGGAAATTGGTTTAGCAGCTTGACTGTTGACTTCAGTGTTGTGAAAAAACAGCAGTGTGTTTTGGGTGATCTTCATTCTCTATGAATTGTGCTATTGCGTCAACGTGTTACCACATGTTGGCTAAAATTAGACTTGAATGTGTGTAGAATGCATGGAGAAGAGCAAATGTTCCTATTTTATAACTATGTGTAATTTCTTGCCTTCTTCTTGTATGGGAGGATGCCCCCAGATTCTGCTCCAGCATAAAAAAGCATAAAATAAGGTGCACGTCATCCAATTCTACCTTAAATATCCTTTATATTACAATAGTTGTAACAAAGCCTTGTTCTAAATGAGAGTCAGTTTCAATAGCTCCCTTTTTATGTCTCTTTTTACTTCCGTGCCTCACTGGAAAATTGTATTAAAGGTCACAATTTCAGCTCTCTTCTGTTCATGCAATCAGGCCGTAAACCCGGTAGAGTTGGCTCTGGTGACTTGGCACTCAGCAAAGGAGATGATATTTGAAGGTGGGCCAGGACCGTGGATTTTGGAGCCATCTCGTTTCTTCTCGGAACTAGCTGTGGAGCATGTGGAAAAAATTGAGGTTGTAGAAATCCGGCTTCCGATGAAAAGGAAACTGAGCCAGTATGTTTATCGGGTTGTATGCCTGGAGTTGGGGGAACAGGTAAAGGAAATAACTAATTTATAAGGCAATTTAATAAGCAGCTGCAAGTAATGTGGGTAAAATTACACATTTAGTCTCATCGATGTCATTTCCCTTCACTAGCGAGTGCGTAGCTTGAGTTAGTGTTATCTAAGCAAATGTATGTTTTGCTTTTCTTTTTACCCTGGTTTATTCATAATCCAACACTGTCAGCTTCTCTTAGAAGTAGATTTAGAAACGAAGTGTGGATCCTCTTCTGTCTGGTGTTTGTATCATATACGCGTAGAGAGATGTACATTTTTCACAGTCTGATACTGGCCTGTCCTTTCTTAAGGTCTTTACATTTAATCCCATTTTGGGACACTGTCCACATACCAGTTTATGCAGAATCAGAATGGAAGAATTTTTTGGGTAACCCTCTTTCATATCCTTGAAGGTTCTCACCTTCCGAGTGGGCAACCAGCCAGGAGTCCTGAACCCGAGTCCTGCTGTAGACGCTATCCAGGTGACATTCATTTGCGCTCATCCTGCAAGTATGTCCGTGACTCCGGTGTATGAAGTGCCTGCAGATATTCCCCCTTGTCCCGTGCCACAACACAGCAAACAACTGGTAAGACTTGAAATGGGCTAAGAACCCTACGTTCTTTTCGGGGATGCTTGGGAATCCGGTATGTTAAAGATATTTCTTGTGCTTAAAGAAAAAGGTATGTGGTGTTAATTGGTAATACAGAGCACTCTTGTTGAAGAGTTGTTACCTGGTAGTGAAATAACTTTCATCAGAACAAATAACTTGAAGTCAGGCCAGTCCTGACTTCAGGACTGTTGCAGACAGTTTTCTCTGTTCTGTGCAATTTGGCAGTAATTGGTTTTGTGAATAGCAAAACCCAAAAAAGAATCCTAGTAGCCTGAGTTCTTTAATATTTTGGAGCGATAAAGCTGTAGTTGAGATGAAAGAAAAGCTGCACTGTTAAATAGAAACTTATCCACCCAGTTTGAGTCGTTCTTTTTTGGGGAAGTGAAAGTGTTTCTTAAGTTAGTGCCTTAAGTCAGGCACTAAATGATTAACATCAAAATTCTGTTACTTTGGGTGTAGATCCCCATATCCAGTTTGAGGAACACAGTTTTGGAGCTGGCTGTGTTTGATCAACAGCAGCGGCAGTTCGACAACTTCAGTTCTCTGGTGGTGGAGTGGAAATCATCCAATGAAATCCTCGCTCGCATTTCTCATCCTACAGCCATGAAGATGGTGCCCAAAGATGGGGGGACTGGACAGACCAGGCTGCATGGTACTGCCCAGTTTTGTATGCTGGATTCCAACGGAATCAGTAGGAGTTTTATCTCTGTTTACATCAGGGCATTCAGGGGGGGTTGTTTTGTTTTCATATGTTATTTATAGGGCATCAGCTTCTTGAAGTGCACCAAATCAAAGGAACTGTTCAGGTTGGAATCAGCTTTGTGCGTTACGCAGCAAGAGGTAGCCCCAAAGTGAGTAAGAACAGGTCGTCCTGCTTTAGATTGATCTTCCTTGCAGGCTACTACTGCAGTTTGACAAGCTGGTAGTCAAGGGTTGGGCAGTAACATCCTATTTTTGGCTCTAAATATCAACCTTTGCAGTTTCACAATGAGAGTTTTGCTGCAGAGTGTGCAGCTCTTTGGGAGCAATGCTCATTTTCTGCAGTAACACTTTCTTTCTGGTTCTAAATATCAACCTTTGCAGTTTCCCAATGAGAGTTCTGCTGCAGAGTGTGCAGCTCTTTAGGAGAAATGCTCATTTTCTATCTCCACAGTTGTGGCTTTTTTTTTTTTTTCCTGTGTAAAAGAAAGAAGAAAATGATGCTTTTTTGACCTGCAGGAATACTAATGTAATTTCTTTCTAACTTTGTTTGCATACTTAGGAAGTGTCTGATTTACATATCTCTGTTTCTGTGGAGTTCCTGTTGGTGGAAGATGTGAGAGTTGTGCCGGATAATGTCACTATATATGATCATCCTGCTGTAAAGGTAAGAACGCTGTTAGCAAACTTTTTTGTGTCTCAGCATTCTTTGATAATCAAATTGTATGGCCTTGTATGATCAAGACATGTTTCCTAACTGTTTCTGGAAAGCAACAATCAGCCCTTTCATAAAATTCATGAGCCCTTTTCACTTTGTTTCCGCAAACAATAAGCTTCTTTATTTTCCTTTATTATCCGAAGTATTGTTGGATAATAAGTGCAGCTTTTATGCTGTGACAACAGGTCATGTCATCATTTAGGATCCAATAGCTGAGATTCTTATTACAGCTTTTGTTCCATTCTTACTTTATTAGCAGAACTCCTGCTAATAAAAGATGGTGGTGACTTCAGATTTTACAGGCCATTTCATTTGATTTTATTTGATTTTGTTTTCTTTGACAGGAGCTATTTGATCTAGTGGAAGGATCTGGATACTTCCTGGTTAACAGCAGTCAGTATGGAATAGTAAACATGACATATTTGGAGGCGGAAAGTGCCAGTGAGGTGAACACATTCAGGATGGTTTCCCCTGAAGAAATCTGGCTTCAGAATTTGGAAGAGAGGTTCATCCTCTGGGAAGAAGAAATAAATTATTTTCTTCTTTTACGTATCTCAGTCATTTCTGTCCTTACAGCTGGTAGATATATTCCATTTGAGCGTCCCAGAACACTTCATCATAAGCAATTATGTAATGTAGGCCGGATACTTGCTTCAGTGAACATGAAATTAAGATAGATTCTGATCCTTATTGCAAATGTTCCATATTAATGTTATGTAGATACTCTTTATTCCTTATTCAGAACTTAGCTGATTTACACATGCTGAATGGACTGAAATTTTCAGTTAGTACAGTTTCTTTATCAAAATTCCTTCATACAGTTTTCTATGTTGCTATATCCTCTAGCTATAATTGTAGTATAATTGTAGTACAGATTGTTATTCTGTATAATAATCCATGGGATACAAGTTAGCAAGAAATCAAACTTCTGTTTGATTGTGGTGTTAGAGAAATTTAAGTGTCAGAGAAGAAACACTTTGAAGTTTTGTCTGCTGCATAGTTTCGAAGCCCAATTTGTTGCAACCTTTGAAATTATGGAAGACAAGGCACTACTCGCTTTATTGCAGGAAAGAATTTTGTGATGAACTGTGGGCTGTAAAGCGTTTCTTACGTCAGATTAGCATAGTTGCCTCCCAGTTGTCAACACAGGTGACTCGAGCAGTGGCTTTTGAGCAGAACTAAAACCTCACTTGTATTGTTTACAGAGAAGTTAAACATGCATGTGTATATATATGTATACCTACATATATATATATAATATAATATATATATATATTTCTCCTTACTAAGTGCGTGTGATCTCTTCAGTTATTATGACTGTGCCTCTTTGCTTTGTTTTCAGGTCATCCCTTTGATGCCTGGATTTCTAAGCCTGGAAATCTATGATCTCTGTTTGGAGTTCTTGGGACCAGTGATGGCATCTCTGCGGGTGTCTGACATACATGAGTTGGAGGTGGATCTCATTGACAAGGTGACGCAGTCCTAGGGAAACTCAGAGGTTTCTTAAACTTCATGTGGTAGGAGATATTTCCTTGCCCACGGAAAGGAGGCAGCACTGAGAGCTAAATCTTAGGATGAAGCATTCAGAGCAGCACAGAGGCACGGAGCCTTCAGGAGCGGGTTCTTTCAAGTGTTCTTTGCCCCCATCCTGTTTCTCTCTTCAATCTAGCTCGAGCTCGGCAAGTCTCTTCTTGTCACTGTTAGAGTCCTGGGTTTTCAGCAGCTTCCATTCCAAAGTAAATACTTCAAGTACATGAAGCTGGAACTGCAAGCAGCATCTCCTATTGTTACACTTGTGTGAGTATTACAGCTGGCAGGCTGCAACAGTCTTTTCTTAAGTACTCACCGGTAAGTATCCATCCTGTACTGAAAAACAGGACTGATAATTACAGAACAAACCCTATTTACAACCCCCTAGCTATTCACTGTTAACTCTATCAATGTTGGAGTGTAAGAGCAGGTGGGAGTTCTCAGGAGAATACCTTTGTTTGTGAGGGATTTCATTGGTATTTGTAAAGCTCTCTGAGCATCTTGCTCGCAGATCCCACTGCCTGTTCTTCCATGTTACTACTATAAGCCTAATAAATACATCTGAAACACAGTTAAATACATAGTGGATAAAATAGCTCTGATGCACATATTTCTTGCTGCATGCTGTGGTATTTTGCCGTGCAGAGCTGTATTCATCATAAATATAAGTCTTTAGCTATCTCTGAGCACAAGCCTCCATATTACAGTAGTCACAAAGTCACCTATTCCAGTCCCTACCCAAGTTACCTTATAGTTACAATAGAGAAAATAAAAAGTGAAGTCATGGCCAAGTGTTTTCGCAGCCAAATGGAAGAAGTGGATGAGTATTCTGAAGTTTACATGCTCCAAGCTGCTGCTGTCGGCCAGACAACTCTGGTAGCTACTGCCTGGAACAAAATGGGAAGAAAGTTTACTTCTTCCCCTCAGAAAATTCAAGTAAGAATCCACAACTTTTAAATCTACTTATAATAACACCAGGATGGCCTATGTTGAGTTCTGTTTAGTGATGTAACACCCAAAACAAACGTGTGTAACAGTTTACAACAGAATATTTTCCTCTTTTTTTTTTTTTTTTTTTTTTTTTACCAGCAGGTATTTCCTCCATTTAAGCTGGTTCCCAAGAAAATTATTCTTATCCCTCAAAATATGATGCAGGTGACCATTATTTCTTCTGAACAAATGTATGTGTGTTTTCCTCAGTGAAGATCACATTGTTTATTTGAATATATGGCAGGTGATGTCAGAAGGCGGCCCCCAGCCCCAGTCCATCATCCACTTCTCTGTCACTAACCGTTCTGTGGCAGAGGTTGACAGGCTCGGACAAGTAACTGCAAGGAGAGTTGGAACAGCCACAATACAGGGTGCTATTCAGGCTGTTAGTGAAGACACAGGAAAAATTACTGTTTTTTCACAGGTATCATTCCCTTATATCCTTTATTATCTCATCATTTCCCTTCTGTTCACAAGTTACGTTAATGATTTGTCACGTTTTTCAGTCATATCAGTTGCCTTGATCTTGAAAATCAGTCTGGCCTTGATAAGCTTCCATTAATGGCACAGTTTAATCTCATACTTGCACTGTGATAACCTCGAACAGAGGCTACTGCAAAGTTGCTCTTTGGTTACTCTTGGTTACTCTTACAGTAACCAAGAAGTGAGGCTGTACAAAGTTGGATGGGAAGCTGGAATCTCTATGTGGACTTTTTTCTTGTGTTTACTCACGGATTAAATACTACCCTTATATCCCAGAAGGTGGCCCCAGAGGGACATAAAGAGAGTATTTAATCCATGAGACTAGTTAATCAAATAGCTTTAAAAGAAACCAAACTGTGTTAGGATTGTCAGAAGTTACGGGCATTTTAGAGGTGCCAGTTTCTAGCAACATGCCAGTGTGACCAGCCCACAAGAGTGGAGGCTGCTGGGGATGGACTAGCTAAACCTTCCCTGCTTGGCAAAAATGAGCCCTTAATCAAGGGCTAACTTTCAAAGGTAGAGCTAGAGCCTGCTTGAAACTGTTTAGTTTAGTGAGATGTCTCAGAGCTTAGTCATTGGTTTATTTTGCAGGATGAAGTGGAATTAGAAGTAACTCAGTTAAGAGCAGTAAGAATTCATGTTCCTGTCACAAGACTTGTAACAGGCACTGAGGTAGGTGTTCACTTGATACTGAAAACTACTAATGGCAAGAAGCTAAGAATAACATTCTCACTCTAATAGGCTTGTGTGATGCCTAAGTTACTATAGGTTTAAAATTCATGATAACACAATTCTTCTCCTCCCAATACATGGGCTTTGACTTTTAATTTCTATTAAAAGTGCATACACTAAACCTTAATCCTTCGTCTGCTTGTGCCATGGGCTGGAGATGAGAAGCACCTATTACAGGAACCACGAGATGATTTCTGGTTTCTGTGGTGACAATATTGTTCCTTTGCAGATGCCAGTCTATGTGATGGGGCTGACCAACATGCTGAATCCATTCTCCTTCGCTAATGCTAACCCGGAGCTCGTATTCCAGTGGTCAGTGAGCAAGAGAGATGTCCTAGACCTTCTTTCTCGACAAACGGAGGTAGGGAGGAAACCACTAGGAATGTGTTCAAGAGCCAGGACAGTTACTGAAAGTAACAGGCAGGCAACATGTAGAATTCTTAACTGAGCAGATGGGCATTGCCTCAAATGCTCTATGGGTCAATTACTATCTTCCCAATCTCATTTAATTAGTATACTAAGCTAGAGCATCTCATGGCTTCTCCATCTTTCCTGTCTCCGAATCTTCACAGCATGCCAGCGTTTTAGCCATTTAACCCAAGGATTGGATGATCCGTTGTGAAAACTGGGTTTTCTCTCTGCCAGGTTTCTGTTCAACTTCCAGCAGAGAGAAATTTTGCCATGGTCATCTATACAAAAGCAGCAGGTCGAACCACTCTTAAAGTGACCGTGCAGTGTCTGAATGCATCTGCTGGACAGTTTGAAGGAAACCTCACCGAACTGTCAGATGAAGTGCAGATCATGGTGAGCACTCCTGCTTCTGCACATCAGTAGAGGCAGCGTATTTGGAGTGGCCACAAATTTGTGGGCAGCATGTGTAGACACATGCATCCAACCAGCTTCATTTGGGGCATAAAGAGGTTTCCAGCCCCTTTTGAGAGCTTTACATCCCCTTTCGTTCGTGCCTGTGTGTTCTGTTTCTCTGTGTAACGGTATCTTTTCTGCCTGTAGGTATTTGATAAGCTGCTACTCTTCTCTCCTCCCTTTTCCACTCAGCAAATTTTGATGTCTACAAATTCACAGCTTAGGCTGCTCACAAACAGGTGGGCTGCTGATGCTTCTCCTTGCTTTAGTGGCCATCATTTAAAGTGAAACCAACTGTCAGCCTGTCAGAGTCTCACAAACTTCATTTTTCTTCTTGGCTAAGGGAAGGGGCAGCATTTGTGAGCACTCAAATCTTGCAGTGTTACCCCAACTCTTCCGTCCTTGAGGAGCATGATCAGGGTCTCCTGAGAGCCGGAGCTGTCACTGGCACTGCGGTGTTGGAAGTGACTTCTCTAGAACTCTTTGGAATCAACCAGACATTCATAACTGGCGTCCAGGTAAAATCTCCCACATACGCACATTGTATCCTTGGGAATAGTCAATTATTAAAAAAAAAAAAAGACATGGACAAACACCGAGACTAAATATCTTTTTTTTTTTTAACCTTTTCCCAAAAAAAGCAGAAAAAAAAAGGTGGGTTCTTGTTTGTCTGTTTTTTTCTACAGGTGGCGCCTGTGACCTACTTAAGGATAAGTGTCAGTCCCAAACTGTATACAAGCAACAGTGTCCCACTGCATGCACTTCCCCTTGGAATGTCCTTAACCCTCACGGTCCAGTTCTACAACAACATCGGGGAGAAATTCCATGCCCAGAACACGCAGCTTTATCTCGCCCTGAACAGGTACGGTCTGGAGAGCATTGGCAGGGGGCTAGTAGAGAAATCAGAGCTCGCATGGAGTTTTTTACATCACAATAGAGATGAAAAGTTGCACCCCAAACCAGAAATGTTTGAAACCAGCTGCCAGATCTGAGAGCCATTCTGCCAAAGCAGCACTTGGATTTTTTATACATCAAATATATAACTTGGGATGTGGGGAATGTAGCCATTTTCTCTTGATTGGACATCTTTGCTTTCAGAGATGACTTGCTGCTCATTAGACCCGGGAATAAGAATTACTCGTACATAGCTCAGACTGTGAACAGAGGAGTGACGCTCCTGACGATCCAGGATGAGAAGCGCCAAGGGATGGCCGACTATATCCCTGTGCCTGTGGATTATGCCATCAGGCCAAATCTCTCAAAATCCATTGCCGTAGGAGATGTCATCTGTTTCAGCTCCCCCCTTGTCACCCAAGATGGTTTGTATGTTTTTTCCATAGTCTCCGTGTAGGTTTTTAAGTGACGAGACTCATTATTTTCTGGTTAGGTTTCAAAAACCGAGCAACATCAGATTGGCAAATTTTAATGGGAGAACTCTACGAATAGTGAGCATTTTTAAAATCAAAAGTAACCAGAGAGTCTTCCAAGGAATGTTAAAAACCTCCCATTGTGTGAGAGTTCATGTGAGCATTCTTTTTTATTCCCTGAATCCCAGAATTAACCTTTGAGATTACAATCCTAGTTTATTCAAGTAAATAACATTTACAAGCTCTCAGTCCTGGAGATTAAGCAGACAACGGATCAGTGTGATTTCCTCTGTGGGGAGAAGGCTCATGTAATGTGAATATTTAAAATAATTCATTCTGGGAGGTCTAAAAGGAAAAGACCTGTGAATTTCAGTTTACCGTATGAACTCCCTAAATACACCCAAAACGTGAGAGGCAGGTGTTTATTTTCACTACAGTAAATAAATCCTTTTCATTAGAGATCCCTCCCCAGTCACTAATCCTCCCCAGTAGAGACCACTAGGCAAAATCGAGCTTGTAAATTGGTGTTTGTAGGTGAACCTGGGCTGTGGCACATTTCCCCCCGGGATGTGCTTGAAATAGACCCTGTGAGTGGAGCAGCATTTGTTGAAAATACTGGAACAGCAACAATCTTCTATGACATCCCAGGGATAGAGAGAACGTATCGAGAGGTATTTGTCACGCTGTCGTGGGAGAAAACCAGCTTGCTGCTGTGTACCAAGAAGTATTTTTTTATATATGTAGTATTCCAGAGAATTCTGAAAGAATTGGTTGGTTTTTGTTTTGCTTAGAAGGTCTGTTGCACATGTATGTAACACAGTGTTAGGGCAGTGATTGAATTTGTTACTGGAAAGACTGCAGAGCTTTTATTGTAACCTGATGCATGACAGCTTATGTACCTCAGTATAAAAACACACCTGCAAGTAAAGGACCAGATAAAACCAAAACTGTAAGGGCTTAGTTCTCACTTGTATTAGAGATGCTTCTCGGTGCTCTCACTAGTATAAATACGACTGATTTTTTAACAATAAGATTAAATTAAGAGAGTTCTGAAGAATAGCAAAAGAAAAACTAAGCAGTAAAATTCCCTACTATGTTTTGAATCAACCAATATTTTGGACACAATTCTACTCTTATTAATATTCCAGATAATTGTCAATGGGTCCTCAAGAATAAGTCTGCAGATAGGTCAGAAAAACTATTTAACAAATATTCCAGATTCTTCTGCATTCCAAGTTCTTGTTGCCACAAGCAGTGGAAGAGAAACCCTGAAGGGTAGGAATTCATATTACAGTCATCTAGTTTATTAATAAAGCATAATTTGAGCTTTTTGCTCCCTAACTTACGTGAGCTACAACCCCCTCCCTGTAACTTCAAAGCCATGAGCTACTGTTGAGAAATCAGCTTCTGATGAGGAAACATTAGAGTGACAACTGAACCATTTTATGCATTAAGGGAAATTTCACCTTGTTTTGTTCAAGTTGCCCACTGAGAAATAGCAACTCATTTATTTATTTTCTCCTTTAGGCCCTTGCAGCTCTCTCCACTTCAGCGCAATCACAGAGCTCCTTCACCCAGAGTCTCGCTTGATATGTCAAGTAGAATTCAGCAATAATGTGCTAGATGTATCAGCAAGTGAAGTATTTCTTGTGCGGTCGGAGTTTAGCATCCAGAAAGGTGGGTATGACCTCTCAAACCGAGTGGAATACAGGGAATTTTCATGACTGTTTTTTCCCTCTGGTCATTTCTTTCCCCTTCATTTCAGACTGTCAGGTAACTCCCAAATTTGCGAAATATTTTTATGGTGATTTACTGGGACTAAGAATACATGAACGATCCCCTTGAACCCTGCACCTTCCTTGCCCTCCACCCCAGCAGCTCCTGTGAGAACCATTCACACACAAGCTGTCTGCTCACAGCAGCTTTTCACTGTCTTGAATTCAGGTCTTTACGTCTGTGTCATCACTGCTAAGCCCCAGCCTGAGGAAGTCCTCCTGGCTCTGAGTTTTGCTGATGCCCCCGTGTTCGTGACGGTCTCCGTCTCCAGCGGACAGAACGCGGGTGAAATGCAAAGACTCCAAGTTCCCTTCCTCCCTGCGTTTTATGTCAACCAGTCAGAACTAGTTTTTAGTACCAAAGAGCTAAGTGGCATGCTGAGAGTGCTGGGAGCTGAAAAAGTGTTAGAAAAACTGGAGGTACGTGGAAAGTCTTCTACCCATAGCCCTGGGCCTGGAAATACATCAATACAGACTTGTCAGAAGGCACCGGTGGAAAGAATGTGGTTTGGGGCAGACTTAGCCCTGTCTGTTAAGACAGGTGTTTAGATCATTTAAAACAATCCTGGGAAACGGACTGTTCAACAGTTTCCATATTTGAAAGCACAACTGGGTTGGGTTTTGTGCATTTTTCTTCCCTCCCTGCAGAAAATGTGTTAAGGCAACCTTACAGAAGCACATAATAGCGAGTCATAGCTAGGACTGCTTTTCCTTGTAAAGCTTTGGGGTTTTCTCTGCTTTGAAAGGTTCAGCCCAGCTCCCCTGCTCTGGTAGTGGGATATCCTCAATACTCCCTGGACATGCCTGGACTTGTCTCCTACCCGGTCACGGTGGCCAACTTGAGCTCCCTCCAGCAGAGGCCAGCACCAGCCCTCATCAACATCTCGTGCGTTCTCACAGGCCAGAGGGCTGCGGTGGCAGTGAGAGGCCTCCCGGAGGAGCCTGCACAGGGTAAACAGCCGGGGGGCTCCTTGGGCTCCAGGGATGCAGCTCAGCTCTCAAAGCCCTGCCCTAGCTGCACGATTCTGTGTTACCAAAAGCATTACTGCTCCCACCAAAACAAAAGCAGACAGCGTTCATGTCTCCACTGCCCAGCTCCCAAGCGCATCAGCCATCCCCTGTCACCAGCTGCCCGTAACAGGCAGTTAAGGGACTACTTATTCTTTGAAATTCTTACAACCATGTGGAGGCTGCCCCTACCCAGTACTCACTCTGCCCTTTAAACCGTAGGTGAATGCAGTGACATCGGAATCATTCGACAGCTCATGAGCTCTTACCAGATTCTGCTCTTCACTCTTTTCGCTGTTTTAGCCTCCACAGCTGTTATCTTCCTCAGTAAGTGAAAGACTTTAATAAAGCTTAAGGTTTTCTTAACTTTTTAATCTTCAGAGCGAGTTCTGAAGCTCTGCTTTTCCCATTGCCCTATTTTGAGCCTTAAATTGATGCACTTCTTAGGTCAAAGCTTCCTAGGTTAGACCTATTCTAGCAGCACCAGGTTGATTTTTCTTAAGCATGAAGTACTCATTCCTTTAGCTACAAATTAATCCAAAACTCAAGAGGAAAAGGGGTGACAAAGAAAACCTTTCAACTGCAGCACTCACAATAGCCTGAAGTTCAAGCAGCCGCTCTTGCACATGGCTTAAAGGTGCTCCAGGGTCTAAGCAGGTTGTTATTTCGACAGCATACAATGCTTTCCTGACCAGAGTGCAAACCGTGCCTATCGTGTACGTTCCTGCCGCTCCTGCGTCGCAGACAGGTAAACCTGCGCCTTTTTTGGTGGGGGGAAGTTCTCTCACACTGCATTTTGTCACAGTTGTATATACGTTACTATTCACACCAGCTTCCCTTTCCCTCCTTCATTTCAGAATACTCTTCTCCTGCAGGTTCCTCCCAGGGAAGAGGCAGGACTCGGCTGTGGCTCTGGAGCACGCACTGATGGGAGGACACGCGCGGAGCGGTGAACAACACGGGGCCCTGTGGTTTGCACCCAAATATAGTGAAAATATATAGGTAAAATATAGGTAAAATAAATGGAAGTCTTTGAGTTTCAGGTCAGGTGAATTACTGAGAAAACTGCTGTCTTTTTTCCTCACTGCAGGGGAAATCAGAGGGCAAAATCAAACTGATCTGCTTACATTTTATCCAAAATTTATTGACTGAGAGATGGGTGGGGCTACAGGGACAGCATGGAAGTCACATTCTCGGTTCAAATTCCAAGTTCACCTGGCTGAAGCGCTTGGGTCACTCCTGAACCAAATCCCGCGCTCTTCCTCTGCGCAGCCATCTGTGCACGTAGTCCCAGCCACCTCGGGAGCCTTTCCTTTAATGCTGCTTCCGTCTGAAGGAGCATCCTGCACGGAGAGGAGGCAGAACAGTGAGCAACTCGGCCGCCCTTTCAGCCTCTTCGGAAACGTTTCCCATCGGTTAAATCACACGTAACGCCAAGCACAGAACCCACAGATTACCACGACGTTTGCTAGCCATAAAATGGCTTTTTTTGAGGAATCGGGGCTGAGCCAGGAGCTGAAAGCAGCAGCCCGCGGCGCCCACGCGGGGAGGCACCCACCTTCTGTGAGCCTCGCCTTGCCGCCCGTGGGCTGGCACAGCACCGTGGAGCAGCCCACGCACAGCACCACGGTCTGCGCGTGGCTGAACACCGTGGTGATCTTGTAGCAACCTGCGCGGGGAGGGAGAGCGGGGAAGCGCCCGTTAACGGGGGCAAGGTCCCCGCGGGAGGCGGCGCGCGCGCCCCCGCCGCCCTACCTGGGCACTTCACGTCCATGAAGTAGGAGTTGGGGCTCTGCACGAGGCGCTTCTTCTTGTGCTTGCGCTTCTCCTCCTCGGGCGAGGGGTGCAGCAGGTCCTTGGCGAGCTGCGGGGACAGCCCCGCTCAGCGCGGCCCCGGCCGCGGCCCCGGCCCGCCCGCCATCTTGCGCCCCCGCCATCGCCTCCCGCCCGCCGCGCACAGCACATGGCGGCGCGCAGGGCCCGGCCCGGCCCGTCCCGGCCCGCGCCGCGCGCCCTGCCCGCCCCGGCCCGGTGTGGCGGCGGCCAAGGCCGCGCCGCGGGGCCCGCGCCCGCCCCGCACTCACGGGCATGTTCGCGTGGCGGCAGCCGCGACCGAAAAGGGGCCAGGCCGGAAGTGGCGGCCGCTATATCCGCTCCGGGGTTTCCCCCGCACGGGCGGAAGTGAGTGGCGGCCGTCGGGCGGCGCCATGTTGAGAAGGGCAGGCGGTGGGGAGAGGGCGCGCGGCGGCGCGGCCATGTTGGGAAGGTCTCCGCGTGGCGCGTGACGTCAGCAGGCAGCGGTTCCTCGCCGTGGCGTCACGGCGGCGGCGCTGACGTCACGGCCGCGACGATGGGGCCC
>NW_020455559.1:711260-713358 GCF_003342845.1 Nothoprocta perdicaria
CAGGGCTCCTGGGACCCCCCCCAGCTCGGGGTCCCCCCTGGAGGCTCCTGGACCCCCTTCCAGGGTCCCTCCGCTGCAAGGACCCCCCCCAGCCCCGGGAACCGTCTCCCCGTGCAGCAGCCGGAGCCCGCGGCGGGGCCGGAGCCGCCGCTTTTTCCTGCTTCCCTTCCGCCAGCAGGAAGAAAGAATAAAAATCCACTCCCTCGCTTTGGCAATCGCGCTTCCCTTCCTGCCTGCGGGGGATCCCTCGGGTTTGGATCCCGCTGCTGCTCCCCTCATCCCAAAGGAGCTGCGAGCAGGGTCCCGGCAGAGCCAGGCCGGGAGCCCAGCGACGCTTCCGCTTCCCGCATCCCCGAGGCTCCCGCCTGGTGTCCCGGTGCCGGGCCAGGGAGCTGGGCATCCCCATGCGCGCCTCCCAGCCCGGGAGTGCCGGAGCTGCTGCTCCGGCGGGGAATTCCGCCGGGAAGGGCTGCTCCCTCCCCCGCTCCGGCTCCCTGCCCTGCGGCAAGGATGGACGCTGAAGCAGCGGGGAGCGAGCGGCTGGATTAGGGGCAGGATTGGGGGGCGTGCGGGGAGCCGGGACGCGGTTCTGCCCCACGCTCCGCTCCCGCCGCGTTCCAGCCCGGAGCCTCCGAGGCCGTGGCGGGGGGCGATGCCGTCCCGCGGGAATGCGGCGTCCCGCCGCACAGAGCCGGGGCCCGCGGGGGCTTTGCCCCGCTCCGGGCGCCCCCGGCCGCTCCAGCCCCGCTCGCTGCTCCCGCCCCAGGCATCGACTTCAAGATCCGCACGGTGGAAATCGAGGGCAAGAAGATCAAGCTGCAGGTCTGGTGAGTGAGGGGGGCGGCCGAGCCCGGCGCCCGCCGCGCGGCCCCCGTCACCGCCCCGCTCCCGCAGGGACACGGCGGGACAGGAGCGCTTCAAGACCATCACCACGGCCTATTACCGCGGAGCCATGGTAGGAGCGGCCGCCGGGGGGGCTGCTGGGGGGCCGCGGGCGCCCGCTCAGCGCCCGCCCGCGCAGGGCATCATCTTGGTGTACGACATCACGGACGAGAAGTCCTTCGAGAACATCCAGAACTGGATGAAGAGCATCAAGGAGGTCGGGGCGCAGGACGGGGAGGGGGGCTGGGGGGCGGCGGGTGACGCTGACAGTCTCCGGTGTCCCCCGCGGCCACCCCAGAACGCGTCCGCCGGCGTCGAGCGGCTCCTCATCGGCAACAAGTGCGACATGGAGAGCAAGCGCAAGGTGCAGCGGGACGACGCCGAGAAGGTAAGTGGGGGCACGGGGGGGCCGGGGGGCCGCGGTGCCCACCCCACGGCCCCCCCTCGCCCCGCAGCTGGCCAGGGAGCACGGGATCCGCTTCTTCGAGACCAGCGCCAAGTCCAGCGTCAACGTGGAAGAGGTGAGAGCGGCCGGACGCGTCCCGCGTCCCGTGCCGCCCGTGTCCCCGAGGCTGCCCTTGACTGTGGCCCTGTCCCCAGGCCTTCCGCACGCTGGCGCGGGACATCCTGCTGAAAAGCGCCCGGAAAGCAGTGAGTGCGGCTGGCAGGGGGGCCCCGCGGCCACCCCCGGCCCCCCGCCACCTCTCGGCCTCGTCCCTGCAGGGCCAGAGCACCAAGGCGCCGCTGGAGCTGGGCTCGCAGCGCAAGGGCGGCTCCAAGTGCTCCGTGGCCTGAGAGCCGCCGGTCCCGGTCCTGGCGGGGCAGCGCGGGCGCCTCTCCCCGGGCCGGGGGACCCCCGTGAGCCCGAGCCGGGCCCCGCGCGGGACGTCGGTGCTATAAAGCGCAGCCGCTTGTGCCTTGCCCCGTGTCTGGCGTCTCTGTGGAGCGGCGGGGGCGGCGGGGACGGGACGGGACGGGGGGTGGCGCCGGCACCGGGACGGGGCCCCGCGGGGACCGGGAGCGGGCGGGGCCGCCGTGCGGGGCCGGCCACGCCTCCCCGCGGAGACCACGCCCACTATGCAAATGAAAACCGCAGGCCTCGCCCATGGCGCGTAGACCCCGCCCCCACGCTGCCGGCCCCGCCCACGCAGTGCAGGCCCCGCCCCGCGGCCGCCGCCGCCCCTCCCGCTCCTCCCAGAAGCCCCCGCGGCCGGCG
>NW_020455559.1:714110-715378 GCF_003342845.1 Nothoprocta perdicaria
GGCGCCGCCCGCAGCCAGCCCCGCGGCCGCCACGCCGTGCTGGCTCCTCGAGGACTTCGTGGTGGCGCAGGAGTGCGCCCCGTGCACCCGCTTCCAGGAGGTGAGCGCCCCCGGCCCCGCGCCCGGCCCCGCCGCCCCGGCCGCCCCTCACGGGGCTCCCTCTGTTGCAGAAGACCATTTCGGACTGCAGCCCCACGGGCTTCATCGAGAGGATCAGCTGTGCGAGCTCCAAGAGGGAGGAGTTCAAGAGGTGGGTGCCCCCCGCGCCGCGGCGCCGGGCGGGGACCCCCGCGGAGGCGCCCGGCCCCTCACGGCTCTGCCCCGGCGCAGCTGCCGCTCGGCCGTGATGGAGGCGCGCGTGTTCTGGAAGTTCGTGGGCACCATGATGGGCACGGCCGCCGTCTTCGCCGTGCTCGTCGTGTGTCGCCAGCGCGTGCTGGACAGGAAGGCGCTGGAGAAGGTCCGCAAGCAGATCGAGTCCATCTAGCGCCGCCGCGCTCCCGAGGCGCTGGCAGGGGGAAGGCCGGCCGCCCGGAGCTGCCCCGCGCCCGTCTGCCGTCTCTGCACCCGCCGGGGCGCCCTGTGAAGGACCCCGAGGGGTCTCCGTGCCCGGGGTCCCTCCTGCTTTCCCAGCTGCCGTCGGAGCGCCGCGGTCTGGGCAGCGGCCCTCCCGAGGTGGGACTGTGGAATAAATCCTGCTTTCTGGATCTGGAGTGACGCTTTGTCTGCATGCCGCTTCCCGCCGCGCTGTTCCGCTGCGGAGGCCTCTCCGGGTCCCTGTTGAGCACCGGCCTCCGCCGCAGCCTCCGGCTCTTCCCTCCGCTCCGGCCCGGGGGCTGCCCGGGGACCAGCGGCTCCTCCCGGCTCGGGCTGTCCCTGGAAACCAGCGGGAACCCGGCGGCTCCGTGTCCTGCGGCGGGGACGGAGCGGGGCCAAGAAACCCGCAGGACAGGGGACCGAGTTCCCGCCCCCTTTTCCCGGCCCCCTTATTTCCCTTTTCCCGCCCCTCCCGTTTCCCGCCCCTCCCGTTTCCCGCCCCCGCTCCCTGCCCGGCCACGTTGTGGGGCGGGGCCTCCCCTGCTCCCCCGCGCCGCCCCGCCCTTCGCTGCCGCCTATTGGCCACTCCACCGCGTCACTCAGCGGCCCCACCCCGGCTGCGCGCGCTCCCATTGGCCGCCGCTCGAGGGGCTCCGCCCGGCGCCGCGCACTGTAGCGGGCGAGCTGGGTGCGGGGGGGGCACCGGGACCTCCCCCGGCCCCGCCCCTGGC
>NW_020455559.1:715970-718337 GCF_003342845.1 Nothoprocta perdicaria
GGAGGCGCTGCGCGGGCTGCGCGTCACGGTGCGCGGCGCGGCGGGCGCGGCGGGCGCGGCGGGCGCGGGGCCTGCTGGGGATCCCGCATCCCCGCGGGGCCCCATCCCCATGGATCCCCCATCCCCACGGGGCCCCATCCCCACGGGTCCTCCCTTCCCTATGGATCCCCCATCCCCATGGATCCCCCTTCACCACAGGTCCCCATCCCCATGGGTCCCTCATCCCCATGGGACCCCCCTTTCCCACGGGTCCCTGTTCCCACGGGTCCCCCAGCCCTGCGGGGCCCCCCTTCCCTATGGATCTCCCATCCCCATGGATCCCCCATCCCTATGGATCCCCCTTGACCACGGGCCCCCATCCCCATGGATCCCCCATCCCCACGGGGCCCCATCCCCACAGGTCCCCATTCCTACGGGGCCCCCCTTCCCTATGGATCCGCCATCCCCATGGATCTCCCTTCCCTATGGATCCCCCTCCACCACAGGTCCCCCTTCCTTGCGGGTCCCCCCTTCTCTGTGGATCCCCCATCCCCATGGATCCCCATCCCCATGGATTCCCCATCCCTATGGATCCCCCTCCACCACGGGTCACCCTCCTCAGCACAGGTCCCCCCTTCCGCGTGGGTGCCCCCTCCCCACAGCTCCCCCCTTCCCTATGGATCCCCCCTCCCAGTGGGTCCCTCCTCCACACAGGTCTCCTCTTCCATGGGTCCCCCATCCCCATGGATCCCCATTCCCTATGGATCCCCCTTCACCACAGCTCCTCCTTCCTTGCGGGTCCCCCCTTCTCTATGGATCCCCCCTCCACGCGGGTGCCCCTTCCTCAGGTCCCCCATCCCCATGGATCCCCCTTCCCTATGGATCCCCTCTCCCCGCGAATCCCCCTTCCCCGCAGATCCCCTTTCCCTGCCCCCCCATCCCGGTCCCGTGGGAGCCGCTGACCTCGCGCCCTCCTGACTCATGGAAAGATCCTCCCCCCGCTGCCGGCGCCGCTTCCCGGCAGCCGCGTCGCCGCGTCCCCGCGGCCGCGGTGCTCAGCGGCCGCCCCGCGCCGCGCAGCTCCAGTTCCCGCTCCAGGAGTTCATCCTGGCCATGGGCTTCTTCCTGGTGCTCGTCATGGAGCAGATCGTGCTGGCCTACCGGGAGCAGGCGGGCGCGCTGGAGGAGGAGACGCGGGCGCTGCTGGNCGGCTCCATCCAGGCGCCGCGCTGGCCCGACGGCCCCGGGCCGGCGCCGCCGGAGCGGCCCCACGTGCACGTGGACCTCAACGCGCACTCGCCCGTGCGCTCCCTGCTGCTCGTCTTCTCGCTCTCGCTGCACTCGGTGTTCGAGGGCCTGGCCGTGGGGCTGCAGGAGGCCGAGGCCAAGGTGCTGGAGATCTGCGTGGCGCTGCTGCTGCACAAGTGCGTGGTGGCCTTCAGCCTGGCGCTGCAGCTGCTGCAGGGCCGCCTGCGCCCGCGCGCCGTGGCCGCCTGCCTGCTGCTCTTCGCCCTCATGTCGCCGCTGGGCGTGGGGCTGGGCACGGCGCTGGCGGCGGGCGCCCTGCAGCGCCTCTGGCGCAGCGTCCTCGAGGGGCTGGCCGCCGGCTCCTTCGTCTACATCACCTTCCTGGAGATCCTGCCGCACGAGCTGGCCGGCGCCCGCCACCGCATCCTCAAGGTCATCCTGCTCATCGCCGGCTTCGCCCTCGTCACCGCCATCCTCTTCATCAAGATTTAACCCCCGCCCCGGCCCCGCACGCCGCGGGGTGAGGGGGTCGGGCCCCGTGCCCCCCGTTTGGGGGTGGAACTGGGGGGGAAATGTCCCCCTGTGCAAGTGCCAAAGTGCCGCCCCGGGGCGACGCCTCTCGTGTGCCTTGGTGTCCCCGTCGCCCGGGGATGGGTGCTGTTCCGGGGGGCAGCGGGGGGGCCCGCGCTGCCCCCCCTTCCTGCCCACAAGTGCCCTTAGTGCGGCGGGGGGGGCCCTGCTGCCCCCGCCGCTTCCCTCCCACCTCTCTCCTGTGCTTGCCCCCCCCGGGCACGGAGAGGATCTGGAGGGCAAAAAAGCAAAAAACAACCCCAAAAAGCCAATAAAGGACTGGAAGCGACGGCCGTGCCTGGCTGCCTGTTGGGGGCTGTCACCCCCATATTGACCCCCATGCTGTTCCCTCCCCCTTCCCCTCTGCAATCGGAAATACCGACGTATTCCTCCCCCCGCCCCCCCCGCGCCCGGGCTGGTGCTGCCCCCGCTGCCGCCCCCGCCCCGTCCGCCCCGTCGGGAGGCGGGTGCGGAGGAGGGGCCGCGTTGCACGCCGGGAGTTGTAGTTGCGGCCGCCCTTTGAGGCGGGGGCGGGGGAAGGCGCGGCGACTCCATTTCCCAGCGCCCCCT
>NW_020455559.1:718892-723135 GCF_003342845.1 Nothoprocta perdicaria
GTCCCGTCCCGTCCCGTCCCGTCCCGCCGGTCCCGTCCCGTCCCGTCCCGTCCCCCCCGCCGCCGCTCGCTGCTTTCCGCCCGCCGGCTGCGCACGGGGGGGCCGAGCCCGGCTCGGGGGGGCCCTTCCCGCCCCCCGGCTCCCGGCCGGCCTCGGGAGCCCCGCGGGAAGCGGCGGCCGCTCCGTGCCCGGGGCCGCCTGGACCGGCGTCTCGGCACCGGCACCGCGCCGGGACACGGGACCCGCGGGGGCGACGGTCCCGGAGCCGCCGGGATTGGGGTTTGGCGGCAGTTCGGTGCCGTGGATCCCGCGATGGGAATGCGCAGCGGGACCGGGAAGCGGGAATGACGGAGACGCGGGCGGACCGGGGCAGTGGAGGCCGTGCGGATCACGGGAAGGGTCCGGAGCGGAGGGCGCCGCCGCCGTCCCCCCGGCGCCCGCGGAGGATCCTGCCGGGACGGGAGGCGCCGCGCGGAGCATCCCGGCCGCCGGAGCCTCCCCCGGCGCCGTGTTTGCCCAGTAAACAGCTGGTTAATGAGCAGCGAGGCCGGCGAGGCCGCGGCGCCGCTCGCCCCGCTCCCCGGGAACGCGCTGCCGGAGCAGCCCCGGTTCCGGGCGCTCCCGCGGGGATCCTGCCTCGGAGCCCGGAGCGCCATCCCGGGACATTAAGCCCCAGGCAGCTCCTTGCTCTGATCCCTGTTGACTAAATCTCCCTGTTTTTCCCGCTGGATGTGGCTGTTGCGGGTCTGGGGGTGGCATCCATAGGGTGGCTCCGGAGGCCGCGGCCGCCCGGCTCCGTCCCGCGGCCTTGGGCCGGGCGCCGCCAAGGCCGCTCGGTGCCGGCGCGGCACCGGCCCGAGGCCTTGGCCCTGCCGGACGCCAGCGGGATCCCGGCTCCCGCTCCGCGCGCCCGGAATCGTCAGCGCGGCCCCGAGGGGAGTGCGGGGTCCTGGGCGCCGCCGCTCCCGTTCCCAGCCGGGGCGCGCGGGCGGCCATCCCGGGAGCCTCTTCCTGGCCTGGGGCACGGGATCCCGCGGGATGCGGCGCCCCGGCCGCCCCCGACGCGCCTCTCGCCCCGGCGCAGCTGCAGGCGCAGAAGCTGCGCCTGGCGCACGGCCGCGGGCCCTACTACGGCGGCTCCCTGCCCAACGTCAACCAGCTCGGCAGCGGCGCCGCCGACTTCCAGGTGAGCGCCGGGACGCGCCGGGCGCTCCCGGGAGCCGCCCCGGGCTCCGCGCGGCTTCACCCGGCGCCTCCGCAGGGCGCCCTGCACTCGCCGCTGGACTCGGCGCGCGGCACCCGCCACCACGGCCTGGTGGAGCGCGTGCAGCGGGACCCGCGCCGCATGATGTCCCCGCTGCGGCGCTACGTGCGCCACATATCCTTTCCTCGGTGCCGCGGCGCGCGGGCCCCTCCGCCGCGCCCCGTTAGCGCCGCCTTAACGCGCTCCCCACATCGAGAGCTCTCCCTACGGCCCCACGTACCTGTCGCCGCCGCCGGAGCCCGGCTGGAGGAGGTAAGAGCCCGGCCTGACCGGCACCGAAACTGGGAGCACGGCCCGTGCCGGGAGACTGGGCACTGGGAGCCTTGGAAGAGGCTCTATCCAGCTTTCCTTAGCAATCCATGAGGGAAAAAAGGGGGAAAGATGCACAGAGATGCGGAGAGCCGGACCCGGCTCCCTTGCGTGGTGCCAGGTGTTGCCCACCCCTCTCCTGGTGCCCTTGGTGCCGTGGAGGTTTTGGGGTACAAGGAGGGTTTGCTGCTGAGGTGACAGCTCCGGCCCCGTGCCCTGGGAAGAGGGATCTCGTGCAGGGTGAATGCCGGGGGGGCCGGATTCCCGAGGGGCCCTCGGCCCCGGGAGCAGGGCAGGGACCGGGCCGGGGGCTGCCGGGGCCTGAGGAGGAGCCGCCCGGGGTCGGGGCTCACACGGCAGCCCCGGAGCGGAGTCGAGCGCCGGCACCGCGGCCTCGTCCCCGGCCTCGTCCCCAGCCCATCCCGCCGTGTCCCCCATCCCCGGCCGGCGGTGGAGGGGCCAGCGCGGGCCGTGCGGCACCGGACACCGGTTCCTTGCCCCTCCCGCGCCCCACATGGCCCCTATGGGGCACTGCTGCCCGTGCCCTGTCCCTCGTGTCCACCCCATAACCCTGCTCTTCTCTGTCCCGAAGGACCATGCCATGGGGCAACTTCCCCATGGAGAAAGGCCACGCGTTCCGGCTGCCCTCGGCCCTCAACAGGTGACTGCAGTCTGATTCTCTTCCCTCGCTTCCCTCGCCTCCGAACCAAGAGGAGGGGACGGCCCCGTCCCGCAGCGTCACCGGGAGCCCGGGCCCCTCGCTGCCGGTGGCTCCGGGCCCGCGGTCCTGGCGGCTCCGCGCGGAGGGGCCGCGGTCCCCCTGGATGCCAGGGGGAGCTTCCCGCCCGGCTGAACAATATCCCCCTTGTACCGCCTGCTGCCGGCGCCTCCGCGCGCTGCTCCGCTCCGGAGCCGCTAATTGGGAGCACAAGGGCAGCCGGGGCCCCGGGGAACAAAAGGGTCCCGCGGCGCCCGGCCCCGCGCCAGGCCCCGGAGCCGCCGCCGCACACGGATCCCGGTCCGGAGCGGCGGGCGGCAGCGAGAGGGACCCCCCCGCGCCCTGCACGGGCTGCAGGTCGAGGGCTCGGAGCAGCCCCCGCTTCCCCAGCAGGAGCCCCCGGCTTCTGCCCTGTGCTCCCTGTTGGGAGCTGGAGCTTCCCGGGACGCTTCCCGCTCACGCTCTCCGTGTGGTCCCCGCAGGACGAACTCGGACTCGGCGCTGCACACGAGCGTCATGAACCCTGCGCCGCAGGACGCCTACCTGGGCCCCGCGGCGGGCGCTCCGCCGCCCGCCCGCCGCGCCGGTGAGTACCCGCCGCGGTGCCGGGGAGAACCCGCCGCGGTGCCCCCGTGCCCGGCCCGCCGCCAACCGCCCACCGCCTCCTTGCAGGTTTCCTGGACGGCAACACGGACAGCAAAGGTAACGGGACCCCCGGGGACAGTCGGGTTGGGATGGGATGGGAGCCGTGGGCGGCGGGAGGCAGCGCCAGCTCCCGGTGCCGTTAGGGTCCCCAGGCCGGCCGGGACGGGGACGGGGACGGTGCCCGTGCCGCTCTCCTGAGGCTCCCTCTGCCTTCTCCAGTGTTTCTTTTCCAAGTGCCTCCCATCGAAGAGAACTTTGATGACCAGAAGCATTCGCTGAAGCCCTGGGACACCAAGAAGGTGCGTGGCGAGCTATGGGTCAGGGTGCCTGGGGACAGCAGGGGACGCGCGAGGGGCCACCCGGTCCCAAGGACGGGCTCCTCGGGCTCCTTCCTGCCCGTGAACCACCGGCACAGAGGCCCTGGCCGCGCTCACGCCTGCCCTCTGCCTCCCCAGCTCTCGTCGTCCTCGGCCCGTCCGCGCTCCTGCGAAGTCCCCGGCATCCAGTAAGTGGCGGCGGGGCCGGTGCGGGGCCGCCCGCTCCGGGGCTGCCGCCCCGGCTCAGCTCCGCTCTCCGCTTCCCGCCAGCGTGTTCCCGTCCCCGGACCAGCCCGCCAACGTGCCCCTGCTGCCCTCGGCCCTCAACACGGGCGGCTCGCTGCCCGACCTCACCAACCTGCACTTCCCGTCCCCGCTGCCCACCCCGCTGGACCCGGACGAGGGCGCCTACCCCAGCCTCAGCGGGGGCAGCAGCACCAGCAACCTGGCCACCACCATGACGCAGCTGGGCATCAGCGGCAGCATGGGCCTGGGCACGGGCTACGAGTCGCCAGGTGAGGGCTGCCCGCGGCCTCGGGAGCCGCCCCGGGGGGCTCCGTGGCTCGGGGGGCACCGAGGGGCTCCCCGCGGAGCCGCGGCCTCCCCGCGTCCGTGTGTGTCGCCGTCTCCATCGTTGTGGTCTCCGCCGTCACCTTCCATCCCCCCCAGGGCCGCCGGGGAGCCCGGCCGGGGCGCGCGGCCTTGCCGTGCGTAACGCTGCCGTCTCTTCTTGTTTTGTTTTTGTCCCCACAGGACTTACCTCACCTATGCAGAGCTCCCTGAGTAACCCGTCCCTGCCGTCCTCGCTTAGCAACCCCAACCTGCAGGCCTCCCTGCGCAGCCCCCCGCTGCAGCCCTCCCTTAGCCACCCCTCGCTGCAGGCCTCGCACAGCAGCTCCTCCCTGCCCTCGTCGCTCTCCAACCAGTCCCTGCCCTCCTCGCTGTCCTCCTCGCTCAGCAACCCCTCGCTGCCCACGTCCCCGCGCGGCC
>NW_020455559.1:723812-724955 GCF_003342845.1 Nothoprocta perdicaria
CGCGCCGCCCCGGCCGGGCCCGCCCCACTGCGCCCGCCACGCGCCCGTGCCCAACATCATCCTCACAGGTGGGCGCCCGGCTCCGCGGGACGACGGTCCCGAGGGTCTCGGGGGTGGGGTGGATGGGAGAGAGGGGTCCCGGGGCGGCTCTGTCCCTGCGCTTGGGGTTTGGGGGGGATGCAGGGATGGGGTCGTCCCCGAGCGTCTCGGGGATGGATTAGAGGGGAGAGAAGGGGTCTCGGGGTGGCCGTGTCCCCACAACGGTGCTTTTTGGGGGAGATGTAGGGCTGGGCTCATCCCTGGGCACCTCGGGAGTAGGTTGGATGGGAGAGAGGGGGGTCCTGGGGTGGCCCCGTCCCCACAATGGTGCTTTTTGGGGGGAGATGCGGGGCTGGGCTCATCCCTGGGCAGCCTGGGGACAGGCTGAGGGGCGCACCGGACCCTGGCTGGGTGGTTGTATGGTGGCGATGCCAGCCCTGCACCACGGGGCAGAGAGGGGTCCCGGGGGGACATCGTGCTCTGCGGTGACCCGTTCCATGTCCCCTCCCCGTTCCCCGCGCAGGGGACTCCCCGCCGGGGCTCTCGAGGGAGATCGCGGCGGCGCTGGCGGCCGTGCCGGGCTTCGAGGTGGAGGCGGCGGCGGCGCTGGGGCTGGACGAGGAGCTGCGCATCGAGCCGCTCACGCTGGACGGGCTCGCCATGCTGAGCGACCCGTGCGCGCTGCTCACCGAGCCGGCCGTCGAGGCCCCCCGCGGCCCCCCGCGGCCCCCCGCGCCCCCTCCTGCCTTTGTACTGCCCTCGCCGCGCGGTAAAGCGGCCCGGGGGGCCGCGGCGGCAGCACCGGGGGGCCCCGCACCCCTTGTACATAACCCTGTAGCTAGAGGCCCTGCCGAGGGGAGGGGGCGGCGGCTGCTTCTTCCTTTTTCTTGTTTCCTATTTTTCTTTTTTTTTGTTTCTTTTCCTTTTTCCTTTTTTCCTTTTTTCCTTTTTTCCTTTTTTCCTTTTTTCCTTTTTTCCTTTTTTCCTTTTTTCCTTTTTTCCTTTTTTCCTTTTTTCTTTTTCCTTTTTTCTTTTTTCTTTTTTCTTTTTTCTTTTTTCTTTTTTCTTTTTTCTTTTTTCCCATTTATTTCTTTTTTCTTTCCT
>NW_020455559.1:726263-730552 GCF_003342845.1 Nothoprocta perdicaria
GGGGCAGTTGTGGGGGTCTGGGGGCAGTTGTGGGGGTCTGGGGGCTGCTATAGGGGCCTTGGGGGCAACTTTGGGCCCCTGGGGGCTGCTGTGGGGTCCTGGGGCTGCTGTGGGGCAGCTGTGGGCAGCTGTGGGGCTGGCGGGAGCTCTGGGCAGAGCTGTGGGGAGCTCTGTGCCCCCGCTGACGTTTCCTGCCCTGTGGTTTCCGCCCCACGGCGTCCGCCCCACGGCAGTGCAGGTGCGAGGCCGGGGGGACACACAGTGGGGTAGAGGGGGGACGCTGTGGGGGGGACACTCGGGGCCATGTGGGGGGCACGCAATGGGGCAGAGGGGGGGACACCCAGTGCCTTCCACCCCGTGCCACCCCCAAAGCTCCCGGCCGGCGCCGTGGGGCCGGTTGGCCCCGGGGGGCCGGCTCTGCCCCCCAGTGCTGCCCAGACCCTGCCCCACAGCGCGGTGGGGCCGGGGGCTCTGCCCCACGGCGCAGTGGGGCCGGAGGGCCCTGCCCCCCCGCCCGCTGCTTCCTCTTTCCGCGCGCGGGTTCCTGCTCCGGCTGCCGCTGCGGTTGGGCTGGAAAGTCCTGGGCTGCTGGGGGGGGGACGGGGGCCCCATGGGCCCCATTGCTGTGTGTCGTGGGGGGGGACAGGGGCCCCGCGGGACCCACTGCTGTGGGGGGACAGGGGACCCTGCTGCCCCATAGCGGCCCCATGCCTGGGGCCCGGAGCGGGGCCCCGCGAGCCGGGCTGGGGACGCGGGTGCTCCAGGGGCGCTCCGGGCGGGCGCGGGGCCGGGGGGGCGCTCGGCGGCACCCCCTTTTCCAGGCGCGCTCCGGGTGGGGGCCGGGAAGCTGAAGTGGGTCGAGGCCGCGGCGCCGGAGCCGCCGGCGTCACGTGGGGCGGCGATAAAAATAGTCGGGCGGCTGCGCCCGGGAACGGGAACGGGGAGAGCGGGGGGACCCCTGGGACCGAGGGGACCCCTGGGATCGAGGGGATCCCTGGGGGTTGAGGGGATCCTTGGAGTAGAGGGGATTCCTGGGATCGAGGGGACCCCTGGGGCTGAGGGGATCCCTGGGATTGAGGGGATCCTTGGGGTTAAGGGGACCCTTGGAGTAGAGGAGATCCCTGGGATCGAGGGGATCCTTGGAGTAGAGGGGATCCCTGGGCTTGAGGGAACCCCTGGGATTGAGAGGACCCTTGGGATTGAGGGGATCTTTGGGATCGAGGAGGTCCCTGGGATTGAGGGGACCCCTGGAGCTGAGGGGATCCTTGGGATCGATGGGACCCATGGGGTTGAGGAGATCCCTGGGATCGAGGGGACCCCCGGGATCGAGGGGACCCCCGGGCATTTCCGTCCCGCGGGCCGCGTCGCCGCCGCCCGTGCCGGTCCCGGCCGCGCCGGCCCATCCGTGGCTCCTTCTCCCGCTCCCTTCCCCTTTGTGGGCGACGCGGATGCCGGTGCCGCGGCCAACAGGAAACCTCCTCCCTTCCCGCGGGAAGGGCCGGCGGAGCGGAGCGCGGAGCTGCCGATGCCGTGAGCGGCGGCCATGGCGGACGAGGGGCCGCCGCGGCTCGTCGACTACTTCGTGGTGGCCGGGCTGGCCGGCGCCGCGCAGCCGCTGGAGGACGAGAGCCCGCAGCAGCGCCCGCCGCGGCCCGCCGAGCCCATCACCGACGTGGCCGTCATCATCCGCGCGCAGGGCGAGGAGGTGCCGCAGGGCTTCACGTGCATCGAGACGACGGCGTCGGGCCACCCGGCCGAGCTCAACGCCGGCCTCCTCAACAACCCCCAGATGTTCCTGTGCTACCGGCGCGGGCGCGACAAGCTGCCGCTCATCGAGCTGGGGTGAGCGCCGCCGCCGCCCCTCGAGCCCGCGGGGCCCCTCGAGCCCACGGGTCCCCACAGTCCTATGGGTCCCCTCAATCCCATGGGTCCCCTCAATCCCAGGGGTCCTCTTGATCCCAGGGATCCCCTCAACCCCCAGGGTCTCCTCAATCCCAAAGATCCCCTCGATCCCAGGGGTCCCCTCGATCCCAGGGGTCCCCTCAATCCCATGGGTCCCCTCAATCCCAGGGGTCCCCTCAATCCCAGGGGTCCTCTCGATCCCAGGGATCCCCTCAACCCCCAGGGTCCCCTCGATCCCAGGGATCCCCTCAACCCTACAGGTCCCCTCAACCCCTGGGGTCCCTTTGATCCCAAGGATCCCCTCAACCCCAGGGGTCCCCTCAACCCCCGAGATCTCCTCAACCCTGGGGATCTCCTCAACCCTACGGGTCCCCTTGATCCCAGGGGTCCCCTCAACCCCCAGGGTCCCCTCGATCCCAAGGATCCCCTCAACCCCCTCAATCGCAAGGATTTCCTCAGCCCCAGCGATCCCCTCAACCCCCGAGGTCCCCTCGATCCCAAGGGTCCCCTTGATCCCAGGGATCCCCTCAACCCTATGGGTCCCCTCGATCCCAAGGATCCCCTCAGCCCCAGGGATCCCCTCAACCCTATGGGTCCCCTCGATCCCAAGGATCCCCTCAGCCCCCAGGGATCCCCTCAGCCCCAGGGGTCCCCCCGCTCCCGCCGCTCACGTTGCTGGGGTGAGCGCGGGCGCCGCGCCGTGCCCCGCTGAGCGCGGCCCGTTGCAGGGTGCTCTACGAGGGCAAGGAGCGGCCCAAGCCGGGCTGCCACGTGCTCGACACGACGCCCTACAGCCGCTCGGCCAACCTGAGCTCGGGCGGGCCGGGCCAGCCGCGCACCTTCCTCACGTACCGGCGCGCGGCCGAGCCGCCGGGCCACGGCGCGCTCGCGCTCACCGACATCTGCCTCGTGATGCCCAGCAAGGGCGAGGGCACCCCGCACACCTTCTGCCGCGTGGAGCGCAACCTCAACGCGGGGCTGGTGCGTGGCGCGCGGGGGCACCTCCGTGGGGCCCGCTCACCGCCCTGTGCCCACCTCAATGCGGGCCTGGTGCGTGTGGGGCGCATGGGGCGGGCGCCTCTCTGGGTCCTGCTCACCACCCTGTACCCACCTCAACGCGGGTCTGGTGCGTGGGGGGCGCGTGGGTGCCTTCCGTGGGGCCCGTTCATCGCTCTGTGCCCACCTCAACGCGGGCCTGGTGCATGTGGGGTGGTGTGGGGCGTGCGGGGGCCTCTGTGGGTCCCACTCACTGCCCCACACCCACTTCAACACGGGCCTGGGGTGTGTGGGGCGCGTGGGTGCCTCCATGGGTCCCACTCACCACCCCGTGCCCACCTCAATGTAGTTCTGGTGCATGTGGGGTGGTGTGGGGCGTGCGGGTGCCTCTGTGGGTCCCACTCACAGCCCCACACCCACCTCAACGCGGGCTTGGTGCGTGTGGGGTGCGTGGGGCGCGCGGGCACCTCTGTGGGTCCCACTCACCACCCGATGCCTTCCTCGCAGTGGGGCCCCGCGCTCTTCCTCTGCTACAAGATCGCCATGGCCAGGGCCAACACGCTGGTGTACGAGGCCGGTGGGTGCGCGGCGCCGTGGGGCGCGCGTGGGGCGCGCGCGGCGCCGTGGGGTGACGCGCCGCCCCCGCGCCCGCCCCGCCAGGGCTCCTGGGGCGCTACCCCGCGCGCGACAGCGACGCCTTCCCGCTGCCCGACTCGGTGCCCGTCTTCTGCCTGCCCATGGGCGCCACGGTGGAGAGCTGGCCGGCCGACACCAAGTACCCGCTGCCCGTCTTCTCCACCTTCGTGCTCACCGGCGCCTCGGGCGACAAGGCAGGAGGGGCGGGCGGGCGCGCGGGCGCCCATGGGTGCTCCCCCGGTGCTGAGGCCCGGCCGCGCGCAGGTCTACGGCGCCGCCATCCAGTTCCACGAGGCGTTCCCGCGGGAGCGCCTCTCGGAGAAGCAGCGCCTGCGCCTGGGGCTGCTCAGCGTGGTGGACCGGCGCCCCATCGCCGGCCGCTCCGTGCACACGCGCAAGAGCATCTGCGTGCTCTCGCACTGGCCCTTCTTCGACGTCTTCCGCAAGTTCCTCATGTTCATCTACCGCTACTCCATCTCGGGGCCCCACGTGCTGCCCCTGGAGACGTGAGCGCCGGGGCCGGGGGGTGCCGGGGGGCGCCGGGGGGGCCGCGGGAGGCGCCGCCGGCCCCACGGGCGCCTGTTCCGTCCCCCCCTGCCCAGGCACATCTCGCACTTCATGCACAACGTGCCCTTCCCGTCGCCGCAGCGCCCGCGCATCCTGGTGCAGGTGAGAGCGCGCGGCGGGCGTGGGGCGCTGCGGGGCCCCCGGCCTGCGCCCAGACCGCCCCCCAACCTGCCCCCCAACCTGCCCCC
>NW_020455560.1:0-28644 GCF_003342845.1 Nothoprocta perdicaria
TCTGAGCTCTGCCATCCAGCCAGCGCTCGATCCACCGCACCGTGCACTCGTCTAGTCCACTCTCCCAGAGCTTTCACATGAGGATAGTATGGAAGACGGTGTCAAAAGCCTTGCTTAAGTCAACGTAGACAACATCCACAGCTCTCCCCTCATCCAGCAAGCTAGTGATCCCATCATAGAAGGCTATGAGGTTTGTCAGACATGACTTCCCCTTGGTGAATCTATGCTGACTGCTCCTCAACACCTTCTTCTTTTTCATATGCCTGGAGATTCTCTCTAGGATGAGCTGCTCCATCACCTTCCCAGGGACGGAGGTCAGGCTGATCGGCCTGTAATTGCCCAGCTTCTCCCTCTTGTCCTTTTTGAAGACTGGAGTGACGTTGTCTCTCTTCCAGTCCTCAGGCACCTCTCCTGATCTCTTGGGTACATCCCATTGGGGCCCATAGATTTTTGAGTGGCCAGTTTGTCTAAGTGATCCCTAACYCAATACTCTCAACCGGCGGAAGGTCTTCCTCTAGCTCACTCAAACTTCGTGGCCAAGTTCCACATTCTCCTTTTAAAACTGTATCCAATTGTTTACTGTGCAAATCTTATCCRCAAGATATCTTATCCACTGACATGTAAGCACCGTAAAACGTCATGCACATACATGCACATAACCTGGTGCATCAGGTAGAGCTGTTTATTCACTCCTGAACAGGACTTCTACCTCTAGAACCAGCTTTGCTTCAAACAACAGGTGCTTTTGTTATTTCAGTAGCGCAACACAAAACATTTGTATTCAAGTAGGATTCCTGTTCTCCACAAAATGGTGAGTGGCATTTGTCACTTGAAAGAGAAGGCAAATTATGTCAATTGGACTATCAGAAATGTAAGTATTAGGAGTCTAGTTTTAGACCTTATGAGCACAACACTTCTCTCTGTGGCCATTTTCATACTCCAGCTATCTTATATTCCAAAATCTTTAGCAGGGAGATCATTTGCCCCTACACAGGCATGGAACAGGGGGCATGCATGCCTATCCCCCTAGCTGCACAGCAGCGCAAGTGACAAGGGTTGGCTACACAGACCTTATGAGTAGAGGTCCCTTGATTCCATCAGGATATGAAAAAACATGGGTTTAACATGTGAGGTTTTCTCTCCCTACCGGGAAGTTTAAAATCTTCCCGTACATGTAACTCTCTCAAATATATGAGAAAAGAAGGGAGAAGAGATCTTCAGTTTGGTGTTTTGATTTCAAATTTGTTACTTCTCTATTATTATCAGTCAGCTTTATTCCTGGAGGAAAGAATGTCTAGTAAAAAACATCTTCCAGACAGTCAAAGTAGAACTGATCAACTGATCAGTGCCATGATCTGTGTTGATGCTGGATGATGATGATAAGTTTCAACCTATATTTAGCAATTTTCCCACAAGACAGGGAACAGGAATGTCCATGTACTTTCACATTTTGGATTCGACTTGAAAAAAACTGTAGGAGCATTACAGACTTTTTTTCCCTGAATTTCTGAAACAGTCTGTATCAGACTGACAAGTGGCATTTCTCCAAGTTCTTAGAAAAGTCTGCCACACTGTATGGTTAGCACAACCTGGGCACAAGATTATATTGGCCTACCTTATTTCCAGTTATTTATACAGAAATACTTAAAGATCTACAGTGTTAAAATGTAGATTTATTTATCTGAGAATTTAATACTGAAGAGAATACCAACTTAATAGTTCTCATAGCAAAACCTATTTGGCCACAGAACCAAGTGCAGAGCAGACAGCAGCACAGAAACTCTCTGCTTCATCATCAACTCAAGATGCTTCAAATTTTGCCTCACTTCAAAATGCCACAAGACTTGTGAATTTTGGTACAGTTTCTGAGTTCTCTGCTCCAGCTGCTGCAGGGAAAAAAACAGACAAGATCTGCTCCTGCCTGAAAGCTTGAAGCAGTYGGGAAAAGAAAGAAAGGAGAATTAGCAATAGAAGTGAGAAACATCCCACTGAGATCACACACAGCAGTGAGCTATTTCACTATTTTGCTCACTGGTTTGAAAATAAGAGTAGGATAACAGTAGGACTTTAAGATGCACTAAAATTCTAGTAAATTTATTTAGCAGCTACAAGAATGAAGTGAAAAAAAAAAAGAAGAAAAAGAAATAGAAGAAGTCAAGAGACTGACACTTGATTTACACTTTATTATACTTTGTAGGCTGAGTGGCAGGCAGCCACAGGTGTACCTCATAAAGCTGATTTTCTAGTAAATGAGCCCTAATTTGAGTCTAAGCTAAGTTGAGTCTCCAGGCTGGTTCAGTCAGGATCTCAGAGGAACAGCTAAAACAGCTTTGTTTGTTCTGCCCTCTCCCTGCAGGAGAGCAATAGAAGGTGTTTTTTTCTGTATGCTGTTTTGCTGTGGTAAGTATGAATTCTTAACATACTGATTAAATGGGGGAGGCATGGGTAATATTTAGAAAGACTCCGCAGTTGACAGCATTAATTTTGTGTAAAGCCTGTTTGCTCACATATGCTGGAAAGATCACATGTACTTAAAGAACAAACTTAATTCTAGCTTGAATGGTTTTTCCTTTTTCCAAAGATGTTATGAATCTCTAATGTAGGAAACAGCTTCTACTGCCTGGTATTTGCCTCCTGGGGCAAATCTTTTAAATTTGACATATTAAGAAAAGTGCTTAAAAACTGTATTTGTATATAAAAAAAAAAAACTCTCAGATATTTCCTCTGAGCTTCTGGCCTGCAAAAACCTTTTTATGAGGCCAGTTTAAGTATAAAACACTGAGTATTTGTTATCTATTGGCAATCCGGCTTTATAGATACTTGCACATGGCTTTCCTCTTTGTGTTACAAGATTATGCAAGTGAATGACTGGTGTTTAAGTGCTGGCAAAGCTTGCTGTTGTTGCCATTTTTTGAAAAACTTACTTTTATCTAAAGGCTAAACAGGGTGTTAACTTCTGAGTGCAGGGGAGGTTTGTTCACTTTGCTGCCTGATGTGCAGTCTGTTGGTTAAAGAAGACAGTTCAGTGAAGTCTGTATCCTTCTGGGGGCACATTGGGCTTTGTACTGCGCAGGGGGAAATCCCTTCTGGGCTGTGGCAGCAAGTATTTTGCCCCCGCAGGTAAACACGTCACTACCCCTCTYGCAAGCACCACTGTGTGAACTCTATTATTTATTTTTCTCTTCTTTCTCTATTCCAAACGGAAGGCTGGTCTTTAATATTACTGCTCTGAGAGTTATGCTGCTTTTGGGTAATCCTTAACTTAAGAGCTGTGGCAACTGTTCCTGCCACTAATGTGGGATAGATAGCTAACATAGACTGCACTTCTGACTGTTTCCCTATTCCCTAGTTTAATAAAACCAGTGAGTTGAAAGTGATACTCTAGTGGAATGTAGGTGCTGAAACTAAAATATGGGTTCAAACCTGTGCTGTGAGCAAAGGCAAGAGTGGAAAGCCGTGAGATAAAAGCATGTGACTATTCAGTTCAGGGTGAAAAAGGTTGCAATATGCAGATTAGTGATGCTATCTTGTGTGAGGGGAGGGTTTTATCCTTGCAAAATCTATCTCCTGTAGCTTAGGTGCACTCCTGTAGCTTAGGTGCGCGCTGTATTTGAAGCATCTGTTTTAAACCTCACTCTGAAAATAGAAAATAGAAAAGGAACTAAAGCATCTTGTGGGGTGCGTTACTTGGGGAAACTCCAAATGTGGTAACGTATGCAGTGACAGCTGCAGCTATGTTAATCGGTAAAGGGAAAAACAACAGCTCTTGTAGGTTCACTGCCGTGCTGAAACGCCTGCTCTGCCCGCTCCTCTCCCAGGATCCACAAAGAACAGCCCAGAAGGACATCCTAATGCTCTCTGGAAAACAAATTGCTTTTAAACCTTACCTTCTGAAGACTATCAGAGGGTGAAATCAAGAAAGCTGCAGTTCCTAAACTGACTTGTATAACTGGCCCATAGAATAAGATTGGAAGCCAGAAATGTCTAGCACTATATGAAATAGCTTGGGAAAATATTTGGACAAATGTGGTTATTAGACCTAAAGTTAGAGAAGTAGGTAAGGAAGCATATGGTACAAATGTGACTGAAAGTAATAACTAATTTTTATATCTAAAAATCTATTTTGAGGTAAGATGAACTGGGTAATGTTGCTTAGCATTTCGCTTAATTTAAGAAGATAGTCAACTGATGCTGTTCCTCAGATTCTTTTTAATTTTAAATACAAAAACTGGGAGGGGGGAGGAAACAGCAGGATTTTGGAAAATGTTTTTTTCCCTTTTTTCCCCACCCCTTCCAGCTCCACACCAGTCTGATATCCAGTTCTTTGTAGAACTAGAAGTGAAAGTTTTTGTGCCAGTCAGGATGTGGACCAAAGATTACTAACTAACTTGATGCTAAGGTTTCAAATTGCCTACTGAACAGAAAAATGGGTGCAGAGGAGCACTTATGCTCCTGTCTCTGAATCTCATGTCTTGTCTCTGTTCCTGTCAGGCACTTTGCAAGAGGAAGAAGTTGATAATGTCTTCAGAACATGGAGCTAACAAACGGCATCATAACCCAGTGGAAAGTATTTGCAGAAAGATCAAATCCATCCAAATGATGGACCAGGTCTCTAATCCTGCATTGCAGATACCAAAATTTCAGTCCCGGAACTTTGACAGTCCACAGTATAACATCAAAAAAAATCTAGAAGAAATACTGAAGAAAAGAACATGTAGAAGCCATAATAACACTGCTCCACATCTCATAAGCCCCAGTGGTGACAGTATCTTCTCGCCAGATTTGCGGGGGCTGTCCCCATGTCTYGGGCGTATCTCTGACTGCTCTTCTGTGAATGCCACCTATTCAATCATTGACAGTGAAGAGAAGATGAGTAAACCGTGGACACCAACRTGCCAGAGTGAGAAGAGTACTCCGTCCCTCTTCAGAACTAGAGAGGCTAATGCCCGGAACGAGCTATGTGTCTTATCAAGTGCTGAATCTAAAGATGTGCCTCATGACCAGAAGTACCTTACGTCAAGCCCAAACTTACATTTTTTGATATCTGATAAAAAGTCAGAAGGTGCTGTAGCACAGCCTTCTGTGCCAAGGAGGCTGTCTTTGAGTGAAAGAGGTAAAGTTTTGGAAATAAAGTAAATAAATAAAAAATCTCAATCAAATAAAACTAGACATCAGGACATTTGGCCTACATGGCTGAATTTTACTGCTTTAAGAGTAATAGATTTTCTATGCCACTCTAATGAAACTGCGAAAAGAGCTATGTAGAACCTTAATCTTTCTCTGAAAGCTATTTATGTTTGAAAGTTATTCAGAAAGTAAGTGGAGGACGTAAGCGTTGAGGAAGTAAGGATTAAGTCAGTATATTTTCAAACTTGATAATTTGTTTATTGAGAGGAGTTATTTTGTTTGTTTATTTGCTTTTTATTTATTTGCTTTTTATCTTTAATATAGAAGATAAGTGAGTTTGATTTTTATGTGTTTTGGGTTTTTTGTTTTTTTTTTTGGGGGTTGTTTTTTTTTTTTGTTGTTCCTGGTGTCTTAATGATTGATTTCTTTTTTTTTTTTGATTGTTTTCAAAAAACAATAATCTGATTCTAAGTCTTCCACCACCAGTGTATATTGGGGGAAGGGAAAGGGGGAAGATATCTGGCTTCCTGAAGTTCTGTTCTATATCATGTTTACTATATGCAGTATCTACTTCTATACATAGATGGGTAGGAATGTATATTCTAGTTCCTAGCTTCTGATGCTCTAGCTATGGACAATTCCTGACAATATTTAGTAGTACTGTCATTTTTTTTAATTGTCTGTGTATTATTCAAGCTGCAGTAGGCCATACTCGAGCTATTGGGCAAATGATACTGTAGTTAGAGACAGTGATGTTTGAAGTTTGCACTGAATGAATAAAAATGGACAAAACTATTCTTTATAGGGTGGAAATGGTCCATGGGCTACAAAGCTGATGATATATATGATGTAAGCTTGATCTGTGAAGAAGACTTGCTGACTACTATCTTCTGTGCATGTGATGTAGAGCATACAGGTTTGCCCATGGCTTTTTGTTGTTGTCTTTCCTCTTAGTACATTTTCAAGGCTCAAATAGTCACTTCCAAACCATAATGCAGTCTGTRGTATCCTTAGATTGAGTAGCTACCTTAGCTGGCCAGTTATACATGTGACAGATGCTAAGTAAATCTCTGTACCACTTTGTATGCTGCCTGTCTTCTATATCCTATCAACCCCCCCCACAAACTGTTTTTTGCCCTACTCTAGAGAATTATCACACTTCTTCCTATCTACCTTATAAGTGATGATTATTTCTTTTAGGCGTTTTTCAGTTAGAGAAATTAACTTTTGGAAACTTCAGAACAAAGGTTTACTCTTCTGAGTTCCCTATCTAATATAACTAAATCTGCAGGTGGCTTTTTTTGTGTGCATGTGCTATTGTTTATGTGGGTTTCTTCTGCGGGTAGGAGGGTGTCTAACTGTATGAAATAGAAACTGCCAGTCACAGGATTCACCTTCATCTGATGATGAGAGCCCTGAAAGTAGTAGCATAGCAAAGGAGGCTTTTTTTTAAATGATGTCATAAAACGAAAGTACTAGACTTCCACACTTCCATTTTTTTTTTAAACAAAAGGTTCTAAACTACCCCAGATCCTAAAAGAACTTCAGTGATCGCTTGCTTGTCTACCAGACAAGCAGACTAGTTGCTGCCAGACTAGATCAGTAGCATGTCTTTTCATAGAATTTCCTACCCTCTCTGATGTCCTGCTGGACTTTAAAATCTAGTGCTTGGACACCTTTGTCTATCCTAGGAAAAGTAGCTGTTTCCAAGATTGTTGATTTTCTGAGACATACAACTAGTCGAGGATCAGAGGACAGTGGCCTTGAAGAGCTCTGCAACATGCTTGACCCGGATCAAAGAGATGTCTCTATGGACCTGGAAACATATCATGCTATCATGAAGGAGTGGATTGAAGACTGTAAAAGAAAATGGTAACACCTTTTTTCCTCAATCTACCTCATAAAATCTTCTGTTAAAGCAAGAAAGCAGAAACCATTCCCGTGATTCTTATTTTCAGTATCTTAGAACAAAGATAACGTCATTCTGACAACAGCATATTTCTTGTCTGAAAATTTTTATATATTTCAAGTATGCAATCTGTATCAGACTATTTCATGTTTTCTTGCTTCAGGGAAGAAGACTGCACAGAGGAACCAACAGCAAACATAGATGATCCGGAATCTAAAGTACATAAAAGCATCTCTGAAGGTGCAGAACCTTTTTGGTTCTGGATTTTGGTTGCTGGATTTATTGTGAAGAAATTTGCACTTTCTTGAATTCTAACCAGAAATATCTCTTACAGCAAAAAAGATGTCTGTCAGATTGAATGTTACTTCAGGAAGTTTAGAGGCCTTTGGGGGTGATGCATCCAAAGGAGACTTGTAAGTTCATTTAAGTAATGCTTTCAGGGAAGTTTGTACTTCCAGATTTCATTATTCARGAGCAATTCCTGGAATTGTTATTTCAGAAAACTCTCTTGGCAAGGCTTCTAATGCTGACCTCAATGTGCCAACTCTTGATGCAACAAGTTCTTCCTCACAACTTCTGCTAAATAGTAAAAACATGTTAATAAATTGACTTATTGTTATCTTGGTCCATCTATATTGATTGACCTTCTTAATTTCCTGCAGTCAGAGTTTTGCTGTTGGTTTCTTTTACTCTGCAAATATTCCCCCTGCCCTTCTTCCTCCAGATTCTCTGGAATCTGACCATGGAAGATATTGTCTCCTATATTTCTACTCCTTAATTCTGCTTGGGCATTTCTCTTTATAATCATGACTATTATTTGGATTCAATAACAGCAGAGTCCTTAATAAAGACACTAGAAGATAACATACATTCATATTATAAGATTTCATTTTTGAAAGTATAGGTAGGGGATGGCAAGGGGCTCCAGGGGAAGAGAAGGGACCCAGGACTTCTGGGTTTTATTAATTAGAATTAATAAATTCTAGAGTAATTTCTTGATGACCTAGAAGGAGATTAACAAAGGCTTAAGGTATTGTCCTGCTGTCATCCAGCCTTGGCACCTGTCCAGTGGTGTTGCAAGTCATGTGTGAGCTACCTGCTTACCACTCTAGTCAGTGGAGCAGGGCATCAAGATTTTCAAAAMCTCTAATTGGAACAAGTCACCTTCATATTTCCTGGTTTTGTTACTGAAACAGGGAAACATCTGACTTGATAACCTGTGTGGCAGACCTGCAGTACAACAACCAGAAGCTTCAGGAAGAGAACAACAAATTGAAGCTGACACTGGAAGCTGTAGATGAGGCCAACAACAAGTTAATGGCAGATAACGAAGATTTACATCAACAAATAAAAAGGTGGGAGACCTTGGCATGCCTGGTCTGTGTAAGGCTGTGGATAGGCCTCTCTTTCATGGGGCAGGCTAATCTTGCTTGTTTTTGGCCTCACCAGTACTTCATGGCAGTAAGTTTCATGAGTTAATGCAGTATCTGCAAGGCATAATTCTGTGGCCAGTCCTAGGTCAAATGCTCACTGCCAAGCAGTGGGAAAATATGCATGTAAGAGCTGTTTAGCTAGTCATAGAATCATAGAATGCCCAAGGTTGGAAGGGACCTCAGAGGTCATCGAGTCCAACCCCCCTGCACACACAGGGTCACCTAGAGCACGTGGCACAGGGCCGCATCCAAGCGGGTTTAAAAGATCTCCAAAGAAGGAGACTCCACAACCTCTCTGGGCAGCCTGTTCTAGTGCTCTGTCACCCTCACATAGAAAGTCCAATAAGGAACTGGATTTGGTTGTCTCAGTGGACAGCTGTAGCCTGGGGACCTTTTAAAACCATGAGTTCATGGCTATTTTTAGTGAGTTCTTCCATCTTATCCAAATAATTGGAGTTATGTCAACTACCAAACAATTCTTAGTCTAGCTGCGGGAGATTAAGGCAGGAGTCTTTCTGCTTTGCTGATGCAGGACATGTGTATGTGGCAGACCCTGTGGTCTGGGCTACTCTGCTGTCTAGAGCTACTGGTAGGACAGAAATCTTCCCACAGTGTGGAAACCTGYATAGGTTGGTGTATCAGATCAGAACAATGATAATATGATGCATAGCTTATCTCTGAAAATTGAACAGATCTCCATAACTATTAGCAATGAGGCTAAGTAAAGATGTGTTTGTGTGCTTGGACAACCAGACAGATTTAACTGTTACAAGCTTGATTGTTGGGTAGATGCAGACAGAAAAAGGCTTGATAGGTGCTATCTTTATGCAGCTCTTGTTTTGAGATTGGAAGGGCACTTCCCTCGCACATCGAACTTGAGCAAAGATAAAACAAGATGGCAAGTCCATAAGACCTTTTTTTCCCCAAAATGAAGCAATAGATTTAAACTTGATTGTTGCTCTTATGTTAAATATCTGTGCCAAAAGAGAGTCCCTGGGGGCTTCTGAAAATGCTGTGTATTTCAAGCCTATCTATGACCAACTAGCTTAATTTTTCCTGGATTACCTTCCTTCTCCCCAGTATCCAGCACTCGGTGCTGAAAGCCAAGTTGCTGGAAGAAGAATTGGAAGAAGCAAAAAACAGCCTGAACTTCTCAGAAGAGAAGAGGCAGCAGGTTCTGTGCCAGAATAAACAGCTAGTAGGTGATCTTGCTTCTCAGTTAATGCTGTACAACTTCTTTGCCGTAACAACAGAATGACCTATCTGCCCATAAAAATTGTCAGTACCCATCAAGTACTGAGGCTTTTTGAGAGAGTTTTAAAGCATAATTTGTTCAAAAATATAATTAGTTATGTAATCTGCTGTAACTTTTTTTCCCATCAATTACAGTGTAGAAAACAATTTTCACAGTGGAATGGCCCTTTTAACTATTTTATATAATTACACTGAAGACAACAGTGTTAACAAATGTTGAAATCAGGCCTCATCTAATTTGGAGCTTGATATATCCTGCTAGGAATTTTGAGTGCTGCACTTGGCTTTTGCAGACAGAGGACAGCAGGCTTAGGTCAGATGCCCAAAGAAAGGGATCTTTCAGGACATCCTAGGCCTATGAAGAAATTCAAAGCCTGCCGGAAAGCTGTCCATTTGGCCTGACAGCTGGAAACTGGGCAGCTTTAGAGCATCTGAGAGGGTGCAAGCTGCCTGTGTGGAACTATCTGAATTGCCACCTAGATGGCTGGAGTGGTTATTGCTGCTTTTTTTTTTTTYCCCCTCTCTGATGCAAGTAGTGTAACATGCATAGGCTTTCCAGATCTGCCTTGATTCAGGTATGAACGTAACTAGCCATGCATATTCTAGCCCCAAATGCCATCACCTGGTCCTCTAGTGGTCTGAGTTTTACTCAAATACGAAGTGTTGGGGCCAAACCTTGAGTTTAGCAAGTGTTGTATCGTTAAGGGTTTGTGAACTCTGCCAGTTGCAGCACTCCTCATTCTGCTTTCCCCCCGACAGCATAGAAATGTGTTACTGCAGCTTCCCACTAGACCTGAATGTGCTTGTGATCCATGGCTTTTTGGATTAGTCTGGCTTTGAATGTTAAACTTGATATGCTAAATATTACTTGTGAAGATATTTTAAGAATTGCATTTTTTAAAACATGACTGAACCTAACAACTTTTTATTTTTTTATTAAAAGGAAAAAGAAAATCAGTCACTTGTCATCAAAATGACCTCTCTTCAAGAAGAGGTAAAATAAATCATGACTTTACAAATGCATGTCCTTGTCTAGCTAAAAGCTCACAATCAAGAAACAAATTTTATTCAGCTTCAAAACCTGAGGTGCAAACTAACTTAGCAAAATATGTTTCATAAGAATGGTCTATCTTATCTCTATATCTTGACATTGTGTTGTGCTTCAGACATTCCATTAGGTGAGCAAGTAAGGACTGGGAAATGAGGAGGACAGAAACAAAACAACTTCCTGCTACAACGCTTAAATCTTGATAGACAAACTCTAAGTATTTCTAGGTATTTCTAGTTAACATAGCTCTAACTCTGTTTCTGTACAGAGTGTAATTTTTTTTTCTTCTTTGGATTGAGGATCACTTCCATTGTCCTTCTCTAAGATCCAAATGAGGAGTCCTGTGTAGAACTGTAGCTTCAACAAAATGCAGTAGCTGGGGGCTTCTCAATTCAGATTGATCCTTTAATACTGAGCAAGAATCCACAGGAGGCTTGAAGGAGATACTGTTCATAGATCTTGTATATATTGGTTCCAAGAATTTATTATTGCGTAGTAAAGTAGTCCCTGCTTATTGCATATTTACAGTATTCAAGATTAGTCTTTCTAAAAAGTTTTGTAAATCTGAATTGCTATTCATATGCTCTATGTTTTTAAAAATATTTCTTCTGCTGCAGGTGTAAAGGCTTTCATTTAGTTTTTCAGATTGATTTTTGGTAGTTTTTGAAACTGTGGGTTTTGAGGAGTATTTTTCTTTTAATCAGGAACTGAAGAAATGAAAAGTGATGGAGAAGCTATTTCAATGGGAAAAGCTCTGTTCATCTGAATTGAAAACAAATTTCTTAGAGTTCTGTTGGAGGTGTTGGTGTTACTGAGTTTAATCCCACCCTTAAATTTCTACATTTCAACCAGAATCTTGCATTCAATGGCGGCATGCCTGAACTTTGATTGTGTCATCCTACAAGTTTTTTTTTTTTTTTGCCTCAAATTTCAAGATATTACTTTGATATGAAAAAGGCATATGGTAGATGAACTTATATTGCAGTGCAATTCTTGTCCCAAGTGTTTGTGGGCTGGGGTAGTCCTGACCTTTGCAGCATCAGAGCTTAACTTTGAAAAGTATTAAAAACATCAGAGGAAGAAGTATAAGGAAGCTTTGTATAAACATAAATGCTGACACTGCTTTAGAGTACGCAGTAGTTTGGGGGTGAAGTTGTCATTATGCTTAGCTTCTCGTAAGAGAATCTGTCAATCCATTTTATTGCGCCTGAACACTCTGCATATTTTTAGAATATTAGGAATACCCTGGACACTGATGGACTTCAAAAGAAGATTTTGGAGTTGTCTAAAACTACAGCAGAGCTTCAAGTAAGTGTTTTAACTTTAGAAGGCACAAAAGAGATGTTACAGTCTACCAGAGGAGAATTCCCCCTCTGTAAAGGTAAATACTAAACTAGTGAAGAGCAAGAGTGCATTTTAGCTTAGACAGTGTGATAGATTTGACTAGAAAAGTTGTTATCTGGAGCCTAGAAACCAAGCTCCTTTCGACAGTCCACAGTTTCATTCTTCCTCCTAAATTTTAGGAAACCTTTTCCGTATATCTTGAAGAAATATTAGTAAAATAATGTATTTGCTACTGTTGCTGAAACTGTTAGCCTGATTAGAAAAGGAAAGACAAAAATGTTTCAGTTCCCACAGTGATATCTGTTTTACCTGGGTGCAAGATTTTGACTTTGAAAAATATATGCAAGGTACTTAGCAAAGTCGACTCCCTCAAAACAAGGGATCACGATGCYCTTTTCCTCTCTCAATATGAGAGAGGAACAGACTTCTCATAGTACATGCAAATAACTGGAATACTTTTTAATCTAATCTCTTYGCACTTCAGATCCAAGCACACGACTATGAGATTATTGTGGTGAATAAAGAGGCAAGCCTGATCCAGGTTAGTTATTTTAATTTTGTCTTGCTTTAAACTTCTGAGTATGGGACACATGGCTGAAAATCCAAGGCAGCTCTCCTGTGGTACTGTTCTTTCTGATATTCTTATATGACAGAACCTGATCCTATAAATGGCTTCAAAGTAGGCGAGATATACTTTAAGAGCTGGGTATGAGTCAGCATAACTAAGAGCTTCAGGATTTGGCTTTAAAAAAATAGATACATTTAAACAAAACAAACCTGAACTGCCAAGAAATGCACAGAATTTTATACACAGAAACTTAAAGCTGAGTTTCATAAATTGGCAGTAGAAGAATGTACTCACAGAAGACATTTCCATTTCTGTYCTCTAGTTCTGTTGCTTACTTCTCTGGCTAGACATGGTGATCCAGAACCCGCCCAGAAACACATGTCTAAGCTTTTCCAATACTGAGTTGTAATTGCCTAGGCTTTACTTAGGTATTTTTCTGATGTTATTTTTCAACTGTAGACTTTGAAAACAAGACAGAAGACCCTGTGTAGGGACTTTGGTGTTCTCTAGCATGCAGTTCCAGTAAAACAACTTGGCTAGTGAAGTATTTGGCTGCTAATATATCTACAAAAGTGATTGCAGTTTCAATTTGATAGTGATAAGAGAACCAAACTTCAGTGTAATCCAAACTGATGAAAATATGCTTCCTGACAATTTTTAGGTTTTGACAGAAGTGGTCTCAGGATACAAAGGAATTGACACTTTTGAGTAACTTGCAATTACTCATCCTTGAATGATTCAAGGTTTCTGTGGCCTGGGCAGTATCTTTCCCCTTAAAGAAAGGCTCACCAAGCCTATTCACTAGGTGGGAGATTTGAATGCAGTCTCTGAGACTGCATGGACTTTTAGGTAAAGGCCTATAGGTAAAGGAAAACTTGCACTTATAGGTAAAGGTCTGCATAATTTTAATATGGAAAACTGATTTTACTTGTTGGCATTAGGAATGAGCTTAACAACAAAGACAACCTGGATAAGATTAAAGGTGCTAGGAAAACAAAAGAATGATTGCCATATTCTCAGCCACAAACTGCAGAAGATGAAAAACACTTGACATTTTATTAATTTTTATTTTTCCTTGTCTTTATTTTGTTCATCTTCAGCATAAGTCATTTGTCTCTGCCAAGGCAAACCTTGGAACATTAATTTCTCATGTTTGCTTCACCTTTTTGGAAAAACTTTAAGAATCTTTTAAAGAGGAAGAAGCTGTAAAAGGAAGGAGAGTAAGAGTTCCTATTGCAGGCTCACATTTCCTTTAAGGAATGTCCTGATGGCCTGTGCAGTGTTTTCTACCATAGTGGCCTAACAGGTTTGTTCCTTTGCATAGCTAAGAAAGCTACTATATCAAGTTCCACAGTCTTACTGTGAGGTGTGAAATATCTGTCAGTCTTTCCATTAGATGATGTTTCATCTGTGGAGCACGACCCTCTGTACCTTTGATCATGAATGCTTATGAAAGCAAACTTGTTTAGGAACACAGCGTAACTTGTTTAAGGGGCTATTTAGGATTAATGCTCATGCCATGCATGCTATAGTCCACACTTTCCACCAAAGCTTAAGTGCTTCTGTGTATTTTAATCTGCAATGCCAGTACAGAAATTAGGAGAGTAGAAGATAAGCCTTGGCACTTATGAAGAAATTGTCTTTTTGCTTAAGTCCAGGCATTGCATAAGAGAGTCTTTTCTTTTAGTCAACAGTGAGACACTTGGCTCTATATTCCTTCAAATTTGCAGTTTTGATTTGCAATTTGCAGTTGCAATTTGCAATTTGACCATTTTTATCTTATGCAATCAGATTGCTTTCCCTCTCACTTCTGCATCCTTTTTCCCCTTCAAAAAACAAAGCTGCGAAAGCACCRGAAAATGGATTGCTGTTCAAACATCAAATATACACCTTAATGTTGTGGTAAAGGATTGACTATAGTAGTATTCTAGCCATAGAGAATCTTAGTCACATATTAGCTCATTCAAATCACTAAGTTATTTGTGTTTTAAAGGTTTTTCCTCTTTTTCTTCTGCAATCTTTGCAGAAGGACCAGGACATCAAAGAACTGAAGTCAACAATTGTGGAATGTTCCTCAATAATAGAGGTATGGGGAGTGAATTTGACTTCTCTCTCTATGTGAGAGAAGTGTGCACATCTTATTTTGTATGGCAAACTAATTTTCTAACCAGGTCTGATGTGTGTTCTAGACATTGCGAGCTGAAAAAAATAAACTACTGGAGAACATGCAGCACATGCAGCAGGAACTGATCTCGTGAGTATTGCGAGCAAGGCCCAGAAAACACAACTTTTTGAAAGACAAAAAGAATGATGTGTTTTTCTTTTTTTCCCTCTGTTTGTTTTAGAAATGGTCTGAGCTTCCCACTGATATATAAGCTTAACAGCAGTATAGCTGAAGGAACAAACTCATTGCACTGTGAGCTGGAACTTGCACAGGCTTCTGAGGTATGAAGTAAATTAAAAAATCTTATCCTATTCTGCAACAATAAATGAAGAACAGGTCTTCAGTGAATGAGCTTGTTGGATTAACTCTAGGAATTAAGATCTAGGAGTTAGAGCCTAGTATAGAAATGCAGGAAGTGAAGATACAGTGTTGTGCACATTAGATACAGTCCACAGAAAAGCACATAAAACATCTAAAAAGTATGACCTACAAAATATAGCTGAGAGAGCTGAAGTCGAGTAGCTGGCAGAACAGATTGTTGGAGTAGATGAGAATCTTCAAGTACACAGAAGGCCATTACTGAGGAAACCAGTGCTCTGCTTTCCCTTGTGCTAGTAGCAGTGGACAAAATTTTTTTTTTAGAAAACGGCAGGAGAGGAAGTTGCTTTTTCCCCGAAACCTCATCTAATGGAAAAGATAAATAAGCACTGTAGCCTTCTGAAGGTTATCTCTCATCTAATTGCTTCTTTAGTAACTTTCCCAGGTGTCTCTTCATAGGCAACACTTTCTCAGCATGAGTAGTAGAGACTGATCTCTTCAAGTCATGTCTTTTTTTTTTATTTATTTATATTTTCCTGTTGGCTCCAGATAGTTGCTTGAAAGAGGCATGAGACATTCCTCTGAGCACAGGTTGCCAAAATCTTTGGGCTACAACTGAGCTTGCTTGTTTTGAAGTTGTAGTCTAATAGAGGGGACACCTGGCAGCAGGGGGTTGGCTTCTGTTGGAAATTGTGCTTTTTGGAGTGCTGATCTACCATTCTCCCAAACTTTCAGGACTTCAGTAGGGAGCTATTCATTAGCTACTTATTTCTGTAGGGTGGGATTTGGCAGGGTTTTTTGTTTGTGTAAGGCTTATTCTTTCATGGCTGCTTCCATAAAGACCTGTCCTTCCTAATAGTATTCTCTTCAGATACAAATTGCTTGTCAGAGCTGGTGACAAAGGAAACCTATTGCAGTGTCTCTTCTTGCAAGTTGGCRTGCTGCTACTTGCTTTAGCATTTGCTGTACCTGCACTGTATTTGCAAAGAAGAGGTAGCACTTGGAGGAGGTGAAAAATCTGCTAAAGGACTGAAAATATAGGCCCAGAAATAAGAGAAGTGACTGGCCAGGCAGCTTTGCTTCAAAAGCAGTATATGTTAYTGCAATTTGCACAGCAGCCTATTGTGTAATAACAGTTATCACTTCTCAAATTCTTAAGTGAGATGCAAAATTTCATCTTTACTTGTAAAGAAAATATAATCTCTACTTATTTCTCACTTGGTAAATACCATGTAACTGATAATTGACTATCACTTGCTTATTTCAGGCATGAAAACTTGTGTCAGGTCATTCAGCAGTTTCTTTAAAATCCTCATGGCATGATACTTTTGAGAAGCCTTTACAAGCTTCAGGTTTGCAGGGGCTCTGACCTTCTAGTAAATACAGTGCAGGGATACTTCAAAAAAAAAGCCTAAATGTCACTGATGCTGCTCTGTAGTAAAGAGATGTCAAAATAAGCTAGCTGACTCTCTTCCCTCTTCAAAGCTTACCAAGACTGAATGGACATCTCTGGATGAAACACTGGACCGTGAAGTGTTGTTCTTGCTTCAAGGACCTGAACATGCTGGGGAAAGATTTAAGAGTATTATGCAAAATCTGGTCAGTCGCATAGCATATATGAATAAGGTTATGGTCTTTTTATCAGGCTTTTAATTATGACTACTCTAAGAAGTCCAAAAAGATCAGCTTTTCTTTAGAAAAAGTAACTTATTTCTTTGAGGGGATGGATGTACTCTCTAAGTGTCACTTGGCACCCAYTTAGAATGATAACAGTGAGAATTTGTGCAATTCTGGATGGCTTTACGTAAGATTAGTATTTCAAATGCTGGTATTTCTTAACTTTTCATTTTTTTCTGCAGCAAGAAGAAGCTACTGAACCAGAGAACCTTGTCATGACTATTTTACAATGGATGGAAGATGTTGATGTTCCCATCAAGCAGATTTTGGAGAGAAAACTTGTAGTAAGTAATTAYATTTCTCTAACACCACTGTCTTAAATAGTGGGGCTGTGCAAAAATCTGAGGTGGGTGCCTTGCTGTTGTGTGTTACATACACCACTTGAGATCGTAGCCATCCCCTCAAGGTCAGGTATGGCTCTAAGCAGAGAAATGTCTTATTATTCTAAGTTCCTGCTGGGTCAGKGGAGAGATGATAGCTTTTAACTCAACTGCTGTGTTTTTTTGTGACTAATCTCTATAAAATTTAACTTTATTTAAAATTATGCCCAAAGGAAAGGGTAACTGAAGCAAGTAGTAGACAGCAGCACTATGTATGGTGGGAATTTATGAAGCTTTTTTGTCCAMTGCATGCACTGGAATGAAAGCTGAGTTGATTAGGTGCCAATGTACAGTGCTACTATGCAGCTTTATCAAAATTGTAGTTAAGGGTTCCCTTTTGTTTTTCATGTTTTCCCATGTGCTATACTTGAAATTATGATTAAGTAGTGGATATTTGCACTACCAGAAAGAGCAGGAAGGCTGCTTTGTAACTGCATTTCCAAATCAAGGCCATTAGACTTTGGTTTCTTGTGCTTCTGCTGGCCATTCCTCATAAAAAAAGTTTCTACAAATACATTTTTAACAATTTTAATCGTGCATAATGTTTTAAAATATTCCTCATACTTCTTGTAGAGCTCAAGACTTAAGGCTTGTGGTCAAAGTAACTGTGTGGTGAGAATAACTTCCTCATGTGGGAGCCGCAGCCGCCTGTGGACAGGACTCCACACTCTTGCTCTTGTCCTTCCCCCTCCCACATAGCAGCAGTTTCTCAAATGTTTGTCTCGCTGGTTATAATTTCTCTCTAACTTGTTCCTTCTTAATCTATAGAAAACTTTATACTGTAAATTAACACTGTCTTTGGACACCTTTATAGACTCAAGCCCAAATTCATCCTATTTAAGTAACAGCAAAAGACACCGTAACACGCACTGCTGTAAGATGTCTGCTTTTAAGTAGTGTTCAACTTTTGGTATGGGTGTTAAGAGTTCATAATGGTGATTTAATCCTGTTCTGGCCCATAGACAGTAATACAATAATCAACTGAGCTAATCAAGGCTAAAAAGTATGATCAAGATAATTTAAAAATAGAAGGTCACTTGCTGCTGTGACTCTTGGGAGTGAGAGGTGATTTTAAAGTCTGTCTTTACCTAGCTAGAACGAGATAGGTGTGCGAAATATTGTATGTATTGATGAACAGCAGTAGACTTTAAAAAAAGTGAGGGTAATGACTTTCTTGTCCTTTTCCTGCTGGAAAACTTGAGTTTGCCACAACACACATGGGCCCTGATAAGCCTATGCTGCTTATATTTAAAACCCATGCTATTTCTGATGGCAAGGGCTGCCTGCTCTAACAGAGAAAGATCTTCAGGATGTGGGTATTTGCACATGCTCACATCCCATGACACTGCAGAAAGCCTATCTAAAGACGCCTTCTATGTGACACATGGATATCACATGGATACCTAGGCCTTCTATGCAGCACATGGATATCGGCCAGCATCGGACTGGAGCCTGAGAACTAGTAAGGACATCTGTATTTGTTGGAGAGAGGCTTTCTCCCTTGAACTAGTGAAACATCCTGGAAATCTGAACCTTTTCCCTCACTGACCCCTGTTTCAGTCTTGCTAAGCAATTGTTAAAAGCTGAACTTTCCAAATTGTGTCCCCTGGTGAACAAGGTCAGAGGAGGAGAACTGGACTCCTCTTTCTCATTACTGCATACTGCAAGTCACTGTTAAGTAGTTCTATTAAGTAACACCAAATCCTCTGTTTCTGAAGACTTCATTTTTATTCCTCTTTTTCCCCCCTCTCCCTCTGTAAAAATAGAGGTAAAACCAAAAGTCTTTGGCACTGGGTCACCCTTGGATGCATATTTCATCTGCTAGATGTGCAGGAGAACGGTTGAAGCTTGGCTGAAGCACCTTTCCCACCACCTCCTCTGTCATTCTGTACTTAAATGGGCACCAATGGATTTGCAGGCATGCTTTGAGGAAAAGGATTGTAGTAGCTAAAAGTGACCACTTAGGGGCTTTCTGCAAGCTGGGCATTAATAGAACTTTCACCTTATGAAAAATATTTTTGTTACTGTGCCTGGGGCAACTGGTAATGGTGGCTCTCTAGGATGGACTGTAAAGAATCCCTTGTGTGCTGTGTCTTTACCTGCCTGTTATTATGTACTTGCCATAAACATAACTGTATATTTGTTTCACAAGGACAAACAGGAAAGAGGACCATCTGTGTTCCCTAGCTTTTACCAGAAAGAAAGACTGGGAGTGGCATCTAATTCAGAAATGACCTTTTTCCAAAAAAAGTGTTAAATTGGAATAGCATAAATGGGATTAAGTGTTGAGTGTGGAAACTGTTAGTTATTGCTCCAGTTAACCTTATAAAGTACCAGTGCTCTACAGGAACTAGCATGTCTCTCCCTGCATCCAGTCAGGGCCAGGAGTTGGAAGGGTGTGGGTAACTAGCTTAGGTTGTTTCATCAAGCTCTAGACTGAACCAAATGCTGCCCCATATGGTACAAAACCCCACTTCTCATTTGTAAGATCTTTCTTATCAAGCAGTTTCCTTATCTCCCTGCTGTTCTTTCCTGCCCTTCCCTCAGCCAAAGGCTACATAAACGTATTTATGAAATGCTGTGAGCCTTCAAGGTACCTTCAATTACCTTCAAGGTAATGCCACATTCTGGGTAGTGTTGGATATGGATGGTAGGGCTAAAGGGTGGCACTGGAAAATCCTCATGGTGAAACTGGTGCTGGCTTCCCTATGGCTCTACTCCTCCTCTACTATGTTGCAATTTAATTTCACAGATTCTCAAGCAAGAGCTAGAAGAAAAGAAAGCGCTTTGGGTCCAGAAACTTCATCTCTTAGAAAAATGCATGGAATCCCTAGATAAGGATTTTATTAGAATGGCAGGCAACCTGAGGCGAAGCAAGACAGAGCAGCTTCACTTAAGGAAAGAGCTGTCTGCCAGGTACCTCTTCAAAGCTCTTTGCTTTTTAATGATTTGAGGAACAAAGATCAGTGACCTCTGAAGGGTTTGTTTCATAAGGGGAAAACTCTGCTGTCCTGGGTCTCAGGTCTGCTTTTAGTGTCACTTTGCATTGTGTGGGAGTTGAGGCTGTATGTAGTAACGTAGGTTGTATGTAACGTAGATCCTGGAGATGTCCCTTAAAAATACAAGGGAGATCACAGACTAAGCAGTTAAGAAAAGGAAAAGAAACCCTAACAGGTGCAACTGTTGAACTGCTGGTTGCATCTGAGCCCAGAGACTTGTAAAGCATAGACTTGCAAGGGTCCTTGTTTTTGGAGACATTTGTTATCTCAAGTCAATATGTTGTCTTAATTTCTTAGTGAGATGACCTCAACCTGTCATTAAATATGAAAATATAGTTTTAAACTATATTTTTATTAATTTATTACTACATGGTTCCTGTTTAAAAATATGGCACTAAAACCAAGCAGACATAACCTTCGGTCCTTTCTCTCTCCCTTCCCTATATTCTCAGATGTTCAGGAAAGGAGCCAGGAAATTGGTTCTGCCTGAACAATTAATCTGAAGTTGCTGTTGAGCCAGGCTTACTCAGTCATCCACCATCCTTAGCCAAATATAAAAACCTGCACATATGCCTCTATCTGAGATGAGAGTATGAGCAGCTTCCTAGGCCTTGGCATTCCCGGGAGCGGGTGCTAAGGTTTGGTGTGCTAAGCTCCTGCCCTCTGGCTAAACCCTAAGCTTCCCTTGCCCTGCTTATGCAGGAAGAAACTGAGGGGAAAGTCCACCCCCTTCCTCCTCGGAGAGCTGCTGCAGAAGAGCTTTCCCCGCCTGCTGGGTTAAGTTGTACTTAGCAAGGAAATGGTGCCCAGTGCTGGGGTGTGGGAGCCGTGCGGTGCCGYGGCTCTTGGCGTGCGGCCTCGCAGCGTCGGTGACGGTCGTGGTTTGTGCTCTCGCACCCCGCAGGCAGCGTGAGGTAGAAGCTGTCAAACAGTTGCGAGAAGAAGCTGCTGGCCAGGCGGAAGCCTTGGGTTTGGATCTAGAAAAAGCTACAAGGCAACTCGAGGATGCCAACAGACAGGTAAGGGACCATCTAGTCCTTCCTAGGCAAAAGGAAAGGGGGGGAGGGGGGGGAAGGCAGACTCAAATGCAAATGCAGCAGATGCAGAAAGCAGTGTGCAATGCATTGCTGCTGTTGGGAAAGGAAATCGCATGTTCAGTATGGAGCGCCTCGTTGCAAAAGTGGAACCAGCAGAGGAAGTAAAATTTGAGGGGGTGGTGACAACAGTTTGCTGATGAAAGAGGCAGCATTGCATATTTGTGGTGGCTTGAAGAAAGAAGAAGGAGGGGGAAAAAAAAAAAAAAGAATAAAGCCAAAAATAGCTTCCATACACAGTCCACCCCACTGTGAAAATGCAGAAGTTCAGAAGGAGCTTTATCACTTCCTAAGAGAGAACAGATGCACTTTGGTTTCACTTGCAGGAACTATAGAGGCTGCTTGCACTAACCAGGCTGTTAGCTCTTGCTTTTCGTGCTTTTGCTTTTCTTTCTTGATTCTTAAACATTGTTTTGTGCTTAGGCAGAGGAGCAAGTTGAGGCATTTCGTTCTGCTTGTGAAGAAGCTGCCTCCTTGAGATTCAGGTTGGAGGAAGCCATTTCTGAGCAGCAAAAACTCCAGGATATGAATGCAGCTTTAAGGAGCGTTTGCCACTTGCTTCAGGAAAAGATGGAAGCACAGAAAAGTGAGTAACTGCTGGCACATGCCAGCACATATTTGCTTTGGAATGGGCAGATCTTTTGTGGCTTAACCACAAAAAGGGGGACAAGGACCGACCCTTAGGGCTCCCTGTGGTAAAGTGCTCCGTTAGAAGCTCTCCTCCCTTTAAGAGGAGGCATCTGGGCTCTGAGTCAGACAGATCCTGCTGAGTGGGTGTTGGGCTGGACCAGACCTGTGGAGCCTCCTGACACCATCTGCGATAGCAAGAGGAAGGAATGACTCTACAGATGCTGTAGATGCTGTTTTTACACCTGAATTTCCCACCTCGCTGCTGTCCGTTTCCCATCTTCCTTAGGCTCCCTGCCTTCTGCTCGCTGCTGAGGTTTGCTGCGTATTCCCAAATGCCTGTGGTGCATCAGGCTATTCTCCTTGGTAGAAACCAGTTGTGTCACTATACTCAGTGTGCATGCACCAATTTTGCTAATTTTTGCACTGAAATTTCATACTGTTTGCCCACTCCTTAACATTGATGCCTCAAAAGCTCTGACAAGTAATAAAGTAGCTGTTTGATTCCAGTACAGGCAGCTTTTTTTTCTCTCCAAAGTCTGGAAGCATCTGGCGCACAATGCGCCTGCTCGTGGTGCTGTCCTGCATCCTCCTGCATGTTTCCTGCATCCTCCAAACTCTGCGAGCTTGTTGGCAAGCGGCAGGGCAGCAACACAAGCAGGTCTCCCTCCAACTCTGACCTGATGGAGCTTTTCTGCCAAGCAAGTTTCTTAAAGCAGAGGAGGAGAAAGATACTGTAGTGGATTCAAGCAACACAAACTCTCTCCCAAATCCTGAGGAAGATTCTGGGTTTAAATGTATTTAGGGTTTTTGTAGGGATCACTTTCTATATCCAAGTAGGAAGAAACTTGTAGTGCTGTGGAGATAGATTTGAGAAATAAGGATGAGAGTAGAATGGAGGACCTTTCTCCTTTCCATCTTTAATCTTTAAAAGCTGAGAAATTAGGAAACCTGTTGGCCACGGAGGATGCTGCCCAACCATAGGCAGCCTGGCACAGCTGCTCCTACACCTTGGGTGTCCCATCCTGACTTGCCACTGAGTGCTGCAATCTTCATCCTTGGAAAGCTGAATAAGCCCATGGGAGTTGGATTTTRTTCTGACTTTTGCACTGAAACCGTAGTGTTTAATCTTAGGCCCTGGTATTGTCCAGTTTTATACTWTAACAGAGAATACTGCCAGGTTTTAAGTAAAAGTCACCTACCTTAAATCTTTCTAAGAGGATGTGAAGTTAGAGAGGAAAAATATCTTTTTTTTTCTCCTCCTCCCCGCTCAAAAAAGTTGTAATGGAGTTTTCCATTTCCATAAGGAAGTGTTGCACCTTGATATAGTCCTGGTATAGGGAAACATCTTCTCCTTTATAACAAAATAAGAGGAATGTAACCACATGGAAAGAAAAGTAAGTTGCACCATTTAGGAAATACTAAATAAAACACACTTTTAAAATTTCATTTCCTGTAAATACTCCTGTAGGTAACTAGCCCAATGCAAAGTGCAATTGGCTTGTGGTAGACAGGAGTAAGGCTTAGGGACACTGTAATACCTGTGTGCTTGTTGCCAAGTTTTAAGGAGCCCGTTCAGATTTGTACGTGTCTCTTCATAGCAACTCTTAATGAGCTGAGGAGGGAAGTGCTTAAAGGGCGACTGTCTGGATTGCACCGCCAGGTATGAGGCTTCTCTGGTGGGGGAAAGCAGCCTTGCACAGGAGGGGCCCTGGGGAAGGACACGTGTCGTGGGGTTGAGCCGCAAGCGGTTCTGCAGCACTTGGTTTCTTCTTATCTAACGCGCACGTAACTGGAGTTGAGGCAAAGCCAACTGTATTCACTGATGGACATGTAACTGTTTTCACTCTTCTGCTTATTTTTATATATATATTTAAATAGATTGGCGCTTAACTGGGAGAGGGGGGAGCTTTCCCTGATGCATTGATTTGACTGGTCTGCTATGGTCAGCCTTTTCTGCAGAGTCCTAAAAAAAACTGTGCAGCACTTAGTTTTACTGTCTATTCCAATGCCTCAACATTATAAATATTTTACTACAGTTACCTTTGTACTCCTCTGTGGAGATACATTGAAAACGATCAACCTCAAAGATTTTCTTTTCATAAAAAAAAAAAAAAAAAAAAATCCCTTTTGGGAGAAGGGGGAGGGAGGAAGATGTTGTAGGAAGAATCCTTTTTTTAATCTCTACTGTCTCTAGTAAGGAATACTACTAGCTCGGGAACTGACAGTCTGGATTTAACATGGAATAGCAAGGTAATTATCCAAATACAGGATCCTACGGTGTATCCTAGATCACCACAGGGCATCAGGGGAGCTGAATCAAAACTCTGCATCAGATTCATGTGATCAAAACTTGTACATTTGCATGAAGGTTTGCAGAACTAAGGGCTAAAATTAGCCGAGGGAAACAACTGGCACAATTCTCTTGGCAGCTTGGAAAGATAAAATTTCACTTTGTACATAACCAGTAGTACAATGTTCTTTCTTTTTGACTTTTTTTTTCATTTGACTGCCTTCCTTAACCTGTTGTTTTTATTGCAACAGAGCACTGTAGATGAAGAACCTGATTATAGCCTGCTGCCCACATCAACTGAGCCTGCGAAAGGGAAGGTGAGTGGGGGTTTGCTCTGCCCACTGCTGAATCTGCTGAAATGGGGCACTTTTGTCTATGCTTGTTGGCGGATAGGGGAGGGTGTCAGGGTCCTGACCTGGAGCAAATAAATGACTTTCTTTAGCAGAAACTCTACAGAGCTAAACATCCAACAAATCTGAGATGCCTGCCCTGACAAACGCATATAGGTATATTTAAAGCTTTAGTGCAAAGCTAGTTTCTTACTGCTCCTGAACAGTCACTGTGACAAAATACAGGAGCAGCTTGAGAAATTGCCTTTGGGGAAGGATCAGAGGCTGAAGATAGAGCTGCATGTTCCACCATCTCTTCCATTTTCCATCATTCACACTGCATATAGTCAAATGCAGCTGAGTAGGTGTTGCCTCAAGAGCTCCTTTCAGCCACAGTCAGATGAAACTTTACTGCTAAACAGCAAATAGGTTATGTGCCTTTGGGGATGGGGAAAGTCATGACAGAAAGTGTCAGGGYAGATGTCAAACACTGGGCAAGTGCCTCACTGCTGGTTTGGCCTTACTGCAAGCAGAAGAGAGGATACAGCCCTACTCTGCTTGTCCAACCTATTTTCTTTTTACCTAGCTGGAACCAATATGTCTGTTGCAAATGTCATGTTAAAATTTGGATTATTCTACCTCTTTCTGTATCTTTTCTGTCTGTTGAGGATCTGAGCTTTTCTGGGCAAAGTACAGCAGATGATCTATTTGTGTAGCTGTTAATATGTTATGCAGATGTAACTGAAGGGAGCAATTTCGTTGGTCTCTGGGTACTAACATGTTAAAAATTACTGACTAGTATTATTGCTCTCTTTTTTTAGCAGCTTTGCCACTCTAAAAAACAGTGGATTGAGGGACCCAGCTTATGCACTGGGCATTTTGGAACACTGCCCTTGGATATTTCACGCTGGTCTCTTACACCCCTGTTAGGTAAGACCTTGCTGGAAATGACTGGTTTGGTTTTGTTTTTTTCTTCTATCTCTCTTGGTCTCCTAAAATAACATAGTAGAGTTGATAGATGATCTACAACCACCKTATTGGTGCTAAGTAAAGGGTATTGAAACAAATTGTGATGGAAATTGTTCTTGATGTGGTGCTCCTCACTGAAAGAGCCTCTCCCTAAGCCTCAATGACAGTCCTGTGTGTGTGTGTGTAGTGGAGCAGGGGGGAAGCTGTTTTGGCTTTTTTTATTCATGAGGCTCAGTTGTGCTTATAAAGGTCTTCAAGACCTAAAAAGGTGTTTTCCTGCGAGCACACCAGAAGTCCCCAAAAACTTGTGAGATGTTGGTATAAGTCGTATCTCCCGGTGAGTTCCTGACGAGATGCTTGCCAGTGTGAGCTAACAGGCCCTGAGCTGCATTATTCCCAATCAGCCTGTAAGTTGTTGCTCGGTGAGACATCAGCCCTCCAAAAGCTTGTTTCAGTGCATGAGCTTGAAGGGTAGTTTCAACCTGCTGTTGTGCCCCGCTTGGGTCACAAGTAAGGCAGGTGTTTATGGTTTGAACCAGTGAAGAGCTACTACCAAAAAATTTCCTCGAACTATCTCACCTTCATCTGCCACATAAAACAATGACCCTTCAGGCAGAAGTTTCCATAACCTGATGATATCTTCAGAGGTTGAAGACTGACAATAACTCTTCACCCTAGCTCGCTCTTAGCAAGGTAGAGCTGCCTTATTATAAATCAATATTATAGTGATTTGCCCCTTGATTATCTTAAATTCATGAGCAAAAACTCACATAAAACGCTACATCTAAGTTTGTGTTGCCATTCACCATACCTGTATCTCTTAACAGATGCTCTGACCCTGGAAGTCTCATGCCCTCATAACTCTCCTGTGCCATTCTGGCATCCCCACTGCAAGTGGAGCTCTCGCAGCTGCACACTTGAGACCTGCAGTCTGGATGTGACACAAACTGAGTGGAGGTAAAATAGCAAAATAACTAACTTCCTGAGGGTGAAGGACAGAAGAGTCCATGGGATATAGTGGGTTCCAGGTGCACACGGAGAGTCCAACTCTGGGGCATTGATTTTAAGAAATACTGGACTCCGAGTGATCAGCTATTTGTGGGTAATGCTTTTCCTTAAGGAATCTATACCTCACCAGGTTAGTACTGGATCCTTTGGCTGATGCTCTCATGTAGACACCTGCCAGACTTGATGATGCTGTTTCCACTTCTTGCTAGAGAACTGAGGCTGAGGCAGGCATTCTTCTGGCTGTTCTCAGTATTTAGCTCAAAACTGACTTTGATATTTAGGAGCCAAAATTCTATTGGCTTTGGGGGGTTAAAAGTGTGGGTCTGGGTGCCCTGTGCATTGTGCTCTAGGTGCCCCTGCTTGAGTGGGGGTTTTAACTAGATGATCTCCAGATTCCCTTCTAGATTCACAACCATTCTCTGATTATCTATTTATTGCACAGCTTATGATTTGAATGCAGAAATTCTGCCTATTGGGCTGCTTCCTTAAACTTTTCAAGTAGAAGTTCTTAAGGTTATGAAAGATCTCTAATAATTTTAGGTGTGTACTTAAAGAACAATAAGGATGTTGCTGAAGAGCTGGAAGCAGGCAGTGTGCAGTAAAGGTCTTGACAGCTCTTGAAGCTTTTGCCATGGAATCTTCTGTAGGACTGGGTAGCCCAGAGGAGGCTGGGAGAAGGATGCAACTTCTATTTCTCTGGGAAATCAGCTGACTATATATATAAAAAATACTGAATTCAGTTGTCATGTGCTTAAGGGGAGGGAGGGGGGAAGGCAATAGATTTCATTGCCTGGGCAATATGCAAATAACGTGTGTATTGCCAGGTGGAAAATATGCCCTGCTGGTAACTGTGCTGATGCAGATCTTCCTGTTTCCATTACAACGATGGACTCCTCACTGGCTGAGGTGAGAGCTGTCTCTGACACCCCACATGTGGTTTTGAATGGGTTCACATGCTTACTAGTGCCTTGCAAAGAGCCAGGTGTTGAGCAACTATCAACTGGCACCGCTCTGAGGTGGATGGAGCAGGTGTCAGTCGGCAGGGAGCTGCAACCCCTTGCCTCATATGAGGCATCCCCCTCCTTTTGGGCACATCCAGGAATACTGCAGATGCAGGGCCAAGCGTCCTGATGTTCATGCCCATCAGGATCATGCTCCCAGCTAGGAGTTGGTTGCTAAGGAATATTTTAAACATGTCTTCAAGGCTTGCTGCCTCAGCAGTAATAATCAGCTATGTCGGGGTGACTTCACTCTTGCTATCCACCTGTAAGAAACCACAGGATGTTTTACTTTTCTGTGCACTTTCTCCCACACTGTCAAGTAACATCTGGAGGGGCTGCCAGGACTCGCTGTGGAAATCCAGACCTTGCTCAGGCATGTTCCGAACTGGCACGGCAAACGCCAGTACTGGTGCTGCTGGTGGCAATGGGAGATGGGGTGGGCTTTCCGTAAACCTGGAAATAACCTTTACAATACCACRAGTGGGTAGCCTTGGGCCTAGCCTGGCTGGCACCTCACCCATAACTGCAGCAGTCATGGGCTGTGGCAGCAAATCAAGGCAGGAAACACGGAGGGTAAAAAGCAAGAGTGGTGGGGACGGCCTGTGGCCGCCGCGTGCGGCCCTGAGAGGTGGGACAGGTGGGGAGCRCTCTGCCTCGCGGCGCTGCCATGTCCCCAGCTGCCCGGAACAGCAGCATCCTGAGGGCTCTCGCTCCTCCCAGCCCTTCGGCAAAGCAGCAGGCCTGGGAAAATTCTCTGAAATGTCCAGGCTTGATTGCTCGGAATCTCTCTGCAATCCAAGTGGGCTTGGAAATGTCCTTTTCTGATTTCTCCCTGCTTCCTCCGTAATTCCTTTGTGTGAATGTTGTGGAAAGGAAAACAAAAGCATTAAAGAGCATCCTAAAGAGGAAGCAAACTGGTTGTGTCCAGTTACCTAGCCTAAAAACAGTGACGTGCAGCAAAATTTGAATATCCTTGTTTGATAGGGAAAGTCTCCCTAGGGTTTTTATCACATCGTGGTTGTAGATGCGTTTGGGATCGAGCCCTTCAGCACGTAAGTAATTTGGGCTATTTCACCAAAGTGTTGTCCCTGGAGGAGCTACA
>NW_020455560.1:28804-59978 GCF_003342845.1 Nothoprocta perdicaria
AAAGCTTTATCTTCAGAATACTAATAACGCTCGTCTTGGGGAAGCTGTACAAGATTCTTGCTGGAATTCCTCTGCTCTGTGTGTAGAGGACTGTGAAATGATCTGGGGATGGGGAAGAAGAGTGGGATTCTGCTGCAGGATCTTAATGGATACAGTCCTTTTAGTAGGAGGAAGGACCCTTGCAACAAGCTTGCTTATCTAGACCATAGATTAATACTTTTTTTCTTTCTTTCTCTTTATCATACCTCATCTTCAGGGACTTCACAGTACTAAGAGCTACTATAGGGTTTAAAAATTGGCTTGAAGGTTTATTTTCCTTCATTGCGAGCAGAAATCGCCAATGCTGTGATCRCATGCAGAAGGAGAGAGCATCTAAAACTTGTTATTCTATTCAGTTCCAGATTGTGTGAGGTTTTTGGGGGAAGGAAGTTGGGGAGCATATTCTATCCTTTATTTAGGTTCTTTTCATTCTTATATAGTACTTTTCTTCCTTCCCTAATATTCCTTTAGCCCATGTGGAGCAGGCTGGAGCAGGGCGAATGCAGTGCTACACTTCCTTCACCTTTCACAGCACATTCAAATAAGAATAAAAATAGCCTGGATTTGCATTAGAGGAAGCATCCAGCTGGCTGGGGCAGGGCTCCTGAGCAGAGATGACCTCTGATGTGGGAGAGGGAAGGGGAAAGCGCTCGCCAATGCGGGAGCTGCCAGCGCTGCCCAAAGCACCCAGTGCCTGGGTTGCCTCGACCAAGTGATCTGGAATTACCTGGGGAATGGAATGCAGCAAAAAGTGTTTTCCCTGCTTGGCACACTGATATTCTCGAGAGGATGTTGTCAGGGCCAAAACMATTACAAGAAAAGCGTAAAAACTCATAAGCCCTCAACCACTGAAGTTCTGCAGRCCTGAAGCCTTCTGACCCGGCCAGGTCATCGAACACCAGCCTCCTCCAGACATGAACGCTGAAATTCACAGGGCAGAATGCAAGTTTCCAGATCATCTGTTCAGGCAAAACATTAATGCCCTCAACTATCCAAGCCATGCATCTATAGCTGTGTGAAACTCTGTTCCCCACTTGGTGCAGTTCAAGACCTTGAAAACAGGCTAAATACAAACTAACTTTGCCTTTATGGAGAGCATTAGGATGGAAAGCTGGTGTGGTAACRCGTGCTTTGTCTTTAGAAGATGGGTGCTAGAAACAAAGCATAAGGTCAAGGACCAAAGTTTCTCAGAAATACTGTATTTAGAAATATAAAATCTCTGCTGATGATTATCACTCCTAAGTTGTATCATGCTATCACTTAGCTTAACAAAATTTCATTGTCTACATTTTATGGGTATGGGTGGCTATAGACTAACAAAGGAACCTGCAGCTCATTACCAACTAACTATTGTTTTCCTCTACYGAGATATTTGGATACAGTTGAAGGAATTATTAAACCTTGACATGTTTCTACTWGCAAAGCAGACCTCTTCTTGATACTATTTTTTTTCTCTTTTTCCTTTAAGATAACCAGTGCAGAGCCATCAACATCAGTGAGTCTGATCCCATCCAGGTCAGCTTTTGTGCAAGTTGTTAAAAACTTCCATCTAGGTCATATAGTACATATAAGTAACTGGATAAATAACTCTGTTTTGGCAGTGATCACTTGGCCTCGTGTGCAGAAGAAGTTCTGGCAGCCTCTTTGGAAAGCATCACAGCCGCGGCAGGTGAGCACTTAGTCCGGGGCACAGCGATCTGCAAACTTGGTGCTGAGAGCTCGGAAACAGATGCCCGAGGCCTGCGCGTTTCCTGGCCAGTAAGTGCTCTTGCTGTGGACTGCAGAGCAGACAAATCTTGTCTGATTTGTTGCAGACTCTCTTGTTATGGAGGAGAAACCACCTGARGGCTCGCATGCAAAAGAGGAAGAGGTGCCAGCTGCTGTAGCAGCGGAGAAAGCTGGGGGTAAGAATCCAGCTGGTTCCAAATCGCTGCAGTGGCCGCTGCGGCCACGCAGGCAGTATTCATGCAAGCAGGAAACACTGGCTTCTAGCATGTCTTTAGAGTGAGGAAATCTTATAAGAAAGACCTTCGGGGAGGCAAGAGAATGGTTCCATGGGTTTTGAAAAGTTTGGTGACAAGTAATTGCAATAAGCAGCACTTCCCTTTTCTGCTCTTTCAAACTGGATATTCAGAACCCAAGAAAGTAGGAGAGACACTTGTGGATGCTTTTGTTTTTCCTGATGGCCATGTATAGCTAGGAAAAAAAAATAATTCTTATTAGATCTGATTGTGCTTCTCCTTCACTGAAAAGCTAAAAGCAAAACTGAACTGGAGTGTACATGTATTTGAACTATTTTTWAAAAAGTACACAGTGCAGAAGGTAGTTGCAAACAAGCACTCTTGTATATTAGCCCTTACCTAAATATAAAACTTCTGTTATTGCTGCTTGTGCTTTTGCTTCTTTCCATAGTCTTAATGAAGTCTAATTCATTCCCATGCCATAAATATGGTTTCTTTCTACTCATCTGCCTCTGCAGTTAATTTTCATGTGGCAGGTGTGTGTGTGTATATACATATATATGTATACATATACACATATACATACATGTGTGTGTATGTACACATACATATATATGTGTGCCCTTTGGCAGGGCAGAAGCAGATATGCAAAATGGGCCAGAATGCTTCCAAACAGCCTGAAGTCTGAGATCCTGCTCCCTGCTGTATGTCATCAAATAAGAAGTGTTTCTAGTATTAAAATGGAGTTCTGGATGAATCTAAGCTTGTGGTTAGATCTACACAGTGTCCCCTCRGGGTGCTTAGGATCTGGGTTGGATACATGGGGCTGCTGTGGTAGCAACAAGACTGGCAGCAACCAAAGGGAGCCTTGTGAAAATGGTGGTAATAGTTGAAAGATGAAAGAGGAAAGCATCTCTCTTGTAAAAGTTTGGGATTTTTTTTCCTGGTAGCCATTTTTTTTGCCTGCACTCATGTGCTTATGACTATGTAAACAAATAAACCTCTCAGAACCTCTCTAAGGAATTGCTGCTACAGTAGAAATTGTTGTGACTCTTGGACATTTTCTTTAGTTTCTGAAATAGGTATGCATATTTTTAATAGCTGTCTTTCTGGATGATATTCTTTCAAATGTCAGTTCTGACACCTTTTGAGACATGTTTGAGACCTGTCTTGATGCATCTAAACAATGTGCTTTTCAAAATTTGGTTGTACTTGAGCTCCTCTATAACAGCAGCTCTATGTGTTTTTCTTTTTTTTTTTTTTTTTTTGACTATTTTCATACTGAGGATACTTGAAGATGATTACAAATGCTCGTTTCTCCTGTTGGCTTGAGCATGGGAATTTTTGTTCAATATCTTTCTCTGTACCTGTCTGGTTTTCTTTGCTGCTGCCTCTCTTCCTTAATGTCCTCTCTTGTTTTAGACCTCTTGGTCAATGGGTAGTACTCAGGTTGTTGGTGCATTCCAGGCTTTTTTTTTCTTTTTATCATTACATTTGGTTTTCTGGAATGTTTCTCCTCAGGAACTAATCTGTCGAAGAAGGAATTCTACTCTGTGACAGAAGAACATGAAACATCTCAAAATGCTTTAAAGCAAGACCTGGTAAGGGTGGCGGTGACACAGAAACATCCAACTCCTTTGTCTGAGTGGTGGGGCAGAACAGAAGGGAAGAGGATCCTGAGAGTCCCTCTCTGCTTTCTGTGGCTGTTCCCTTGGAATATTTACTCTTTGTGCCTTTAGGAGATGGACCAAGAAAAGGAAACCAAAAAGAAACAGAGTGAGGAAATGCTGCCTATGGTTCCCAGTAGGAAAGGTAGGAGGATCTGGCTGACCCGCCTTGTGTAACTCCTTGGAGCACATGTTTTTGTCCCCTCTGGGCAGTGTGAAGTGCTCGTTGTTGCTGCTTGGGCACACCAATTGTTCATGTGTGTGGTGGCCTGTGTGGGTTTTATCTGGGGGAGGAAGGGGGAATTGTAGCTGCAGTCAGAAATCAAAACGGGTGAGAAGCGGAGGAAGGGAGTGCTGAGATGTTATCATGCAAAAACCTGTTTCTCCAACTCCTACAGATACTAATCTAACCAGCTCCATCCTCCTCCAGAAAGGAGGGAGAATTTCTTCAGAGCTGCTAAGAAGTTAAGATATCTGAAACTGAGTACTGGCATGCTTGTTCTCCCAAAAAGCAGCTTCTAAAGCAGCTTTCTTTATGCTAGGTAGAACACGGTGTGATGTGAGATAACAACAGGGAGATGTTTCTACTGATCTGCACTAGAGCATCTCTAGTCTTGGAGCCGCCTCAGCTCTTGCCCTTGGAATTCAGTAGGAACTAGTGAAACTGTGGCCTGGAAATTTAAACTAAGACCTATAGCAACAGTTCCTGAACTAATTGCTTGCAAGTTTAAGCCAGGCAACAATTAACTTCTGAGGCTTAAGTGATACTGCAGGACTGTCTTACTGATGGCCTAGACCTAATATGCTCCAGGGTACACAAACTCTTTTTACTAGTAAGAGCAGGAAATTAAGTGAATTCTATTTGGGCTTCATACATTTTTATGGACTCCTTAGCGTTTTTCTTTATTCTTGTCTCAAAACATTTCTTTCCCTCTTCTCAGGGAGCTCACCCAATGCAAGTGGCATTAAAGGAGATAAAACAAAGCAAAATGACCCGTAAGTGTGTTTGACTTTCAATGACCACCTATGTGTATAACTTGAAGCTGCAGCCTGTTACACAACTGTCCCTCCTTTTCCTACAGTGACTCTCCTAATGAGAAGGAGGTGGAGGTAAGTCTCAGCTGCTCATACTTCTAAAAGCTTTGGAGAGCAGAAAGATTTTGTAGATAAATCCTAGTCTCTTTCCATATGAAAGACTGATGTTTAGTAGCTTGAACTTGATGGATTTTTGTGAACTGGCTTCTGAAACCTGTCTTTCAGAGCCCTGTTGGCATAAATAATAATTCAGTTGAAATTTCTGAAGGGATAAGAGGGATGGAAGTGGAAACCTGCAAAAATAACTGAAATATTTGTTACTATAAATCAAAATCTACTTCCAAGTGTGAAAGTGCATAGTTGTGACTGTTAACCAGGCAGAAATGTGCTGGTTTAAGGCAGTATTGTCCAAGATCACAGATGCTGCATGCTGCCAGATTACCTGTCCTGACTGCAAATGTTTCCTGCATCTCTGCAGATGGGGGAGGACTGGCAAAACTCCCTGACTTTGAGGTCTAAAGTCTGCTGCTAGGGCTGTAGGCAACATTTGCCTTTTCCTCCCTGTTCCTAACTGTATATAAATCTACTTAGTAGGTGTCTGCATTACTTGCTACGTTCTGAAATCTTTTTCCTTTTCCATAACAGGCTGAATTTCTGAGGTTGTCTTTAGGTTTTAAGTGTGACTTGTTTACCTTGGACAAGAGAGTGAAGCTTGAAGAGAGATCCCGAAATCTGGCTGAAGAAAACCTGAAAAAGGAAATCACAAATGCTCTAAAGCTGCTGGAGGTTAGTGTTGGCCCAGGCTGCTAGTGTGGGTGGAATGAATGGTTGTTGAAGTTTCTTTTTGATACAACTTTTTTAGGTCTTTTAGTGTGAGCAAGCCTGACTTTAGGCAAGCCCTTTAAACGCTAAATCTTTTGCATATATTTTAAGGGTAGCCCTCTTCATCAAAATACACTGTATGTCCAGGCAGTGTAGGAATTGCACAAATGCCTGGAAAGAACCTGTGTCTTCAGAAGTTGGTGTTTTACACTGAAGTGAAGCGTCTGCCTGCTGTCTGTGTGAAGCTACAGTGACTCAGGCTGTTGGGAAATGCCTTAGCCTTGTCACTGGGGTTCCCATTTCCTTCTCAAACAGTGGCTGACGTTATTTGATTTTTGCCCTAAATGTGCCTTTAGGCTTTGGTTCCTTTGTGTGAAGAAGACAACCAAGCACAGGAGATTATTAAGAAGCTGCAGAAAAGCTTGCAGTTCCTTGGACAGTACGCAGCCCGTGTCGCCAGCAGAGCAGAGATGCTGGGAGCTATTAATCAGGTAACTGCTCCCACATAAATGTATTTCATGCACGGCTAAAGGCTCCTAGGTGTTATAAGAACAGTCGTGCCTGTTGCTAGAGCTCACATTCCAGAACTGGATTTGGGCATCTTGGTGTGTAACATGGACTGAGTTGCACAGTATCATGCTGGCTTTATCTTTTCAGATCCTTGTTTGCATTATTACTGCTAGGACTCCTAGGCACTGTAACAGTAGGCATTGCACTGGCATAGTGTAAAACAGCAAAAATATGGTAACAAACAGCATAAATTACAAGATTTTTCAGTACAGGGATGTACACAGTACAAAAAAAGACAAGGCAATAACAATAGTTTTAACACATTAATGATAATTTCCTGCCATACAGAAGGGGTTGTTATGGGCTTTGTAGAATGATAGTGTATTGAAACATAGATCTGCTCAAACATTATGATGTGTAACCAGCAGCATGAAAATATGAGTTGGCAGCACTAGAAGGTGTGCAGCGGCAGCTGAGATTGGAGGTGATAGAATGAGATGTTGAGGGGCTGCAAAGGCTCCAAAGGAGGGGGGGGAACTGTAGCCTGTGCTAAAGAGGGGAATCTTTGAAGAATAGGAAGATCTGTAACCTCGGCATGTGTGGAAGGATTAGGTTGCATGCAACTTTGAAGAGATGTATAAAAATCTAGGTGTTATAGCATCATGATGCAAGATAGATTGTCAGGGAAAAATTCTTCTCAAAAGCTAAGCACAATTGGGTTCCTCAGTCATTCTCTTTTTCTTCTTTCTCCTCACTGCCGCATTGCTCTTGCCCCGTTAGGAGAGCCGGGTCAGCAAGGCTGTGGAAGTAATGATTCAGCACGTGGAGAACTTGAAGCGCATGTACACAAAGGAACATGCAGAACTTGAGGAGCTGAAGCAGGTCCTGCTCCAGAACGAGAGGTCCTTCAGTTCTCTCGGAGAYCAAGGTAACCAGGAGGAGCTGCTCAGGCTCTCCCCTTGCAGGGTTTGCCAGGCAGACTCTTGTCTAACTGAAGCTCTGTGTGGTACACGGGATGGGCTGTGCAACTGCTCTATCCCCTTTTCTAAAGATAGAGTAAAAATCAGCAATATACTAGTAGTATCGGAGTAAAATGCTAGAAGCAACGTTCTGAAATTAGACTTGTATGTAAACTCTTTTTGGTGGGAATCTCTTTTTGGTGGAGAGGGCAGGATTGAAAGCTACCATACACATGCAGTACAGGTCTGGCTCTGAGTGCAGCGTGTGTGACAGTCTCGCTCCCTGTGAGCAGTAAATTTGGGTACTTTCTCATATTGGAGCTTTCCCGTTGACTATTTTCAGGTATCTGATTCCTCCAAGTTGTCCTTACAGGTGGCTTCTGCCCTCCTTTTCCGGCTAGGAATTGTAGACTCCTTAAGTGCAGGTGCTCTGAATTTGCCCTTTAAGCAGAGATGGTAGTGGTCAGCCTTCCAGATAATGCTGCATGCTTGTAGTTTTGCCAGGAAAGGTATTAGTATTAGGTAACAGGGCATGTATTTTAAAAACAGAAAGAGCAGCCATGCAGACACACCAGTAATATCTTCTCAGGGGTGTATTGAATTCTGTGCTGCTATCCCTTTTTTCTTGGCTGCAAACTGCTACTGTTTGTAAGAGATTAGCCTGTAGTATAAGGTTGACTCAATAATAGAACATATTGAAAGACAGCAACAGAAATCAGTCCTTGCAGAGGATGCATAATGATGTGTGAATGTTATCAAGTCAACCAATGAAATAAAGTCCTCCTCTGAAATCTTTCACATATAATAAATTTATAAAAGTATTGCAAAAAGTCAGTCCCATAATTGTATGTAAAGCTCACTGTTTTTCCATTTCCATTCCTTCAATTTCTCATGTTTGATCTTTTCCACAGATGAATCTACAAATAAGAAGCTGTCAAATTCTCTTAACTTCAAGGTATGGCCCTGCAACTTCACATCAGGCTTTGTGTTATTTAATTCAGTGCCTTTTATTTGCCTTGTCATGACAGGGTGTTTTGTGACATGTGCTTGATTTGGTGGTGTTTTTTTGCTCCAAAAATACGGGTTTGTCTCCTCAAACATGAACGTGGATTTGCAGCACCACCACCCCCAGCAGAGAACTGCATTGGTTCTGCTTAGAGCTGCTGAAGTGCTCACAGAAGCCCAAATGGTCCCACTTTCCTCTAGTGGTTACAAAATATCATTCACATGTGTTTTTTCTTGGAGTATTTCAGAAGAYTGGCTCAGTACAGTGAGTTGAAAATAGGTGGGAGCAAGTCAGAAATGACTGCGAGAACTCCTGTGAGCATTGCCGTGTGAATTCGTCCACTTACTTTAATTCTAGTGTTTCTTGGAAGGTGTGTATGCAGGCTATGTTAGGAAGCGGGAAGCTGTGAAAAGGCATCGCCTAAACAAATGTGGCTTGGACTGTGTTTATTGTTTTAATTATTTCTGTGTCACTTGTTGAAGTTAGGCCTAAGAGTTTGTGCAAAACTGTCAATATTCTGTGTGACCAGTACCTGAGCCAGTAACGCCTGTTGTTTGCACAGCCACCGTCGTCGCTGCGCAGGGTCAGCCTCGCGACGCTGCCTCGGGGCGCTGGCAATGCAGGAGCTGGGTTGCCACTGGTAAGTCAGGATCCCCAAAGGTGAGGTTTTTGGCCTTTCTAAAACATGGCCAGGTTTAACTGTGATAATGCAAATGTAGTAAGTGGGCTAAACTTCTCATTTAGGCCCAGCTAAATGAAATGGATGGAGACGAAAGGAGTGACAAGTTCAACAGGAGAGCAAGCAGCTGGTAAAGTTCCTTGGCTTCGTCTTAGAACAGGATTAAGTATTCTTCAGCTCAGCTATATCTRTATTAGTAATATTTAGGAATCCCCTTCCCAGCAGTCTTACATGCTTCAGTAGCTGACTAAATATTATAGATTTTCCCTTAAAAAGGGATACGGCATATATAATATAAACATACACAGGTGGACTGTCTTAAAGTCCAAGTAAGGTAACAGGAAAACCACTCTGTAAGGCATTGGTCYAAAGCCTATTTAAGTATGTAGTCTGTGTCTAGATTTCTTGTTTCCTGTTAAGTGTCTAGTCAGAAGTTGAACGAAATGTCTTCAAACATGACAGGGGACGGCTAGGAGCAAAGCAGAATGAGAAGCGTCCTTCACTACAGCGATTTATCAGCACATACTCCTGGACAGAGTATGAGGAAGAACGTTCTGAAAGAAAGTAAGTTCAAAAATATATATATACGTAAAAATGTGTGGTGGGATTTTGGATTTGTTTTCTTGTTTTTAACAACTGTTAACACTTATCCAGTGGTTGATAATTATGAAGTCAAGTTATTGTRCACTTTTATAAAATGTAATGCTTGATGGGAAGTCTTGGACCTTTTGATGCTTTCAGCAACGAAGAGTCAGAATCCTCTCCTGAAGTAGGAGAGGAGAAAGCAAGGAAGGAAAGTATCTCTGAAAAAAGGAAATGTCCATCAAAATGGAGCCTTGAGTCAGCGTAAGTCACACAAATTGCCAACAGTTAAAGGAGTGGTTGGGTGGTGATGGGCAGGGGGAGAGCCAAGTTGTATCGTTAAAAAGTTGGTACCAACAACCAAATAAATAAGGAATGGGAACTCTCAGGAGCCTGAGAAGACCTCCAACAGCATTAACTACTGCGCAGTGAAATAAATGGGAGCCCAGTGGTCCAGTGGCAGCTCAATTGAGTGCTGTGATGCCCATAACAGCTAGACTTRCTAGGTCGTATTAGAGGAACTCTTGTAAAATGATCAGGGATTTAAGAGTTTGCAAACTAAGTAGCTTTGGTAGGAACTGAGGGTCAGGTAAGACTGTTGAGACTTACTCTAGATTATTCCAACTAGTATCTCTGGCTCTCTTAAGCAACAGAGCGCTGTCTTAAAGCAGTGTCCCTTGGAAGCCCCTATGCTTGCGCTCCTGCATTGCAGAAAGAAGTAGGCTGTGCTTTCCCTGCAGAGAACTTGTTTATCCTGAGTGAAGATGCTACTCTAAGGCTGTACTTTGAGCCTTTCACCAGTTCTTATCAGAAGAGCTACTTCAGCTATCATATAAAACAGTGAATAGAGAGTAAGGATAAATATCACTTCTTCCTGCTGTTGGACAAAGGATGGTGGTAGCTAATTGCAGGACTAAGATCTTACGGGCAGCACCTTCTTGCTGCTTACAAACAAGGTTAGTGTTTCATGAGCTGCAAGACAGTTTTGGTGTCTTATTTTCTTCTCCTCCAAGTTTTCAAGGAAAACTGAACTAGGACTTTTTTTCTGCAGGTGCAACTTAATGTCATCCTGGGCATCTCATCTCAAGACCTCCTTTGGCAATGCTAACAAGACTCTCTGGGTTTCTGTCTCCATCCTGGTGCTGCTTGCTGCTCTCACAAGCTTCCTCACTGGGCTGTCTCTTCAAAGACCAGCAGATGCAGCCCCTGTAGGAACAGGGGACTCCTGGACTTCACTACAGCAACTGTTGTGGCCCTATACAGGACTCCAACACAATGGGCCACCGCCAGTATAACAGGTTCCRAGTTTCAGTTCGTAAAGCTGAACTTCTCTGACTTTAAGCTGACTGTATAAGAAGCTGAGATAGAATATTTAAGGCTTTTTTCTTCCTTTTTTTTGTAGCATGATTTTGAAATTGAGAAATGATTACTTCCCCACACCTTCCCCCTTGACAAAATAACTGTCTTCCAGATGCCTAGAAAGTCTCAATCTTCATTCAAGCTTAGAATAAACTAGTTAGTGATTTTGAACAGCTAGCAATAAATGGGGTTAAATGGTCTAGCTGTGATGGAATAAAGAGGGTTTTGTATATTTTAACAAAAAAACACTGTTTGCATTTCCATCATTAAAGCTATTCTAGCTATTCTAATGATTTGATTATGAAAGGATTAAAGATTTTGAAATGTAACTTTATTGAAAGCTTTTGATAATAAAGTTTTAAAGGACTGTGTGCAGTATTTAAGAGTCTGCTTAAGAGTATGTTAATACTCTTGTAGCAAGGAGCAGCTGATATACAGTATCAGTGAACAGGAAGCCAGCTGTTTGGACTTTCTTGATGGCTTCATTGCTGGCAAAGTCTTTAAGCATATGGTAGAGGGTGGAGTGAAATTCAGAGTCATCTTCTAGCTCTTCTGAAAAAGCCTCACTAGCTTCAGTGATCTTGAGCCTCTGTGCTCTCTGACCATTAAACATGTAAAGAGACCAGTCTTCATCTTTAACAGCCTCTGCTTTAAGATGCTCACTTACCTATTGCAGGAAAAAAGGKGTCTGTAAGACACAGCTTAGGACACAGGCAGAAAACAAATTTAAAAAATGGAAAATTGCTGTATGAGTCTTGTATAGCTAACAAAATGAGGTGCTGCTCTTGTATTCCCAAATCAACATGAATGATTGCAGAGGTGAGTACTGCATCTGTCTCTGCCCTGACATAAAACACAAGGCTTGGCCGCTTCTGCTTTCTTCATCTTCCTGACTGTTGTTGTGAGAAGCCGTGGGCAACAGCCATTACTTAGGCTTTAGTCCTTGCTCCTGAGATTAAGCATTAGCCTAAAAATTTATAGGATGTATTTAACTTGAAGTAGGGGAAAAATTCTCAAAACTTCAAAAAATCAACTGTGTGTGCTTACAGTTGCTTGCTTTGTTTTTTTTCTTACTKATAGCTATTGCTAAGGAAATATTTTTGATTACTCTTCTTTTTAACAATTACTCAGAGAACTTTTAACTGTATTTTAAAGGTCATCTGTTTCCACATCTGACCTAAAATGCAATGGGGAACACATGAAAATGCCCATATTGCAAAGAATGAACTTCCAAATACTGATAGGGGAAGTTGGTAATCTACTTGCCATTCAGAGGGCATCTAAAACAGGCTCCAGGTGGAGAAAAATCAGCATCCACCTCTTCCACCCTAGCAGTGGTGAAGCCTTGTTTCCTGAAGGGTCAGTTACAGCTGGTGGCAGCTTGTCATCAGCTTTCTGAGATTTGTGTCCCATTTAGGCATGTGTAAATAGAGCATGTGTAAATAGAGCAGCAGTGGAAAAGGGGGCTCTGAGGCTTTACTGAAGATAGTATTTTACATGAAAGCTGTTAAACAAATCTTAAAACTGCTGCACTAACACTACAGGTCAGGTTTTGAGGATACTGATTGTAAAAGGCATGTAACTCACTAAAGTTACTGTATCTTTACTTAACTTAGGCTATAGCCACAAACCTTCACCACTATTTGTTCTTCCCCTGATTCCAGATTCCATTTGCTCCAACTGAAAGCAAAAGCAGATGCAACAAGTCCCATTTGTTGATATGCCCTAACTTCTGCTAGGGGAGCCTGTAACAAAAAAAAAAGTATAAGTTTAAAAAAAAAAAAAGAGTAAGTTAAGAAAGCATGCACAATTTGCTCCAATTTTCTACATTGTACAAATCTAAGAGAAAACTTGCTTAAATCAGCTGCCCCAACAGCTGMTTCTGTGCAAATACAGAAAGCACGCCCCTTTTCCACTCACCTTTTTGTTCACACAGATATACTTGTGAGAATACTCTCCTGGGAAAATATTTATACCAGTCTTTTTCAAAAGTACTGTTAGGTGGACTGGACTCATCCATTTTCCTGTCAACAGGGAAAGCACTTTCTTCTCTTCTACCGTGACTGAAGCCAACATGCACTGATGTTCCTGTTGTACAAAGCAAAGGAAGGTTGTTGAAAAAGCTGTTTTCTCTCTCGGACCCCACCTATTTATTGCTTCTTTGCTGTTCTGGGTATTACATCCATCATCTACTTTACAGTCAGTAAACTTGCATCCCTAGAACCTGTGGAAAGTTGTTCCACTCTAGGAGTTCACAAGTGGCGCTGCCCTGCTGGTCCATGTCTATAATGATCCTGAATCACTTGTAGTGCAGTTTGCAGAACCTGAGAGCCTTTCTTCTAAGTAAATGCCAGGAAAGAACTACACTTAAATTGTAACAAGCCTTCCTTATACCACTTGGAATTGAAGAGCTCTTTCCTAATTGTAAACAGGGACAAAATGAGATTCAAATCACTGCTGTGAAAGTGTCTCAAGTTCTTAATGAAGGACAGTGCCCTACAGCCCTCATTTAGAACAGCACGACTTTTATATAAACAAATCATTCATAGTACCTTAACTTGTATCTGAACCTCTGCAAAGGCTGTAGTAACTATAAGTAATAATTCATCGGTACCAGTAGGGCGCAATTCCCAAGCCTGATAAGGCATGTTGATGTGAGCATCCTGGAGCAAGGCTATCGTATAAAAGGCATCCATCTCAAAATGGACTTTCCTCTGTTCTTTTTCATATGTTGTGTTGCTGATGCCATCTGTTCGCCACTGTTGGCCTTCCCAAAAGGAAATCAAAAGGAAAAATAGATTTTTAAAGCTTCTGCCTGTGCTGGGAAAAAAAGTGTGAGAGCACTTATGTTAAATAATAGTGCAATGGAAAACAACGGGCCCAAGGTAAAGAGCAATCATTTAAGGAACCCTTCTCTTTCTTCTTATGACAGGAAATTGAAAACTCATGTAAAGTTTAAGTACATGATGGGGTTAATGCTGACATAAAAGCTACTTCATCAGAGAAGAACAATGACCCCTGCACTGGTCCCCAAGCTCCTTTCCTACAGTAACTCTAAGCATTCAGTTATCTGGGTAACTGGTTCTACTGTTTCATGAATGTAATAGCTGACATATCTTTCTAATAACTACAAAAATTGGACTTTTTTTAAAAAATAAGATTAGCACACATAGGAATTAATTTGGTTCAAAACAAATTTTATATTGCCTCACTGTAATAGAGTTTATTTTGTTTTATACAACTCTACAGCTGCCCGCTTTTAAATTGTAGGATTTTTTTCCCATTAATATTTAAAAATTCCATGGAAAATTCCCAACAATTCCACTACTAAAAATAAAAGGCAGAAACAACACAACCACAGTCAAATCACACTGAAGTCCCCAGGCCTTGAATTGACTCCCATATTTTACAGCAGGAGTCTAGAAATATCAGTGAGACTTAGACCTAAATTCCATTGCTCAAACTCAGGACAAAGTTGTGCTCTGAGCCGGTACCTGCAGCATCCCAGCGGGCTATTACAGGGGCCTCAAAATAGAGCACGTGKTCAGGCAGGCTCAGCGTGATCTCTATGGGCAGATGGGTGGCATCTTCCGAAGTCTCCTCCGATTCCGGGGGATACGGATATTCTTCTAATCCCCGCTCGAGGACCTTTGTCGGGGCAGAGCGGGGCAGGAGCTTCACGGCGGGAAGCGCGACGGTGGCTCCCGCGCGTGGCCGCCCGCTCCCTCGCTCACCTCCACCATCCGCCAGYTCCGGAGCTCCCTGGCCGCTGGTGGCAGCTGCAGCGCGGCCGTGTGGAAGACGCCGCCCACGGGCACCCACTGCCACAGGTCAACGACGTTGGCGTCGGGAACCTGCTCCTCTGCAGCACCGGCCTCTTCCAGCACCGCTGGAACGGGAACGAACCAAGAGCCTGCGGGAGCTCCGCGCTGACACTGCCACCCGGGCAGTTTGTACTGCCCGAGCCCTGTGCCTCTGCACAGCCCCCCTGCCCCACAGCGGCTTTGTGGGCTGCAGCATTTCAGCACCCGCTGCTGGTTCCACAAACCTTTCAACAACTAATCCAAAAAGGCAAAAAAGGATAGCGGGACAACTGGAAAAGAAAAACATTTCTTGCYTTGGTAATGAGGTTTCTAAAAGTGCATGTGTGCTACAGCCTCAGCTCCTCCTGCAGTTAGAGGACATGTCCTTACCAGAGTGGTTTGCCCGTTATCTTGCTTCTTAAGATAACAATAAAAAAAACTAACATCTTCTGAACAGCAACAACCCCTATAACCTTCCAAGGTAAATTAACTTTTTAACCTTCGTTCAACAAAGTTAACAAAGAACATGTTCAACAAAGAACATGGTTCTTCTAAAACAAACAGGAGCCTGAACAGTTTTGAATTTGAAGACATTTTATGACAGTACCAAAAGAAAACTGATAGGCTTATTAARCAATAGGACACACCAATACTGAAAAAATATATAAAACAAGAAATATATATATAAAATATATGAAGAAATATTTAATATACAGTAGTTCTTGCTCATGGGTCGAGGGCCTCTTTTAGAAAGTACTTCAATATACATCTTACTTCAGGCACACGTAGCAGTAAATCTCAGTAAGAGCTGCAGTACCCGCGTGCTCCTCGCGCTGCCCGTTGGCTTCATTACCCCGAGGAGAAGCCTCTCTCACCAGAGCAGCACGTTTATAAAGCCAGGCTCAACCACCCACAAACACTCAGACTGCAGAGACAAAAATCCACCTCCCTATCTACCCTATATGTTTTCTCTCCCCACATTTAACAATCATTAATAAAAACGTCAACGAAGTGTCATCACAACAACAATATACTTATCATCTTTGTTCCATTCATTTAACAATGTTCCCCTAAATAAATTATTTAGAATGAGTAATTTTGCAAGGCTGCATGTAAGAACTAAGCAAATACCTTGTGAYGGTACATCAGTGATGCCTGATATCTTCTCAGTTGCCTCTTCTGTCTTCTCATTTCCACCAGCTATGTCATCAGCATTTTCTTTGAATGAGTTAGTCCTCTAGACAAAAAGCAAAAGACATTTTCACTAGACAAACACAAACAATAAGAGCAAGAGCAAGAATAAGAGCAAGAGCAAGAGCAAGAATGGGTATCACCTCCTTCAGAGCAACAGCCCAAGGGAAAACTGTACAGTTTCATTCCTGCTGCAACAGATCTTGCTACAGGGTCAAGGTTTTAGGACAGGACTATGAGTTGAATCTGCAAAGAAATCATCTTCTGCCTTACAACTGGAYAAGTACATGGAGATAAACATGCAAAAACTAACCCACTTCATCAATAAATTCCACCTCCAAGCACCATGCAAGCATTTATAACCTTTTTAGCACRGTGGGAGCGCAAAAGATAGACTTATGCTGACCTTGCGGCTACAAGGATGTACAAAACAACCTTAAGTCCAGACTGAATTTAAAGCCATAATGAAATCATGCGAGAAACCCCCCTACCAGTCTAAGCTTATGTCTTGCTTAGGGTKTTTATTCCCTTTCTCATATTTCTGTCTATTTTTCAAGCATTATCCTAGATTTCTGGCCCAATCCCTGTGGTAAGAGCCAGTACAGCAGTATAAGAAGGGCATTTTTGTGTGTGATCCATGCATCTGATTCTAGGGATCCTGCCCTCCGATTGTGCCAGCCAGCAAGTAGGAAGAATGTGCAGCTCCCAACACAGGCATCAAGCAGAAGGGAAAAAGAGAGCTTACTCGGACACGGCAGGGAACAGGAAAAATCACAACGCCTGACCAAGAAAACAGAGTGAGTCCCAAAAAAGTAAAGGAGAAAGAGTAAAATACAGAGCATGAAGGTGACTGTTGTAAGTGAGAAGTCCTAAAATACAAATTGTCTCAATCAAAAAGGGAATTGGGAACTAACTAAAAGAGGACTTCAGGTAATGATTTACTATGAAGGTACCTAAGCTGAAAGGAGGAAGACAATGACTGTTTCTGTAGACATGGATAACACAGGAGGATTTACAGTTACTCTTGCAGAAATTTTAGACAGTAAGCTTGAATCATTTTATCCATAGGTCACACACAATAAGACACATCAAAGACCCAAAGCCAGTTGAAACAATCCAAACAAGCAATCCTCCCAATACCTAATGCCACCACAATCCACTAAAGTGGGCAGAAAAAGAGAACCACACCGGTAGAAACAGGATTTTGGGATCCCTTTAGTGGCAAAGGCTTCAACATAGAGGAACTGAGCAGCTACGCAATAGCAAAATAAGGATGGACTGAACACTCTAAATTCTTTTCTGAATGTCATAAATTTTTCTAACGTTAGACTCCTGGAGTGATAAGCATGTCCATTTCTTAGAAGTAGAGGGTATTTGCCCCGAAATATATTTATAGAAATCTCTAACAACATCATCTAACGTTCCTCTTGGCTTGATCTTACGCCAGTAAAATCCTCATGCCGATTTCAATGTCTGACCAAAACTTCTCTGACCAACCTTCGTACGACTTTGATCATTTTGCTTGGCCCTCCCTGCAAAGATGTATGGCACAGTGTTATCAAAACAGGACTTGTCTAAAAAGGTTGCAGAACAACCTCTCTCGGGCACAGGACATGCTAGGAAGTTGTGACTGTAAGTGAGCCTTGAGGAACAGCTTTGCAGAAGGGGTTTTTGCAGGATTGCCTCCCTACCTTTAGCCCCTCAGAATGCATTTCCTCCTCGGTGGCTGTGCTGGGCTCCCCTTCAGCCTTCTGCTCCTCTTCTGCTGCTGCTCCTACCCCYTCTTTCACGTCTCCAGTTGCTTCTCTGTAATCAGAGACTTTCAGCTTTGGGGCACGCTGGCACTGCAGCCACAGCGGAGAGACGTGATCGTAGTGAGTGTGAAAGATGCGCACAGCGATGCTGCTCACAGCCAGCGACTTCGGAAGGTCAAATCCATGCTTTGTCTCCAGAAACACGTGGGATTTGAACCTGTAAAATAAACATTTAGTAAAATCGGCATGACTTGTTTTTATATGTGTACCATGTTCTTCATGAGCATTCAAGTTGTTGTTAGCTGCTAAGCAGCACCTAAATTCTCTTCTACTGTATAGCACATTCTCAGAGAAAAGAGGTGAAGAAAAAATGTTTGTGGTTACCAAATCTTCCTTCCTGTTTGTATTGATAGCTGTCATTAAACCCCCTTTATAATCCCTTCTGGATTATAAAGGGCAGTTGGTTCCCCAAACYGAGTGAAACGTGGTAACATCTCACCAAAATGGTACGTGCTGCATGTCAGTCTGACAGCCCTTGGGACGCAGCTTTCTAGCTACTGGAGCAAAGGTCAGGAGAAGGAAATTTTCCTTCACTAAAGGAATAAAGGGTCCTTGGTAAAGTCCTTACACTGCTTTTTTTCTTATATTTGCTGAGTGGGAATATCATGCCTGCTCCAAAATTTATTGAAAAATACATTAGATAAATGGCAATTCAGTCCATAATTCCAGATTCAGAATCAAATCTTGAGGCTATTTACATCCCAGTTCTAGAACTTTTCTTGACAGAGGAATGAGCACAAAAGACCATTCAGCACTTTGCAAAAAAAACTCTAATAGCTTAGGAGTTGTTTTCATGCATCAGCAAGAAACAGAGCCTTCAGAGAAACTTTAATTCCCCGTTCAAGTTTTATTCTTCTGCTATTTAGCCAGGGTCTTCTGTCAGTAACAATGTTCTACCGTAGCTTTTTGAAGATATATATTTTCTCTCTCTCATATAATATATATACATACACACATACACACAAACACACATACACATATGTAAAACACTCTATATCTCCTTTAAAATTGAACTCTGATGGGACCAGCACTTTCCTTACCAAGAGGCTACTATGAAATCCATCAATTTTGAGTCTGTAGAATAAATGCTATTCAATATTAAAAAGTTTACCAGCAACAGATGCTTGACCCAGGTAGCCAAAGCCAGACTTCATCTCAAATAAGAGTTTTAGTATGCTGTACCTTATATTCTTCTTCAAATTTGCCCAAATACAGAGTGCAACATTATTATCCTTTATGACCACCTGCATATTTCCACTGTCATTATCTTCAGACATACTATCATCTGTCTGCAAAAAAACAATAAAAAAAAGAACCTGCAGGTTAAATGAAAATTCCTTCTTATTTGCATTACTTTGATTTACTTAAATTTACTCCAGAGTAAATCGAAACCACATATGGAAATAAAAATACACCAAAACAAGGTCAGATATGYTGTATTTATGTGCTAAAACATAACAGATATGAATTCAAGTCAGTTTGTTATTACTTAATGCTCTTTTTCTCCCTTGGATAGCATCAATTCTGTCAGTCAAAATATTGSCAAAATGTGGGATCTTTCAGTGTTTCCTTCAAGGCTCTGCCTTGCCAGGCAGACTAAGGAAGGGATTGTCCTTAATCACTTGCCTTCAAGAACACTTCTCAGCAGGAGGAAGAACCGCCGAGCCGTGRTCACCACACACATGCACAACTTCTGTACAAACAACTATCTTCCAGATTAAATCACAAAACAGGGAAGAAATCTATTTCATGTGGTTACCTGTATTTCTGACTTCTTCACATCTTACAAAAATCTATTAATGTCCAACAGCAATTAGACATTAAATGCTTTTTGATGGGAATTTTAACCAAGCTATCGAAGAAATATGAGTCTGATATCTGCTGTACACATGATTTAGAAACTCAAATACTAACCCCTGTGACAATATAAAAAGCAAACAGAACAACCACCACAACAAAACCCTTGTAGCCGATTTATACCCGTAGCTTGCATTACAATTTCAAAGTCATAGATCTTGCTCACTTTAAGCAGGCGCTCTGTTGCTCCATTGTACTTCTGATGAAGAAGATTCTGCAAGTCCAAAATTGTTCCCTGGTACTGAACTCTTTCTTTCTCTGTTATCTCATCTGGTGGTGTGTCCAATAAAAGAAACTGCAACTTCTCAATTAACTAGGAAATGTAAAAGAAGAAAATCTCCCAGTGAGACATATAGCAAATATTTTAATACTCAGTACAATCCTTAATGTGAAGCTTAAAACTTGAAACCATAACATTGTTGTTCTCCCTTAAACCATAATATCCAGCATCCAAATGCTTGTGTAAGACTAAGGAATTTCTAGTTAGCGAGTATTTTTGGCACTGATCTATTAACAGCAATCCTTTATTACCATTATATTTATCGGTGTACTGCCTATGAAACTCAAGTTCAACCCCATTAATGGAATTTTTATTATTATTCACTCCTGATCTACAAATTGTATCTATTAGTGTTAGTAAACATACCATAGCTGGAACAGTTTGCTTCATATTATCTATACAAATTGCTTTTYCTTGCTCAAGAATTGTCCTAATCTTGGGAAAATATTAACTCACCTGTCTTAGAGTATCAGGCAGGAGACAGCAAGCAGATCACAGTTGCTAATGTAACATATTTTAACTGCTACTGTGAAACATCTTAGCAAACATACTTGAAATGCACTAAATGTTACTTAGCAAATTGCCATAGGAAGTCAGTGTCTATCACCCAAAAGAGAAGAAAAATTGACGAGTTTAAGATTGTTTATCGTGAAGTTTATAGTTTGAAGTTGGCTGAATGATAATATAAAATGATTGGGAAATTAGCATTTTAAAATATCTTCTTGGTTTTACAAATGAAGATGATATAGTTGATAAAATAGTTCACAAAACTACTTTTCAAACTACTACTTCAGACTAAACACCTGCCTATTAAGAAAACATTTAAACACTTCCACATTTGGAACACCTTTCTGCTATCATAAGTACAAAACACGGACATAAATAACCTGGGGGGTGTTAAGTAGAGACTAACCCTCACAGAAAGCGAAGAAAGAATGAGAAAAAAAAAAAAAAAAAAAAAAGACAAAAGAACTAAGAACAAGTTAGTTAGACAGCGTTTACCATGGTTTACCATGGAAGGCTACGGATAATTTATGCTCTGTGAGGCCCTGGAAAAGAGATCACAGAACAGAATTAAACAGGCTTTTTAAATTGAAGTCTGAAGAAGCTCATTGAGAAAAGGACACTGCAGAGACAAGTTATGTGTTGCCTCYTTTGCCCTTACTCCTCAGACTTGCTGAACTATCACGATGAGGAAAAGAGGAAGCATCAGAGTGTATTTTACATCCTCATTTCAGATGTGCAAAGCAGCAAAATTATATCCAGTGTTATCACTTTTTACATTTCATCTTTACCATGGTCAACCTCAACAGCAAGAAGGTCCTTATCAACTAGGACCTGCTGGTACACGGGATCTCACAGCTCTGAGTACTGAGAACTTGTAGAGCAGGACGGAAAAGCTCAAATTGTTTGGACCAACAAACAGTTGGTCCTGTAGAGCCAACAGAAATACTTCTTGACATCATCTTGGATTTTGCGCAGAAGTGAAACAAAAATGCACATCTTATGAAATGAAATGTATTGTAATGTCTGCTGACCATATGGTGAAAGGTAGGATGTATTTACAGAAGAAGAAGTGGCTGTGACTGCTTCAGTGTTGGAGGGGAAAGATGGAAGAGGGGAAAGAAGCATGYGTTGCAGAGAAAGAAATGACAGCAGGGGAAGAGCAGAGGAGCAAAGGCAGCTTCTGGTAGCTACCAGGCTTTATGCTTGGACTGCAGTGTAAARGAGAAAGGGAGAAGTTATATGCTAACAATATTTTGGAAAGGAAATAGTATATTCCCTGTTGGCTCAGAAATAGGCAATACACTGAAGGTGAAAAGTGTAACTGAGCACTAACAAGCACTGCGAGATGGGAAGTCAACACCCAGAACCASAGCAGCCCAACAAAATGTGCATTATGCAGATAAATTTCACCTCCAATTTCTACAAGTACCATTTAATTTTCTGAAATACGCTATAAAATTGCAATAATGAAAATGAAGCCCTATTTTTACATATCAGGTATATTTTTTTTTACAATTGCCTCAAAATCCAGCAATTGGTGTATTATACTTTGGGAACCCGTTCTGTTGTATTTCACTTTACTGTATGTAAATGCTGCACAATGAGACTTCTGTGCACTGAGCTGATATGTTTGGGTCAAGACTTCAAAAAATGCAAAGAGCAGGGGAGATGGATATTGGAATACAAGATAATAATAATAATAAKAAKAAGAAGATATTAATGATAGAAGAAAAAGGATATTAAGTTTAAGTGACCTTAACTTGGAGAAGGCCATTTTAACACTTACATTTAGCACTTCTTTTCCCTTCTCCATCACAAACTGAATGTCCTCATTTGGTTCTTCACGCCACAAGCTCATGAAAGTATTTATTTCTTGTAGCACAGTTGGGTCAGGACTTCCATCACAACCAATGTAATGCTCCCACTACAAAAGAAGATCAAAAGAAAGGAAGATATGGGCATGTGGTACATAAAACTGTCATTAATAAAAGAAAAGGAAGGATTCTGAAGGACAACTACATATAGCAACACCCGCATCTAAATGGTACCATTATATCTCCTGGCTTCTTAGTAATAAGGACGCCAGACAAAAGTGATTTACCTTCGTACTAATGCATTAAGATASTACTGCCCACCTAATGTTTGCTGTTCATTTGGCAATGCAGACTGAACTGCCAAGGTAACGTACGGCAGTCCAGGTCTCCAGCTGTGGGGAGCATCTGAACCTCTCCATGTCACCAGGACATCTGCCTTAGCTGTGAGCAGGTGGACAACCTACTCAGCCTGGTGGTRGAGCTGAAGGAGGAGGTAGAAAGGCACCCAGAAAACCCCCCAACTCAATCTGAAAATCCACTRCCYTCTTGCCATACAGTGGAGGGACAGAATTAACAGTACTAAGTGATGAACAACCATGGAAAGGAGTCCATGTTCAACGTGGCAGGAGAACCCTTTGCTGGGCCACCTCATCCCTACAAGTGACCACACTCAACAGGTACGAGGCCCTGGAACTTGAGGACTGGACAAATGAGGTCACAGACCAAGGTCCATCTAGTAGCTTGTCTACAGAGAGGCAGTTAAGTAAGCGCCTTAAGGCTGCTCCCGCTAAGGAGAAAAGGAGCGCCTGGAAGAAGCAGCGAGTGATCGTCGTGGCAGACTCCCTGCTGCAGGGAATGGAAGTTGCCTCACAGTCACAGGCCTTGGTTCTCATGGGGGACTTTAACTACCCTGATAGCAGCTGGAAAGAGAGCACAGTGAAGCACAAACGGTCCTAGAGGTTTCTGCAGTGTGTTGACGATAACTTTTTGACCCAAGTTGTGGAGGAGACAATGAAGACAAGTGGACTACTGGACCTCATACTAACAAATAGAGGGACTTGTTGGAGATGTGAAGGTGGAGGGGGGCAGCCTTGGCTGCAGGGATCATGAGTTGGTGACTTCAAGACTCAATGAGGAAGAAGCAGGGTTGTAAGTAGCCTTGCGACCCTGGACTTCAGGAGGGCTGACTTCAGCCTCTTCAGGAATCTACTTGGAAGAATCCCATGGACTAGAGCTTGAGAAGTAAGGGAGGCCCAAGAGAGCTGGTTAGTTTTCAAGTAGCACTTCCTCCATGCTCAGCAATGGTGGATCCCTATGAGTAAGAAGTCAGGCAGGAGGGGCAGCAGACATGCATGGATGAACAGAGAGCTCCTGGCAAAACTCAAGCAGAAGAAAGCAGTATACAAAAAGTGGAAGAAAGGACAGATCCCTTTGGGTATAAATATAGGAATGCTGTCAGGGAATGTAGAGATGCAACAAGGAAAGCTAAGGCACATTTGGAACAAAATCCAAGGGATGTTAAAGATGACAAGAAGAGCTTCTTCAAATATATCAATGGCAAAAGGAAGATTAGGGAGAACGTGGGACTGCTGGTGAATGGGGTGAGAGTCCTGGTTGCAAAAAACACAGCAAAAGCAGAGTTGCTAAATGCCTTCTTTGCTTAAGTGCTTACCAAGGGCAGCCCTCTGGAATCACAGACCCAGGGACAAGAGAAGAAGCCTGGAGAGAGGAAGACTTGCCCCAGGTAGAGGAAGATTGGGTCAGAGAGCACTTACTTAGGGAAACTTGATACCCACTAATCTATGGGCCATGATGGGAGGCACCCCAGGGTTCTGCGGGAGCTGGGGGATGTTACTGCTCAGCTGCTCACCAACATCTTGGAAAGGTTGTGGAGAACAGGGGAGGTGCCTGAGGACTGGAAGAAAGCCAGTGTCACACTAGCCTTCTAAAAGCCGAAGAAGGAGGACCCAGGCAACTACAGGCCAGTCAGCCTCCTGACTTTCTCCTGGAAAAGGGATGGAACAGCTCATCCTGGCTGTTGTGTCCAAGCATGTAGAGGACAAGAAGGTGCTCGGGAATAGTCAGAATGGATTCACCAAGGAACTAACCTGATTGCCTTCTATGATGGAGTGACCAGCTGGATAGACGAGGGCAGAGCGGTGGATGTCATCTATCTGGACTTGAGCAAGGCTTTTGACACCATCCCTCACAGCATCCTCCTGGGCAGGCTCTGGAGGTGTGGGATAGACAAGTGGACGGTGAGGTGGATTGAGAACTGGCTGCAGGGCAGAGCTCAGAGAGTGGTAGACAGTGGCTCGGAGTCCAGCTGGAGGCCTGTACTTAGTGGTGTCCCCCAGGGGTCAGTTCTCGGTCCGGTCCTGTTCAACTTACTCATTAACGACCTGGATGAAGGGCTGGAGTGCTCCCTCAGCAAGTTTGCCGACGATACCAAACTGGGTGGAGTAGCTGATAGCCCTGAGGGCTGTGCTGCCATCCAGAGGGACCTGGACAGACTGGACGACTGGGTGGTGAGAAACCTGGAGAAGTTCAACAAGGGCAAGTGCAGGGTCCTGCACTTGGGGAGGAATAACCCCGGACACCAGTACAGATTAGGGGCTGACCTGCTGGAGAGCAGCCCCGCAGAGAGGGACCTGGGTGTCATGGTGGATGACAAGATGACCATGAGGCAGCAGTGTGCCCTGGTGGCCAAAGGAGCCAATAGGATYCTGGGGTGCATTAAGAAGAGCGTCTCCAGCAGGTCGAGGGAGGGCATCGTCCCCCTATACACAGCCCTGGTGAGACCACCTCTGGAGACTGTGTCCAGTTCTGGATGCCCCAGTACAGGAGGGATGTGGAGCTGCTGGAGAGAGTCCAGCACAGGGCTACCAGGATGATCAGGGGCCTGGAACATCTGCCCTGTGAGGAAAGGCTGAGAGAGCTGGGTCTGTTCAGCCTGGAGAAGAGAAGGTTGAGGGGGGACCTGATCAGCGTGTATAAATACCTCAAGGGAGGCAGTGAGGAGGAGGGGGCAGCCTCTTTTCAGTGGTGGACAGGGATAGGACTAGAAAAAATGGTCAAAATGAAGTGCCAAATGTTCCACGGGAACTTAAGGAAAAAATTCTGGACAGTGAGGGTGACAGAGCTCTGGCACAGGCTGCCCAGAGAGGTTGGGGAGTCCCCTTCTCTGGAGATCTTCAAACCCCGTTTGAACGCAGCCCTGTGCCCCGTGCTCTGGGTGACCCTGTGTGTGCAGGGAGGTTGGACTCGATGATCTCTAGAGGTCCCTTCCAACCTTAAGGATTCTGTAATTCTACATACCCAAGTGTTCAGTGGACTGAAAACTCCTGCACAAAAGATTTACCAGCCTTCAGTAATAAGAACATGCAATAAGAACATCTTTGAACTTAAAATAGATTCCATTTCTTCAGAAGGAAATTGCATCCTTAAAAATTACAGAATTTTCTCTTTAATAAGAGCGAATTGCATGAAAATATCTGAGTGTATCTGTTAATCATAAWTTAATTAGAAAATTAAATAGACATTAATTCAGAAATTTAGTATATGATTATACCTTACACAGGGAACTTATACCTTTTCTTCATGCTAAATACTCATAGCAGAGTAATGAAATGGTATTTTCCATAAGCTACCAGCATTACAGGTGAGGAATTATTTTTAAAAGAATAGTTACACTTTATCATTACTTTTCAAACCTAAAATCCTCATTCTTCCCTTTCTGAGGAATGTTTTTCAGAAATATCCAGAAACAACCACTGCGCTCTTTCAAAATGACTGCCAGAGTCTATTATTGACAAAGGCAATAAAGTCAGAGCTTGTCACCTAATAACAATAATAATAACCACAACAACAATGGTATTAAAAACAAAACAAATGTGCCATGGCTGATGAGTGTGAAGTTACTGCAGTGCACCCTTGTGGCTATGAAAACTAATAGCACTGGGCTACACAAACAAGCGTCACAGGGGGAGCTGAAGGGAAACTCCCTTTCCCTGCACACAGCCCTCATGAGGCCGCTGCTGGAGGAGGGTGACCATTTGGGGCCACTCAGCGCAGGAGGGAAAGGGGCAAGTGGCCACGTGGAGAGCTGAGCGAGGGGCGAACTGCCACCTACCCCCGCCTAGAGAGTGGTTGCAAGGACGACAAGGACCAAGTTTTTTCAGAGGTGCACAGGGATAATAACGTGCTGAGACAATGTCCACAAGGGTTTCCCTGTAACAAGGACAAATCTAATTGGATATAAAAAAGCACAGTAAGAGAGGTAAAACTGGCAAACAAGTTGCCCAGAGATACTGTGGTTTCTGTATCCTGAGAGATTTTTAATACAACAAAGCAATTGCATCTAACTGCAGAGGACACTCCAACTGGAGTAGGAGTTTGAACTAGAACTGCATTTCAGAAGTCTATTCCAAAATGCTTTATCCTGCAGTAGTTTTGCAAGAGATTAAGTAACATTCAGAACAAAAAAATGCATCTACAGGTGTACTTAATGTTATTTGGTATCCAGCTAACCAAATATCATTATCAGACAGTCACTGGATGATATCTTTTTGCAAGACATTGCAAGAGCAAGATATYGTTATATATACTATTTTCCCATATCTTATTTTTGAACTTTATAGGCATACAGTATTATTGGGTAATAATTCAAACTCCATGCATGTCACAATAAATTACTGGCATTAACTCTTAGCTGTATTTTCATACATTTCAAGTCACACTCCCAGTGAGGCTTGGGCAACCTCTCTTCAAACAATATCCAGGGACCACTGGAACAAATGCTGCTGGTTATTTCAAATTCTATTAAATTATTTTTAGGCCATGATAGAGCTGTGTGGTGGGGGCTTCTGGTCTTTTTTGTTGGTTTTTTGTTTGTTTGTTTTTTTGTTGCTGTTTTCCTGGAATGTTCTAAACTAGGATGAGCTAAATAAAAACAAGAAAGGAAAAATATCAGAACACCTGAAACTACAATTATAACTAAAGCTACTGCTGGGGTAAACTGTATGGTCCTAATACTTTGATCACCCAGCCTAGGTACCTATTTTCTTTGTATCAGGCTCCTTTCTGGTGGATGTGGCCAAGCTGCTTTCCATGTATGCCAAAGTACTGAGCATGGAAGAGAATGTGCATGTCCAGCCATCACACAGAACTGAATTCCAGAAATGCAGCACTCCCGGACCCAGAAGTAGAGAAACAGCCTGAAGTCTCTTCATTACCCAACACTGTGAAATTGGAGTTCTGAAAAGCAAGCTTACCTTCGCATACGCTCTATAATCTGTTTTCCACTTCTCTGCAGACGCGAACTTCTCTTCTAACAAACAAAGTTCTGCAAGTTCAGACTCCCTTCGCTCTTTATCCTATTAAAAAAAGTATACATTAAAGACAGGAAGTAAAGATTTYGTTTATTTCCTGCAATTATCTTACRTCAAATAAAATAATTTGGGATATTTGAATAAGTTAATCATTTAAATAACTCAAATATACTAATAATCTGCATTTTTATGAAATATTTAATACAGAAGCTTGCAACAATTTGTAGGATATTATAGTTATCACATTCGTTACTAAGCTATATGATAAACAACACGCCATATAATTGTTATCCTCCCACTTTGAAAGTTTCCATTTAATCACCAAGAGACTACCTCTAATGAGAGCTGATCGAAAAAGTAGGCATGTTTTGGAAGAAAGTGYAAGGCATTATTTTTCCTATCTAACTTTCTTGATTTTAAATTCCTCTTTTCTTTCTAGGGAAAAACACTATGTAAAGGACAAGAAGCACATGCAAGAGTGATTTTTATAATAGATATAATTTGTCAGGTTTTGTCCTGAATTCCATTCTTCCTCAGACTCATAAACAGCCATATTTGAATATTCACATATGCACATGCATACCCAGAAATCAATACATCTGCCCTTACACACTTCAGGTGTCAAGGCACACATCCTTATCTCATCTCTGCAAGCCTTTCTAAAGCAAAGAAATACTTTGCCAAATCCTGGCTTGGAAAAAAAAAAATCATTGCCATTTCTCTTTGCATGGGTTGTGCTTTATTTACTTATTAATCCAAACACCACGTTCTCATTTTGTGASCTCTCATGCCAATAGCTTTCAGTGGCTTGGCTACATTTTTCATAATTAATTTTAACTAAGCGATGCTGGAAAGTTTCTCATACTTGCTTCCCAGCACTGAGGATATGAGGAAATTCTTTTTMATTCACACACTAAATTGGTAATGTTTTACAGACCTCATTACAAGTCTAAAAACAGAAGGATTAGAATTTTTCAGTAGTTATTAAGTTGGGTGTGAACTCACTTTTGCCTCGAGCCTTTCCATCTGCTCTCGGTCAAGTCTCTCCTTCTCAAGTCTTGCTGCTAGCTCTTGCTGAGCCTGCACTCGGGCTTCCTCTGAAGAGTGAGAAACATATCAATAGCATAATCACATTGTGCTTAATAAAAACCAACCAATTATTTTGTTATTAGTGGTAATAACAAAATAATTACAATAATACACAACACAAAGAGATTTTCATCACTCAGAAAGCTTCCACACAAGTCCAAACAGTTTGGATCACATTACAAAACCCCACAAATTCATGGCCCTACCCCCATTGGCCTGTGGCAACACAAGTGGAGAAAGAGGGCAGCAAACTCTCTTTTCCCCCTCAGAAGAGCAGCAGGAATGTCCTTTTCCTTATCTACAGCTTGAAGACACCCAAGTTCTTAATAAAATGTCTCTGATACAACTGTCCAAGTGGTTCTGTTACTCTGCTTTCCTGCATCTTTTGGCAGGTACCTCAACCCTAGTTATTTCTTCAATGAAAAACATGAAGTTTTACATCTCTCAAAGACTGCCAATACTCTTTTGAGATGAGTTACTCTTGATCAAATTTTTAGTTTCTCTTTTCCATCACAGAGACTTAGTCTGAAGGACACAGGAATATARAATAGAAAGATTTGAATTAAGTAAAGACTCATAAAAGACAGAAATAAGCCCAAGGAACTAAAATTTTATCCTTGTAGTCATGTAGTCACCTGCCACCTGTTCAGAGAATAAGCTAACATGAYGAAAATAAAAATATTCTGTTGATCTTCTCTGGAAAAAAAAATATTTTCAGAGATTTCTCTCATCTTCTAATAATCAGTCTTGACAGGAGAGAAAAAGTCCAAAATATTGTATTTCCATCTGTTGGAAATACTTCTAAAATAATGTCATGAGAGAAACAAATTCTATATCTTCCAATCATCCTCATGCCACATTCTAAGTCATGGTAGAAGAAATAATCAGAGAAAAAGAATAGATGTTCAATAGGAAAGTGAGATGTGTGACACTGTCACAAGTAACACAGCATTTGGTTCACTGAAGAGGAATTTGTATTCCTTAAGCGAAACAGAATGTAGATATAAGTACATATATAGTTTGGGAGATTGCATTACGCTGCATTCAGTTAATATTAGCAATTCTGGGCAATTACATTCCCTGTAAATGGAGCACATGGTACCTTCCTCTTTCAGCCGCCTTTCTTCTTCTTCTTTCTGTAACTGCAGTCGTTCAGCCTTGCTAAGTTTCTTTTTGCCACCAGCCTTAAKGTTGGCAGTAAGTTAAAGAAAGAAAACATCAACATTAATGTATTTTGGGAGGTATCAACACTCTATAACGCTGAATTTCTAATCTCACTTCTGAATTAAGAGTTTAGGCTCCCTACACAGTCCACAAAGTCTCCAGAAAGGCAATACACATCATGGGCTCAATTTTCTTCTTATTTTCATAATATAATACATGCTTTTAGAATTAACATATTATTCTAGGTTAGATATTCTGCTGTATGCCCACATTTTGAAAAGTATTAAGTCTCTTAATTTAATATGAAAATTAGAAAGTAACTGGCTGGAGTCCAATGTGTAAGGGGTAAATCTACTAGGAAAGCTGAAGGCCCAACTTCAGAGAGTTCATAAAATACTAGGAAATACATTTTGAGACATACACAAATGCAGCTTTCATAAATATCTGAATTCACAAGATAACTGACAAACATGATCTAATGACAATAATGAAAACTAACTGCAATTTCTGAGTGCAAGCTGTTCAAGCCTAGCTTCTTTCCAAGGCATAGGACTTCCCCCAGGTTAACTATTTTGAGTTTCCTAGAAACCATCCTTCTAGCCAATTCTTTTGCACGAAGGCAAGCAGCCTGAGCATTTTTGTATGAAAATACAATTCTTTTGTATAAGAAAAGAAGCAGTGACTTTCTACATAGTCTCTAGCATATGGAGAACTAGAGTGACAGCCGTTTAGACTAAGGTTTAAAGCAAAGCTATAGGTGGCCAGATTATCAAGGAAAACGAGTGGTTTGCATTTGGGAGTGTATCCACGCGCTAGCCGAACGACGGCGTTCTGCCACTGACACATGCGGACACATGTGGCTGAAGTGAAATTAAATGCAGTCAGACGCATTCAAAATTTATTCAAAACAGAGAAAATGCAAAATGCAAATAGGCTCAGAGGCAACATGGATGCAATGCRAAATGAAGTGGCACTCATCCCGGGCTACGGCACCTAACTTGCTCAAGTGAGGAGCTTAACTCCCCGAACATCCACTGGCGAGAGACAAGTACTCAGACTCCTTGCAAAACACTCAAAAAGCTTAAAGTTTTGGTGATATCTGCCCCTCTTTTAAATTTGACTAAGCAGCTGAAATTCAGAATTGTTCTTTGGTTTTAACAGCTTTTTTTTACCTTTAACAGGAGCACACTATCACGCCATAAGGTATCATAACATCTTTAATAATAACAGTACATCTGAAAAATAGATACAGCTACCGTTCTGTAGCTGCTCAGTCCAAAAGCAACTGCTACTTTCCTGTAATCCCAGCATTAAAAACTATATAGTTTTATTCATATAATTTCCAAAATAATGTAATTGTCTTGCTACGTTATGTAAATTAACATTACAAGGTCCAAACTGTTGCAGCTGAACTAAAACATATATCTACCTACCTACCTTTTTTTTCTTTTTTGGACCCTAAAAGATCAAAAAGAAAAAAAAAGTAACAGAGAGCACGATATAGGTTATGAATAAATAATTAGGGGAAGAAAGCATTCCGTAAATTTAGATAAGATTAATTACTAGTTGATAATTTAAAGCGTTGTATTCCCCCCTCTGCATCCCGGCATTTCCACAGCGCCCTCTAGCAGTGACGTTATCCCTGTGCCCTCCTAACCGGGGCGCGCCGTTAATCGCTCCAAAGCGGCCGCCCAAGCCCGGGACAC
>NW_020455560.1:60941-86625 GCF_003342845.1 Nothoprocta perdicaria
CGTGTTCCCTAGGCAGGCAAAACGCACAGGGATGAGGAGCGGAGTGAAGGGTGAGAATGGCCAGCTCTTTAAGAGGTGAAGTGCTGAATCTGTACAAAAACGTAAGTGTCTCCAGCGCCGCTGGCGCTTTTCCTTACGTTGGTAAGAGCCTTTTGCTACGAATTCCATCTAAAAAATCCTCTTTCTTTTCCCCTCAAGCTGCTGTACCTTGGAAGGGAATATCCCAAAGGAGCAGACTACTTTAGAAGCCGCTTGAAAGCAGCTTTCCTAAAAAACAAAGATGTCAAAGACCCTGAAAAAATTAGGGAACTAATTGCGCGAGGGGAGTTTGTGATGAAGGAGCTGGAGGCTCTGTACCACCTCCGGAAGTACCGCGCCATGAAGCAGCGCTACTACSACGAGGACAACAACTAACCAGCCGCCCACGGGGCGGTACAAACCGGGAAGATGAACCCAATAAAGGAGCTGTAACTGCTCGGGCAGTGGAAAGCACGTGCTTGGCACCCCSCAAGGGCCTGCAAGCTGCTGCGGAGGCCCCCGGAACCCGCTAAGGGATTGCTGGCAGGACTGGGGCGGGGGGAGGTTGTGACGGGGGTTATAGGTTTTTTGTCAACTCTTACTGTCCCTGAGCTGGTGAATGAAAATACCTGTATAGGAAGGAGTGGTAGAACAGCCGTGTTCAGCTGCACTTCAGCATCGATGCTGAACAGGCAGCTTTTCACATTTATCTGAAGAGCTGTTTGCTCGCACGGTGATTCAGGTTGCCACATTTCTTTTATGTGGGAGATTTACCTGGTTTTGAAAGTCCCCTGAGATTAATGATCCCTTTTCCTCCACAGATGAGCACTTTCTCAAACATAAAGCAGGTTCTTAAATGTTTTGACAGCGTCTGCCTAACACACGTGGGTTGGCAGCCTGGCAGAGGAACCATCCTACTGCATTAACAAGACACTGCAGGGTTAGGAGGAAGGCAAAGCAGAGCAGGAATGTCCCACGTGCAGGGAACCCAAGGACAGTTCCTGCTAAGCCACCTCAGGAAGTGGGAATAACTACTGCAGCAGGAATATGAAACAGGATCCTGGTGCTCCCTCTTTGACCACCCTGGCTCCCCCAGCATAAGCCTGAGCTGTAGCATTTCTTCTTGATACACTGCTTAGCTCTACAGGGGAAAAAAATAAGTGACACCTGAGGTGGAGGAGAAGTAACCTTTGAAACAGAGGTAAGGAATCAGCTCAAAACTGCTGGCACAGCAATTGTTTTTACACATGTAAATCCCAGAATCATATCCAAAAAATTAAAATAAGCAAGAGGGTAAGCTCCCTGGAGAGGGAGTGCGTGAAGATGAAGTTTCCAGCACCACACTGATCTGAGCAATAGTCCATCCATAGCAAGGGAGCTTATTGACTCCCGTGTCACCTTTAACGCACTTTAAGGGGGTTAAACTGTTCAGGAGCGTCCTTCGTGTTTCCTGGGAGCTTCCAGAAGGTGTTACAGAAGCAACCTGCCGGCCAGCTGGAGAAGGAATGCAGAACAGCCACTCGGGCTCCTTTAACATGCGGGCAAGTTCAGATCAAGGTGGTGGTAGCCAAGGAGGAGGTCACTGTCACACGAGCGCGAGCTCTCCCCTCCTCTCAAGGGAGCTCGGGTGAAGGGGGAAGCCCGAGTGTGCGCGAGGCACCAGCCTGCGGGAAGCAGAGCCCTGCTCAGCAGCAGGACAACGCACACGGACCCAGGCGCATCGGCCTTGCAGGGTGCCTGGTCGAATGCTGCGTCCCCTCTGCGAGGGAGGCAGAGACAGCAGCGCTGTGGCTGGCCCCGAGAAACGCAAGGAAGGAACTGAAGAAGTGGCTGAACACGCGCAGCTCCTGGGGTGCTCCCTTCCAGAGATGGGCGCTGAGCGGCCTGGAGAGAAACGCCAGCAGAAACTCACAATAACTATTTTTTTTTTATTACATTACAATAAATAGGAGCAGTACAGTTTGACAAAAAATGACAAATTCCAGATCACCTCACAGCACATACTCCTAGAAAACATTAAAATTCTTAAAAACGAACAGTGGTCTTTTTAATTTTAACTTAATGTCTGCTCTGACCAACATTCCCAGGTCACGCAACCAAATGATGGAAAAAACTGGATCACACTGCATATGTTCCACATCAAATAAAGCACAATGTACAAAATGTGCATGTTTCAGTTTACACTATACAAAAATAGTTAAAATACATTCCAGGTAAACATATTACATTAAGAAATCGTTGTAGTAAGAAGTTGGCACTCAAGAGGAAAAAGCAGAAGTATTTTCAACATGAAAACACAAGACAGTGGAATAAAGAAATGTTAGGAAAGATTTTACCATCTCTGTAGCTTTATGTAAACTTCACACAGAACGATTCGTTTGCGGTTTGATGGTCTTTGAAGGTAATTGTATTGCTTGGTTGTACAGGTAGGAGTGGAAGATGATGTATCAGTAATTACCCTTGCAGAAATCCCAGTTATTTTTAAAGAATTTTCAAACTTTTTCCAAAACTTCTAAGTTAGCAAAACCTTTAGAGCAGTGCAGCTGGTTGTGAGAATTAACGTTCAGCTTTGAGAGAAGCAATGACAAGGTTGTCTACCAGAGTTACATAAAGCTACTGGAAGAAGGTGTTGCTCCCTGACACGTGGCAACTTAACGGGTTAATGTTGTACATGATTCACATGTTTGTTGAGTAGTTGCCATCAGAAAAGACAGCATCCAGGTATGGTCTTTAAAAGCATTTCAAGTAGGGAGGGACAGAATAATAACAAAATCAACTTGTGCAAGCTGCAATCCAACATGCTTCACCAAATCTCTACAAATATTAAGACAAAACTGCACAACAGTGGCAAGGATGTAATTTCTGAAAGTGAATAAGGGCTAATCTAAATAGATTTTGTACTAATTTAATTAGATTGGTTTATTGAAACAAAGAAAAAWGCATTTCATATATAGCTTTGTATTATAGCTATACACATACACATTTGATGATTAAAGCTTTTCAATTTAATTGGCTTTCCCAAAAGTTTAATTGAATTAGCCTACAAACTTTCAGTCTGGCCCTAATTTTACATGCAGTGTGACTCAGTTACCAAAATTCACAAATCTTGCGATTACCTTTGTGTGTTCAAGGTATGCTATCCACTTCTGCTACCTTCTTCACATACATCAAGAGGGTGTCTAAAATACGTAAATAACCAACTATGTCCAAAATGTTTTAGCCTTAGAAGTTGTAACATCTATTGTGACATTAAGGATTTATTCCTGTTCCTTACTGGTCCTTACGATACACTGCTAGGTTCTCCTACCACCATCTTCCAGAGTACTTTGTCATCTATAGAGTAGCTTTCCCATCAAAGCTGCACGAGGCTTTCTGTTTTGGTGAGGACTGGATTTTTCAGGGAGGAGGGATGGAGRGGAGCAAGGGAAGACATTCATTTGTTAAGTTCTCTCAGCCACAAATAAATTAGAAGAACATGCAGCAATGCAGAGAGTATCCTCGGGGCTTCCCCTGCCAGCTCTGCAGCTCTTGGAGAGCTGCTGCTCTTTTATTTGTCCTTTGTAGAAGCACAAGAATAATTCTTGTTTGCAAGTTGCACCTTTGACACCATATAAATGGTCTAAGTTACACTGACACATGAAAATCCTACTGTGTAAAACTCAGAGCATAATTTAGATGTCAAGGTTTAGGGATAGTTTAGGTTAGGGTGTAGCTGCTATTGCCTCTTCAAAGCTAAAAATGTCCCAGTCCAGGGTCCTGACTAGAGACACTTCATTTCTTGTCATCTTTCAGGGTACACCGGAGTCACATTCCCAGTCACTTTTACTCGGCACCTATCTGAGCTGGGTGCTAATAAAAACTGCACCTTCGGGAACTGAGGCCCTAACTAAAACCATCAAACACTGCAGCGTCTGTAAGAAAGACAAGAGGAACTGGTAGCACTGGAGTTACTGGCTCTTACTTGGGTGCAGCCTACCTATTTTACTGCAGTACCAAAAATGAGAGCTGCAAAAATTCTGTGTTAATTCCAATCAGGAAAAAAAAAAAAGTCAAAATTAAAAAAAAATACAGAGAAAACATTAAAATCTTGGTCTAGCTTCATGACACACTAGACACTGGAATGCCACTCACCAACTATTTAATCTGTGCAACAGAACTAGTATTTCACAAACACCACACAAACAACATTGACTATGGAAACCATGATCTATGCTGAACATTTGTGCAAATTCCACATTTTTATGGCATAGTGATTTCCAAATTAATTGCTAAAAGTCAAGCTACTGATTTGAGGTTACTGTGATTTAAAATTCCTCCCCTGTTTTATACAAAATGGGCATCTGGAAATACACAATGCCACCCTGGGGAAGGGTGGAGGGGGGAAAGAATTTCGCCGAACTATGTAGTTTAGCGATATTCTGATTTAGTTCTTATGATAAATTCTGGATTCACGAATGAATTAACCTAAGAGTTTGAATTAACTTATCTGTTAAGGCATTCTAGTATTTCTTAGAGACACCAAGGGTGAAATCCTGCACTTCCTGAGCTGCTTGGACATTTGCCACTGGGGTCAGGAAAGCCAGGATATCACTGATGTCTTCGGACAGAAAACGTTAGTGAAAAGTCTTAAAGCAATGTGTTAACAACAGCAAATCAACCTAATTGGAACTTTTACTTTTTCCATTGCCAGATGTGCATTATTGTCTTTTTTTTTAATTTTTCTTTTTTTTTTCTTTTTTTTTATAGAAAAAATAGAGTATTTAAGGAGTGACTGTGACAAATTGCAGTGATTTTTTTTTTTTTTTGTGAAAGTTATATCTTTACATTCATTAAAGTTGATCTGAAATGCTACAAGACTAGATGCCTAGAAGCAAAAACTACAGGAAGACTATAAAGGCTTCTGGTCTCTCTATATTGCAGTCAGTCTAAAGTGAAAGTCTGATATAAGAAAGTCTGAATCTCTTTTGCTAACTAGCCCATTTTCTCAACCAGATTTAAAAAATAAAAATATTAAAGGGGGTGTTAGAATGTAGAGAGCATCATTTTGTTGTTTTGTTTGCACACAGAACAAAAGTTCACAACTGGTAAGAAAAATAGGAAGTTAGCAACTGTGCATGCACCAAAGAGTCCTAAGAGAGTTCTCAGGGTTTTGTTTTGTTTTCACAGGCATCGCTAGTTCAAGAACCAACACTCAAAGAATACTGGCACTTAAGAGGAATGAAGTTTCCACTGTCATTTAAAACAAGCATTCAGGTAAAGCTAACAAGATCATAAAGCAGAAAATAAAGTAATGCTAAAACAAATGCTAATAATTTAGTGTAATGTACAAAAATTACTTAAGTACGTCTTAAGAATAAGGATAAATTGTATTTACATAATTATACACTTTGTCTTTGTCTTCTTTTTCTTCTTTTTACCATCTTTGCTCATCTTCTCTTTGTGTTTTCTGATTTCTCGAACTAACGTATAAAAGGCATCGTCAACACCCTGAAAAAGAGACGTACACGAACACATTGAGGTCACGTTAACAGCACCTACGTGCCCGCTAGGGCAAAGTCTGTTTCTTTCCTGACCTCATCAGGTGCAACGTGTTCGACGAGGAGCCTCTTGCGCTGCCTGCCAGGCCACCCGCACTGCCTGCTATTTGCTGCCTTTGCCCAGTGCCCTCCGAGGGCTGTTCACTGAGAGGGGCACCTACCTGGGGCCCTTCCCCAGCCGCTGGCTTGGCCACAAATAACCCGCTATGTGCAACGCCACCAACAAGGTGGCGGGGAAAAATTCCGTGTAGCGGCCTCTCCTCCGCTTAGCGGGGCGCGGGCTGCGTCACGCTGCAGACGCACAGACACCAAATGCTTAGATGACAGCTCCATCTCACACTAATACTGGCTTTCAGAACCGGGTTCGTGGCAAGCTTGGTTTACGCCATACTTCTAAAAAGACTAATGTTTGTGTAGCAAGAACTCACTAASCAAGAGAGAGTTATGATGAACCTACAGATTCAGCTCATTTCTCACACACACCAATATATTAATTATGCCACAGTTTTGCAAACTTCTACAGGAGCAAATCAATCTGATCAATTTGATTTATCAAATACTGTTTTATCATTGCAATACCTTCTAGTCAACTTAAATAATCAGAGATATATACAGCTTATTACCCATGATATATATATATATATAAATAATATATGTAATATATATTTTTTTCTGTCAGTTTCCTAAAATTTCACGGTTGCAGTGGTTGCATAACAGAAACAACGGTTTGTGTGTCTTCTTAGTGAAGAGTTTTCACTTTTAGAGGCAAGTTATACCTGACAAAAATTGACTCCAGTCAAAACATACCTAAAGCCAGTGCATCTAAGAGCCTAACGTGAATCACGGCCAAGTACAATGTTATAAGGTATATTCTGGAATGCCAAACAAGTTTGCCTCATGCCTATATTTTAATAGGTTGAAAATGGACAGTCTAAGGGRAAAAAAAAATCATTTGGCTATAGATGCAAGATGTCCTTTACTCTTCACTCCCTTCTTATATTGCCTTTTATATTGCCCATCAGAAATAGATGTATAATTTTAATGCATCACATGAGCAAACTGCACCACTGCAGAACTGGCTATGGAAATTTAGCAACTGAGAGGCAGCTTCTGACATCTCATCAGCTGCACAGTTTGCCTTCAAGCTGGCAATAAAAATTAACAGTCTCACTTTATTCTTGTACCTGTATGGAGGAACATAAATGGAGCTTAGGAAAAAAAAAAAAAAAAAAAAAAAAAAAAAAAAAAAAGGAGAAAAAAAAAAAAAAAAAAAAAAAAAAAAAAGACTTAGGAAAAAAAAAAAAAAAAAAAGAGAGACAAAAAAGGCACAAAAATAAGCAAACAAAATCTGATCTAATTCATTACTGTTTCAGTCAACCACCAAATGGGGATGGCTTTAACACTGAAAGCCTGAAAATCACAGAGGTGTTAGATAGTTATTCCTACAAAGTAAGTAGTTTCCTCAGTATAATGTAAAAAAAAAAAAAAAATCATATTTTAACTGCATAAATAAGTTTACAAATCATAGGTGTTTGATTGAAATCTTTGGCAGTCTACATTATCTCCCAATATTGGTACTACATTTTTGCAAGGCTTCATAATACACACAATGCACTTGCAAATGAGTTATTCTACGTTTTAAAATATTACTCAGAAATAAAATTGATGTATCCTGCCTCATGGGAGAGTACCTCTGGTTCTGAAAAATGCCAAGTGCACCATTAACCTTTTTAAGAATTAGAAATACTTATTTTTCAGTCAGCTAATGCATTTTACCTAAAACTTCAACATTAGGGCATAAAATGAAACATGTAACTGTTTCCATGGGAAATGATCTACCTAGGAATCATGACGGTTCAAAGGGCACCCACTGCAGTTGTCCCCTCAGATAGCCAAGTAGGAGGGAAGTATTAAGAATCAATCACAGACACTGTTTCATTCTTAGAACACAAGAACAGTATACATTAATAAAAAAAGAAAAAAAGAGCAATATTCTCCTATGAGASAGCGAGAGAGAGAATTCCTTCCTTACACAAACAACTTTCAGTAAATCACACTCATCATCATTAACACAATTTGGAAAAGTTTGCATTACAAGGACAGCCACTGGCCTTCAGCAGCATCTTCAAGTGCGGCACACAAAAAATGTAAATTGAAGTGTTCAGACAAGCATTCCGCCTTCATTAAACTGTTTTTAAAATAAATACAGAGAAAATCATTTGTACAAAATAATAGTCAGAGATTATGATGGCCCTTTAATTAAATATGGCATCACAATTACAGTCAAAATCTTCTAGTGCACCTCCTAGGGTACAGTACTAAATGAGGATACAATAACATTTGTATGTTGCAAAATACCAGGGAATAACTTAGTTTTCCTCTGTGTGCTTTCAAATTTGTAGATCTAGTCTTTAAAATGATGGAATTAGGTATTTACTAGTTTTGGTTCTGCCATAATCTCTCTTTAACCTAGGTAATAAATAATACAACACAACATACAAAAGTAGGTTTAAAATATTTCTAAGGTAGGACCGGAGACCTCAAAATAATGAAAAGTAAAAGAAGATCTCAGTTTAAGTGAATGAAATCCTAAATAAGGAATTAGAAGAGAGGGAGCAGAGTTGAATGGAAAAGGCAGTTAGTTTACAGAAGGTCCCTCCAGGCCTTCAGAGCTGCAAGACCGAAGGTGGCCAACCCTTCCACTAACAGGGGACTCTCTGCAGTAGCGGAGCTTTTGCACACAGGTTTTTGGAAAGCATCGGGCATGCAGAACAAGTGCTTTCAATGGAGGCTCGGGATTGGAAACTCAAAATTCACTGCACGTGCTCAGCACCTCCGTGAAAATGCCCTCACTCGCAAAGGCGGCAGCGGAGCAGGGTGCGGCCCCTGGGCAGAGCTCATTCCAGGCAGCCGGGGACAGCTGTGGAGCACGGAGGGAACRGAAGAAATCAGAACAACTCTGATTCTGTTCATTCCAGTTATTCTGTTCATTGCAGTTATAAATGAAACAGTAACAAAAGGATAACTAAAATGGCATCCCCTCAGCAGCAAAAAAATAAACTGAATATTCCAAGACATAGGAAATCACTTTGAACCATCGAATGTGACTACCTCCCATGTGAAAGGAAAACAAACAAAACCAGCAAAAGGGACTATTTTTGAAGTGTCAAATAGGACGACTTGCGTCTTACAAGATGCTCCTCTTAGCTCATCTGTTATACATTAGATTCAGCCAGAATATTTGTCTTCTTACTGAACGGAAAGTAAGACGAGCCAGATGCTTTTAGAAGAACCTATTGCTTATGCCACTAGGGTCCCTCAGTCACTATAAAWCTCCTCCAATATGACAAGAACTTTCAAATATGCCTTCTCCAGCTTAACCTCCTATTTATACCTATTTATGAAAAATTAACATTAGCTACTGATTCTTTTCCTGTTCTTTTTCCACACAGAAAATAGCCTCAGACATAAGCCTCTATCTAGATCTTTAAGAGTGTCCACTCAGGACACAAAATACTTCTCTTCAAACAAAAGTGGACAAAAGGCCTTTCCCCTAATCTGGGAAAAATAAGAGAAAAATATTTCTCTGGGAAGTAGGATGGGAGAGTGTGCAGCTTGGCTGGGCTACTGGAAAGATGTTTCCACCAGAAAATAAACTAAAATGATGCCATGGCATTTGCCTTCTCCCAAGCAAGCCCACAGAAAGGAAAGGCAGACAGAATTCAGGAGCCTTAAACTCCTGGCAGGACAGAAAGAAAGTCTTCCACCTACTTTGAGGTATACAACCAAGTGCTCACTTTGGTCTAGCAACTGGAAAGCTAYTGACATGGTTGTATTAGTAAGATCTAGTAAGGCAGCACAAAAAGTCTGTTCTCAGAAGGATACAGGAAAGAAGCTTATACAATTCAACTCATATTACCCTCATCAAAAGGGATCTGACCAAGCTGCTGCTGTTTTTTTTTATTTCAAGAGAACTTGGACAAAATAAATAAATAATCTGGAATATGTATAGGCCACTCTGGGAAACTCCCTAAGCTTCTAGTCTCCTGCAAATAAATGCTTTGATATCAACCATTATCACAAAATGTTATCTTTTAAACAAAAATCCTAAAAATTATCTCAGAGCCAACAAATAAAAGCCTAAAACTAAAAAGAATTTTGTGAGGCTGAGCAGGCCTACTTAAGTTTGATATGAAATAAAAATTTGTTTCTCACTGAAGGAAGGATACAGCTCTTACTAATGAAATAATCCAACAGCTGTGATAGCCTCTTTATAAGCCAAATTCTGCTGCCTTTCTGTAAAATATTCTAAGGTAAGCAGGAAAGAAAAAATAAATAGGCCTGAAAAAGTAAACCATTCTTTTTTGTTTGTTTTGGGACAAGAAAAATCCCAGATCCTCCTCAGCATGTATGTATATGAAAAGTAACAACCCACTTTCTGTACTGTTGCAGTCAGAAGTCAAGAACTAACATCACAGTAACATATGCAAAGAGCTATGTTGATAATTTGTTCAAAAAGCACTGGAAGTGACTTAGATCAGCACTTCTTCTATATTACAGTTTTTTCATTTCTTTTCTCTCTTCTCTTTTATTCTCAGAGTAGAAAGCATTGACTCTAAAGACTACTAAAGACTAGCTACAACTCTCTGGCTTTTTGTTTTGTTTTTGTTATTTTTCTATTGCTTCTTTCTTCTTCAATGTCTCATAAAAAATAAGCCCTTCAATTTTGTCCAGATCTGTATCACTAGTGGTGTTACACTTGGGGAGGAAAAAAAAAAAAAAAAAAAATAAAAAAAACAGCGTGAGCAGGAGCCTGCTCTAATGTGTATCTAGAAATGATAGCGCAAAATATTTCAGAGTAAGGTAAGAGTGGTGACATGTCATGAGGAACAGCTTGAGAATTAAGAATTTCTATATTTCAGCTGTTATCCAGATATTAACTGCTCACTTCAATGGTATGTGCAATATATCTGTATTAAACTTGTCTCTCTTAGATCTCCATTTCACAGATACGCAGTATCCACCTCCTGTTAATCAATCAAAAATCGATCCTGTCGAAAAGCAGCAAAACAAAACAGATCCTTATTACTATACAATTTAGGTGTTTGCCAAAAGTAGCTATATTGAAATCTGATTGGTTTTCTGTTTTTAATTATGTAATCGGTTGACAGTATCTTGCAAATCAAGTATTTTACCATTAATCAGCTTTATTTGGCAAGTGATTCGTAAAACTTACCCTATTAAATTACAGAACTTACACTATTATATTTACAAAACTTACCCTGTTACATTATAAGGCATTTTTTAATTTTCATGCACCCTGGAGTCTTTTCTTCTTTGCTGATTTTTTTCACTCTGTACTGTCGAATCTCTCGCACCAATGTATAAAAAGCATCCTCCACTCTCTGCATTGCAAAACACAACTCCTTTAAGAACTGCTTCATTAACAGTTGTGATGTATCGGGACACCCATGGCAAGGGATAAAAAGAAATGCTGAAATTATGAGCTTTACTTCAGGGAAATATGTGGAACTCCATGTGGTCAAAAAAAGTCTGTCCCTATCGAGTCCAGAGATAAAAAGCAAGGATTCTGTCTATTAGAACAATACCAAAAATTGGAAGAAAACTCTCAAAGATGCCATGGAGTAAGTTGCAAACCCTGCCTTCTCAGCTGATTCAATTTCTTTCTTACATATATTCAGTCTTGTATAAGGTAAATTCTGAGGTTTATTCAAGTACTCAACTTTGTCAAGCTAATATTTCCCCTCCTCAGTTATGATGATATGCACAAATTTGCACATTTGTGGCTTGATAAATTCTTAATGCAAGCTTAACTTAATGCAAGCAAATAAGAGGTACTCCCACAATTATGTAAATCTGTGAATACCTGTAAGGCCCTCCCTTTTTTTCCCCTTTCTGTGAAAGATAACACTTGAATAAAACACAATATGAACCATTTTTTTCCATTGCATATGTTTCAGAGGGTAATACAGCTTGTATTTCTGAATCTTTTCATGCATTTTATAGGCAGAAATATATTCTGCAGAACTATACTACATTAGATTGATAACTAGGGGTGTGTATACAAGTGTATACAATTAGCCACTTGTTTCATTTCTTTGCCACACTTTTGCACATGGAAAAAGTAAATAAAATAAGCCTTCTTAGGTTCTGTTCTTTAAATCAGCAAGGTGTGCCGCCTTTGCAAAATCTGTATACCAAACTTGCAAAGCATTAAAAAGTCTGCATCAGGTAATGTCATAAGTATGTGCTTCTAAGGAAAATAAACTTGGAAGGTTTTAAAGCTAAAGAAAGCACTATTCTAAGCCATTTCAGARCACAGGATATGTGATGCATTATAAAAGATATTTAGGAAACCTCTCTTCTCTGTATTATATTTAAGAGTAACTTTCAGAAGTAATTATACTGCTTTAATGTAATTATAGAAGTTACTTTCACGTGTAGAAAATCAACAAGTTCATGGATCACAGTTTAGAGCTTGCTTCCTATAATGTAACCAAGCACTTCTATTTACTCTGGGCCACGCTCAAAACAACTGCTAGGGTCCTTCCAGCACTCAATAAGCACAAACACTTTGGGAATTTCTGCCATCCAGGTTTCCCTCCAGTTAAGGAAGGCTCTCCAAGTATTCCTGGGCTGACACCTATATATAAAGCTATATGCTTTACTGTCGCTGAGCTCACCCTTCCCTTGTTGCAGCTTTGTGCTTAGGCTACTTGGAGATAATACACCTTCAGCATTAAGAGAAAAAAAGAATTGGATGAAGACAGAGAATGTGTTCACATGAATGTAAGACAAAGATATTTTTGTCCGATCATCAGCTTTAAGTTGTTTTAAATGGTCTGTGTGTAAACTCCAGGAAAAGTTTAGATAAACCTGCAGGAACGTTCTTGTTCTAGCATGATGCAAAACGGTCAGCTGCAGTTTTTGAAGGACTTAACAAAAGTCTGTTCTTTGCCTTCCAGTTAATCTCTTTGCTTGTGTCCCCAGTTAGATCCAAACCAGGATTGTTTAGATTAACACAAACTCATTATTTGGAATAAAATAGGAACATTTGGAATAGACTGGGGATTGAGAAAAACATTATGATTCCTTAAGTCCCCAAATTTTTATATTACCAAATGCACAACCTGGGATTCTTTTTGGTAAATTTTCTCTAAATTATCTCTAAAGTTCATCTTTATATTATGAACCTGACAACAAAAATAACTTACATTTACAGGTTCAGTAACTTGGACGTCTTGTTTCATCTATGTTATAGGCTACCACATTTAAAATTCATTCCTAAGGGTTCCCCAAATAAATTAGATTTCATTTCTGGGGTTGTATTTCCCTGTTATATACAATGTGCCTCTGAGGATGTAGTGGGAGGTGACAAGTCTTCTTATATTTCAGGTCAGAAGGCTTGCAAAACGTACAGGAGGCCGTTTACGATTTCTTTAAATAGTAAAGCTCATAGTTTCATGGTTTTCTAGATGGCAAGGAAACTTATTCCTAGAGAGAAAAGAGTAAATATTGATGAGCCAAATGATGATGTGCCAAAGCACGGGCTGTACAAAAATCAACGTGTTTGCAAATCTGCTGTTTTGTAGTAAAATGCACGAGCTGATTGCAGAGCTTTCAAATAAGTAATTTTCAATATTTGTTCATTGAAAGTTCATTGCCAACTTGCCCATCACCAACAGGAGCTGTGATTCGCTTTAGCAATGCAGAGAGAGYGAGCAAGAGAAACACAGGCACAGGGGGAAAAAAGTTGCAACTACTGCCACCACCAAGAACATCAGTCTTTTGAATCCCGTCAAAAGAAGTTGTTGTGAAAGGCATTCTGCAAAAGGATACATTTGCTAAATTTGTTAGCATAAGGTCAGTACCATAGTCTTACATCTTTAACAAGTTATTTCAATACCAATCTCTTTTCAGAATTTTCAGGGTTWTTTTTTTTTYCAATTTGTCAGAACTAGAAAGTAAAAATGTCCTTTGTCAGCCATTAAAAATGTCCAAGACTTAACTCTGGAAGTCTACTTCGGTTCTACTTTGGAAGTCTAAGAACTCTAGACCTTGAGGGAAGGCTTTAAGTGCGCTTTTGGCTTCTAGTGAACAGCCAAACATAGATTTAAAATATGACTATTTTCAAAGAAAAGCTATTCCAATAGAGACTAAAATGTAAACAGGAATTTTCATATGTTCCGCCTCTGTAAATAGTGCTTGAAATAAATTAATAAAATGTTAGCTTCAACATCTTGAAAGTGTTCTGTCCACCATTACAGTCTTTATAAGAGCCTGTCTTCTAAAACCAACTATTAGACAAGAGAGAGAGGGGGAAAAAAAAAAAAAAAGAATTAGGTGCACATAAGTAAAAGAAATGCTACTTACTTGCATCAAAATATTGTTAATGTAAAACTAYTTGTAGTAGGAAAGTCAGTTTAGACAGAGAAGAGTATTAGGGATACAGAGTTACAAAAGCTACTCAATCCAGTAACGTTTACTTTAAATCTCTTTTTTTGATGTCTGAAAAATAAACATAATACTTCAAAAGGCTGTTTGGAAACAGTTACTATGACCTAGCCACACACCTATAAGGAGCCTTTTGTAGTGTTGTTTTGTTTTTGTTTTTTCTTTCTTTTCTTTTTTTCCCCTCTCCCTTTCTTTTTTTTTTTTTTCCTTTTATTTTCCTAAGCAGCTCATGCTATTGTCCTACAAAGGTTAAATATCAAATCTATATTAGTAAATTAATCTTACATATCACATAAAATCGTAATYAAAATTATAAAGTAAGCATCCATGAAGTTCCAGAATGAAGGCAGTAATTCTGCCTCATTTTCATCCCTATTGTGAATATATATATATATTTTCTCTCTCTTCTTCTCTATGTGTGTGTGTGTGTGTATATATATATGCATATGTATATGTACACACACACACACACACACATATATATATATATTCATTCCCTATATTTATCTTTATGTTATATGAAGAACAGAATTGTTTTCCTCAGGATTCTGGAGTCATTCATTACACAAGTTGCATGCCAGTTTTGTTTCAATATTATCAAAATACTTCTTTTTTTCCTGTAGCCTTGTCCTTGCGGAGGGCTTAACTTATTTTGGAGAAGTTTTACCTTCCAACAAACAATTGACATGAAAAACCTCAGCTCACATTGCAACATCTGTCAAAATTATAATTAAAACCAAAGTTTTCAAATGGAAAGTGTTAGGCAATCTTAATATAAAAYTGTACACGTGATCTGCAATAAAAGTGGCTTAGCAGGAAACACTTTYAATGTCATTAAATATGTAACACAAAGCCCTACAAAACAGCAATTTGGCTCAAGAAAACTGTTTAAATTATCTGTCATTCACATCCTGAATCTTAATCAAGACATAGGAATAGAATCCTATAAATAGGGCACCAGTTCTTAATCAAGGCACCAATGGTCTTCCGCTTATTTTCATCACAAGTTTGGGGCCTAACAGTGTGTAGAGAGCTGAAAAAAGCACAGTGCTTTTTTAGTGGCATCCTTGCAATTTAGGTCAACTTCTTTGCTAAAGATGTTAAAATGGTGTTTAAGAATATATTCTCAACAGTGACCTCTAAATCTTGGGGAAACCTATTCACATTCTTATACTTGTAAAATTTCTGCACATATTCTAACAGGACAGGTGAGATATATTAGAGGATACCCCAACAAAAAACAAAATTCTGTAGTCCAAATACATTTGGGCTTCAGTCCTAGAGCCTCTCCTTGCATAGCCTGCAAACAACTAGGAGCACAGGTACAAGATCTGGCCTTAGGGGGATGGAGGCGGTGAAGCCGGCCCCGCCATCTCTCAGGGATATTACTGGGAGCAATGTTTTCATGTGGACAGGGAACAATTGGAATTCAAAGATCAAATACATATCAAACATAGAAAAGTAGAAACAGCTGTGAGAAGAAATTCACACCCTTCTGAATAAGGATTGTGAAATGTTAAGTAGAAGTGATGCAACATACCATGTGTTTAAATAGTAAATGCCTTTTAAAATGACTTATTGCCTCACTTCATTACAGTATTTCCCCCTTTCCTATTTTTGACCTTGCCTATCAGTTTTTAACAATCTTAAAAAACTAAAGCAGCTGGAACTGATTCAAGACTTTTGCATGAGCACACAACGCTGTCACATTTGATACAAAAAAATGCTAGCAATCCAGAAAGGAGAGATAAACAATCGGGTTGCCTCCTCCTTTTAGCCACTGCTTTCCTCAGAAACTTTCTAACAAACCCTCTCCRAGCGCTGGCAAAAGGAAGGGAGAAGGGATCATGGCACTAAGAGAGCAGGGAGGGCCAAATGACATTAGTGCCAAGGGCCAGTGGGATGGCAGGTGCAGGCAGGCAGGAGGTTCCTATTTCTGAACATTTACGTCAGGCTCTCTATGGACTCCAGAATTATTGAGACCACTAGTTAGGTTCTTCGTACTTGAAAGTTCTTCATATAACCGGAGAGAGGCAGGAAGTTTCCTTTAAATCAAATCCTGCTCTGTGCAAGTACGGTCTATGGGCTACATCTGGCCCACAAAATAGTTTGACTCTCCCAATTAAAAAAGTTACTTTGGGAGTAGGCATGAATACAACTACTGTCATACACATCAGCATTACTGAAATTATACATATGACAATACTTAAACAATGTTGCTGTAATTAAAGAATTATAGTAGGTTTTTAAATTAAAGAATTATAGAAAGGTTCTATRTCCAATTCCTTTCTGGCTTCTCAATAGCATTTTATTAACACAGCATCATATGAACCAGTTTCATAAATCAATATACAGGGACACAAAAAAACAATACACAGAAACCAACAGTAGTGTGAAAGAATTGGCAAACATTTCTAGTGAATGCCTCACCTTTCAGAAGCCAACATTCTCAGAAGACACTACAGTAGCTATTTTCATTTATTTTAAAATCCACCTATCTCCTTGTCTGCAGAAGGGTATTAAGGCTAAGCTTTGAAAACAAAAACAAAAGCCTTAAGTCTTATCCCCTCTGTAATATTTCAATTGGCACCTCCAGAAACACAAGATTTCAAATAAAAAAATKTGGACAGATCAGTTAATCTATGACTAATATATTGTCTTTTGAAGCAATACAAACCTCTGCCTTAGCTCTCAAAAGGTCACATCTGGATAGAAGATGAAAAAACTTGTACTAGAGATATGACCTCTCTTAAAAGCATCACTTGAGGCAAGTTACAAGACTGTAACACTGAAACAGAGGGGTGATTTTCAGTCCCTCAGCTTTGTATTATGCTGCTTGTAGTGGGGCTACTTGTGGGAGTAAAATGCAGGTAAGAGGAGGAAAAAAACCAAAAAAAAACTCCTTTGAAAATACACCATTGTATCAACATACTTTCATTAAAAGCAGCTATACCGGAGGAACATTTCCTCAAAGCTATATATATATATATATATATATATATACATACACACACACACATATACATATATATATATATATTTTCTACTTTATATAACAGGCTAAACAAAAATCCAAATAGTAATAAAGAACCTATATTTCACACTCCAAATCTAATTTCAACAGTCTTCTATTTTTATCCCCAAGGCTCAATGATACATTCAAATACAGGACTTTACACACATGAACAGTCATTAGCCAGTCCATTTACATGCCACAATCTTCAGAACAGTCATGTGGCCTAATCTATTCTCACCCATTGAAGCTACATGATTGAGAGCTTTCTGATCCTACCTGACACAGGTTCACAGGCTCTCTCTCTCTCTTAGTGCTTAAAGTTAAACTTACTTTGACTGTTTGGTGAGGTTGCACTAATTGCTGATGAAAGATGAAACTGATGTTTATCAGGTTTCAACTTGTCAGAAACTTGGATGCATGTGCCAAATTTACACTAATAAAATATTAATTTCTTGTATCCATATGATGCCAAGTGATGCATCTTTTCAGTTTGAAATTCTGCCCTTTAACATCTACTTTCTGGTATATAACTGGCATGTAACAATTACTATGCGCACAGCATGAGATATCCAGCCACTCAGGCCTTATCTATTTTTACTCTTTCAAACAAATGATCATTTTTCAAAAGGAACATTTTCTTCCAGAAGTACAGAAATGGTCTCATCTATATCTTTATCTTTTCCTGCATACACACACACACCACTGTGTGCATCCTCACTCCAACAAACCATGTCTGAGGCACTGAAACAGTCCCAGCATTTGCCTCTTTGACCTACGCCTATGGGATACAATAAGATGGTCTGTATGCTGAAGACTTAAAAAAGTATCAGCTTCTGAAAACAATTAATTCTGTATTTTCATAAGACCTATAGCTGATTGCTTAGCTACAAGAAGGTGCATTGAGCAATTCCCAATGATGTTAACTCAGTGCTGAAGAAAGAGAGCATTCCTTTTTTTTTTTTTTAAGGAAAAGCCTTCAAACACATGAAACTATTTAGTTGTTTGACTACTTAACTCTCTAGCTAAAGAAAAGAAAGAAAATTCACTTTTGGTAGAAATACTGAAATGCCAAGAATTCAACTGTCAGACCCTAGAGAGTGACAGCAGCCCAGGTCTTACTCATTTCGAGCAACTGAGGGAAACTACCCACTAGTACCCAAGTGCCAACTGTCAGTCAGCTGAGAGCAAAACACCACGTCACAAGAAATTCTCCTCTGGAGAAATATATTTGTTAATATGACCAAGCAGTTGTCAATATCTAGAATGATCTAACATTTTGAGCATTCAGGTGAGAACTTTTGGCTTGAGCAAAGTTTGGAGCTTTACCTGTCTTGTCTTTGCTGATGTTTCAATGAAGGGAATTCCATAACTTCTTGCTAAATCCTGAGCTTGTTTTGTATCTACGGTTCTGGAAGGCAAGTCACATTTGTTTCCTACTAGCACCATTGGGACATCTTCAGAGTCTTTAACTCTTTTTATCTGTTCTCTAAAGAAAGAAAAGACAGACTTTACCTCAACAATTTTGGTAGTCTATATACAGATGTTAAGACAACAAATCAAAATGAAATTAAGAAATTCTAAAATCATTCCTTACACGGTGTTATTTACTGTGACTAGTCCTGTCTCCATCAGATTTAACATTTTATTAAATAATGAAGCAGAATGAGGAAATTTCCCCCTCCCTCCATCTTAAAACACTCTTTCTCCCCCACTCCCAACACATGGAATAAGTAGTTTACTTTTAGGTACATCTTTACTGTATTAATAGTATCCCCTAAAGCAACAATGCTATCTCAAATTAACTCATAGTCACAAAAGTTTGAGATACTTTGGCTGCCTGTCTTAAAAATGAAATAGCAGATCTTCAGATTACCCATAATTACAGACCTACAACTACAAGAAATACCTGGAACATTAATAACCTGCAAATTTCCCCTTAAATGCTATTTAATGACAGTTAAATTTGTTATATATGAATAAGCAAACAAATCTATCCACCTAATTTGAGATTTAGCAGATTATTAAGAATACACACCTATAATGGTGAATATCTTCAAAAGATTTTGTATTGTTTATAGCAAATACACATAGGAAGCCTTCCCCTGTTCTCATATATTGATCCCTCATTGCACTGTATTCTTCTTGACCTGCTGTATCAAGAATATCCAGGAGACATGTTTCTCCATCAATTACTACTTGCTTCCTGTAGGAATCCTAAGAGAAGAAAAGAAAAAAACACAAGTAAGATTTTTGAATGCAAAGAACATATTAAAATTGTTTACTAGTAATTGCGCATGGCGACTCAAGACCCTTAAGAATTAAAATCCAATTTTACAGATGGGCAAACAACAGTATAAAACATATTAGTGACCCATATTTACACTTATACAATAATCCCTAAGTGGAAAGAGACTTGGAAGGACATAGGCTTAAGTAGACTCTGAATCGTCAAAGGGTAACACAACTTTTCCTTTTTTTGCCTTACAAGAAAAAAAGAAAGATAGTTTCTTATTGTGTTCAGAAGGTGAAAATACAAATTGGATCCAGATCCAAAAGTCCCCCTTTGTCTCTGTTAATGTAACAGTTGTCTCTAACAGAGTCAATGTATTGTTGTCACTGTAAACATTGAAAAACCTGTAATCCTGATTGTAAAGGTCTGACTTGCTCTAAGCTTACTTTATTTCTCAAAAAAAAATCTGATAAATTAAGTTTGATCCTCATTCTATGGATGTTTCAGCAAACAGTCACATATGAAGTAATACAGAAGACATTCACAAGGCAACACCTCCAAGTAATCCATATAGCTGAAATGGAAATGAAGTACCAAAAGCCTTCAGCATTTCAGAAAGGAAACTCATTTACTATGTTTAAGTCAACAAAGTTTAATTGATATATTCTAAGTTCAAAGGTATAAATTGACAAGACTTTTAAACAACACAAAAAGTGCAGTGTAAGTCAGATAAAAGCCTTGATGGTTTTAAGAGAGATGTAGGAACAAATTTCAATAATATCAATTCAAAGCTTTCCATACAAAACTATTGTTTCCACAAACATCTATATATTCCAATTAAACTGTGTCAAAAAATCTAAAAATATATATTTCTGAGTAATGACATGAATTATTCTTACTAGCAAAGAGTGCTTGAAGCAAATTAAATGGTTCAAGAAAAAATAGTATTACCTTTCAGATCCTTTAACTGAGATTAGCACAATATTGCCCCTGTCCTTGTTACATAAACAGGATCTTTTTGTAATACTCCACAAAACCCAACCTAAGCTACTGGGGAGTTAACAAAGCCACAATTCTAGCCAATTTGGAGATGAATTCAAAATGACCTTCCTTATTTTGCACCCATTTTAAAGCACTGCGCACCTACTTCTTTACACTTTCTATGAAATTGTATTTTTAGAAGTCTCTCTCTCTTTCTGCTTTCCCACTGCTTGCACTAAAAGTGGAAGATACTCCGTATAACCAGAATTTTGTTTAATTAAACAAGCACTAATTAATATTTACCTTGAACCTGAATGGCATTTACTAATACCAGGTAAAGTAATGATTCTTTATCTTAAAGATAAAACTTTACATCTCACATGATTTTGGAAATCCTTGTTTTGCTAAAGTGCTAAAGCAAATTCAGTTTTCAAGTAAAAAGTAGTTAACCTACTTCAGAAATTAGCATTGTTTAAATATTGATACAGCTGAGAAACACACGCGCTTCAGCGTGTTTTAAAAGAAGGCTAATGTTCTAGCTCCTTGTTTGAAGAAGAAAAAAGAACACTGCCCATCTTTATTCCAACTCTCGTAATAAATTCAACAGCACATCTCCCGTGCCCTCTGATTACCTTTATCAGAGTTCACAGGAGCTACTAGTATAACTTCTAGAAGTTTACTAGGACTATTAAAAAGAAAAGAGCATTCATTTTCTCTTCTTGCAATTTGACTGCTACTTTAGAAAACATGAAAAACAGTTCTTGAAAAGCTGGTATTATTCCTTCACATTTTATCACTTCAAAGTGGAAGGGAAAAAAAAAAAAAAAAAAAGAGAGAGAAAAAGAAAACAGCCCACAACCAAGTTTTAAACAAAAGCTTCAAGTAATGCTTAAAGGAAAAAAGAAAATAAGGATTCTTCCCGCAAAAAGTGGTAGCTTTCACATGTCTACCATAACAGCAGTAGTTACAAAGAAGCTGCAAGAAGCACAGCAAAGGTACAAGTGCAAGGAGGGCCTTGTGATACTTGTTTTGCCCGCATTGGAAAGAAAATTTTGTCACTAACTAGAAAAAGGATTTGAATTGGAAAAAAAAGGCATGTGAAAGAAAATTTATTATTTCCTTCTAAGTTACAGAAAGTAGCATTTCACAGAGGAGAAAAAAAACACAAAGAAACAAAGTCAAATCTGAAATCATATTTGTCATTGTAGAAAAGAAACATCATTTGTTATACTAAAGTTCAGGCTACTGGGACCTCCACCTCAAGTATTTTGGTGAATACCAGTTTATACATACCCAGATCATTAGGTATCTACACACTAAAGAAATTATAAAGTCTTGCAGTACAGATTGTAGTATACATCCTAAAAAAAAAGTTCAAGTTATGCCACAGCACCATTTTTGCTTCCAAATACGCAAGGGCAGAATCCAACATGATCGAAGTTCCATTTTTTTAATGAATCTTTAAAAGAACTTATAAAAATCCAGTAGCTGCACCCAGGAAGATATGCCCATGATGAAACACCCAACATAAGGCCATTAAGTAAAAACAAAATGCCAAATTGAAACCCATTTCAAAGCAGTCACATGACTCCAAGTATGAACTTGCAATTTTGCCCTGAAYACAGATTCAGCAAATCTACATCAAAAAGCTTTAATTTCATTAATCACCTAACCTACTTTTATTGGTCTTTCACAAGCCATAAAATCAGCAAGAATTATGCTAACAGAGGACTGCTTCAGCATGTTCACAGCAAGTGCTGACAAGAAAGTGTGATAACAAATCTCAGCTATAAACTACATATGGAATTAATCTTAAAAAATACATTGCTTGATAAATCGCACCTAAAGAGAAGAACCAGAAGTTTTGTTATCATTCATGGAAAGATCCAATATAGCAGTGATTTAAACATCATACTTACCAAGAGCAAACTACTACTAAATATTGGTGGAAATTTCAAAAGTGTGCATGCCATTAAAGACATAGGCTTAAATACCACTACTGCTAAATCACTTAAGGGATCTTACTAATGTTATTGGAAAAGCTTTCTGAAAGCCAACTAGGGAGGCTGCTCTTCCTCCAAAAGATATTTTAAATAAGACCTGTAAATTAGTACTAAATATCCTAAAGCACTAATAATAATAATAATAATAATAATAATAATAATAATAATAATAATGTTATACCCCAGGTCACAGCAAACAAAGATTTAAAAAACATCTGTCCAGTAGAGGGCACTAGTCCAACTGTTCTGGGTATCAGACCAGATTTACAAAGGTTAGTCTAGACACCCTTCGTTTAAAACACACCCCTTTGAAACTGCTTAGCTATAAATCAGTGCTTGCACGTTCATTGCAAATGATATATAAAATCATCATGCATATATAAGGCATGCAATTTAAATGACAGCAGCCATCCAACCAAGCACTGATTTTAATTTTTATCATCCATTAATGCTTAGATACAAGTTTTCATATAGAAAATTCTCTCAAATGGGGTGCCCGGAGACTTGGAGCTTTTCGAAAAGAGCAAACTGTCTGTTGAATCATGAATCCTTTTCCATGGAAAACAGCAACACCAGCAGTCCCACAACATGTGTCACTCTAACAACGGTATTCTTTTCTCTCTCCAGTTGCATCTTGTCTTTACTAGACCAACATTTCAGAAGCTCTGAATTTACATCTTATTACAGGAAAGATTTTTTTTTGAACGACCATGCAGCTGAGGAATCCGCTATACATAACAAACACTGAACTCGCTTCTTTTCTCTGGCTACTCCAAAGRATTTAGCTTGATTATTTCTCTGAAAAAAAAAATGAGTATTGGGGCAACAGCCATATGACAATGAGAAATGCAGCAGTAAGTGCAAAATAATAGTAGTGAAACTACTAAGCTATCCTATCTGCTATTATTTACTAAGCAAAGCAAATTTAGCCTTATTTCCTCCTACTGCACAAAAATCACTACTCCTATTGTTCTTTGATGGGTTCCGAGCACCACAAATGCATCTACACAGGAAATACTACCAAGCAACCCTTCTGAACTGAATGGGATTCTGCCCAGCCAAAGTCTGAAGCATTTCTGTCCAATTACAAACCCTTCTCTGAGATCTCTCTGCCACACTGAATGACAGACAACTCTCACAAGGATTTATTTCCTGCATGTTATATGCATTATTCAATAGCAACATGTTATACGATTAGTCAATAGCACTATTACCTAGGTATAAGAAGATACAGGCTCCATTCTGAAGATCTCAGAATTTACGAGACAAAAAGAAAAAAAAAAAAAAGGCAACTAGTACCGAGATAAGACTTACTTACAGGACAAATAATGCTTAAAGAAAAAGAATGCTGTTTCAGAAAACAAGCTGCTGAGGCATATATAATGTATTAGGCTAAAGGTTTCTTTCCTTCAGAAGAATATATTGATTCTGGATCACAGCACAGCGTTATAATGACAACCTCTAACATAGAGCATGACAAGACTTACTGTAAAGTGTAAAGGCACCTCTCATCTAACAGAAACCTGCCCACATGGTTATGAACAGGTATTACAAACCCAACATGCCCCCAAGTTCCTGTATCAAAACAAGGAAAGTGACGTTCTGTATGTTGTTCTCAGCGAGTTCAAGTGTGTTTTGGAGCATATATGAGATTCCCTAGCCATTCAGCAGGCAGACAAGAAGACACAGACATACTAAGGTAATTCCAAACTCTGCCAGCTTCCTACCATTTCAGGGTACAGATTTCTTTCACATATGTCTACCTGAAAAAGGCTGCATAGCCATTCCCTGAGTCACCATTTAAGCCCGCATTTAAACCCCYGTGATTCCTTCAAGTGAGCTTGGAAGCGTTTCCTTGTATAAGCACATAAATGAAGTCATAAGTTGCAGAGCTTCAGTACTGGGAACATAAAAATCTTGGGTAAATTATAGTGTCATTTCTCCTCTTATACAGAGTCTGAGGTTATTAAATACAGMGATCCACAGGAGATTTCAGAGTGTTTTAGTATTTTTTCTTGTATTTAAAAGTAACAACTTGCCTGCACACATGCACACAAAAACTTTTACATAGTATAACTTTTGAAGCTTAAGTATAGTTTAAARAAATCATTCCATGTATTTCAAAGAAGCCACTACAGCACCTACCTTACAACATTGTTCTAAATACACCGCAACATGCACTGGCATGTAAAAATTTAAAATTAATAAAAATAAAAATCAAGCTCCAGATTTTGTGTCATTCACCACAGCATTCCAGAACACATTTCTCACCATGAAAAACAGATCCTAATGATAAAGGGTGAGAAAGTTGACAAGTACATTTCAGGAGCACAGCTTCTCCTTCTTGAGATCAAAAGGGAAAGTCGCATTTAAGACATTTGTAGGTTACATGCTAAATAACTCTGACAGGCGCTTTTAAATGAGCTTGACAGATGCTCTGTTACCAAGATCATACACACAGGTACTCAAACTGTCCAGCAAGAGATGGCAACACCACATTTTAGCTGATTAAAAGTGTTAAGTATTTACTGCAGCTGTTGTCCCATTGCCAGATGCAAAAGTAATGTGATTTGCTGTCTAATATTGGCTCAGTGTTGAGAATTTATCTCCGATTCCTTTTTTTCCTGTATAGAGACTTTTCCTATATTTTTTGGTGTTGTTTTTGTGGCAACGTGTAATCGGTTCAAGTGATGTACTGATAATTCCTAATTAAAAAAAAAAAAAAAAGTGAAGCCGTTCACCTCTATCGTAGGGTCATACTCATCCACAAAGTGATTTTGAATTAGCTGTATCGTCAAGGCGCTCTTGCCCACACCACCAGCTCCAACGACAACAAGCTTATACTCTGTCATTTTTCAGCAGACCTGACGACAAAGAAACCAACGTTAAGCGGAGAGGGTCGAGCTCCGGCAGCTCCTGCGCGCTCATGCACGCTCTACTCGTTTACTATTACAGGAAAAGCCGCCCTCCTCCTCCTCCTCCTCCTCGCAGGATCGCGCGCACGCTCCGGCACCAGGAGAGGGGATGCTACTTTGCAAAGTAAAACCGACGGGAGCCCCGGTGCACGCGCGAAGCTGAAGGGCAGCGATCACAGACACCGCTTTAGAAAATAACGCTGATGATAACGCTGAGGAGGGTTTTCTGAAGAACGGAGAGTTTTGTTCTTCCCCCTAAGCCCGGATTCCTCTTGAAGTCCCAAGAGGAATTCCGCGAGACTTCCCCGATTTTTGTCAAAAAAGCGAAAAGGGAAAGAGACGGGACCAGGCGCGGGGGGGGCGCGCGGGGGTCGCCCCAGGGGGACACGCGCGTTTCGGGGGGCACCTCGCGACGCGCCCCGCGGCCGTTACGCGCCCGCCGCTCCCGGCCTCGCGCGGCCCAAACTTTCCGGAGAGATTTTTTTTATTTTTTTCCCCCCCCCAAAGGA
>NW_020455560.1:86901-148061 GCF_003342845.1 Nothoprocta perdicaria
CTGGCGGCGCCGCGAGGGGACAACGGGGGGTCCCGGCGCGGCGCCGGCATCAGCGGGCGCGGCGGCTCCCGGCTCCAGGAAGCCGCCGCTTCCCGCTGTCCCCGCCTCGGGGGAAAGGGGGAGCGCGGCGGCGGCTGCGGGGGACGGGGAGGCGGTACCTGCGTGGAGGGTGCGCGGGCCGCGGGAGCACGCGGCTGTGCCCGAGCCGGTGCCAGTGGCGGTGCCCGTGGCGGCGGCGGCCGCTCCGCGTCCCTCTCCGTCCCGGTCTGAAATGGCGGGGGACGGCGAGGGCTGGGGCTGCCGAGGCGGCCGAGCGCCGAGTGGGCGGATGGGTGGATGGCGATCGATACGCTCCGCGCTCCCCGCCCCTGAGGCAGCCCGAGGGGAGGGGGAAGGGGGGGAGCGCCCCGCCCACTGACTCAGGAGGGGCGGGGCGCGTGCGCGCGCAGGGGCGGGGCGCGTGCAGGGGCGAGGCGCGCGGGCACGGCGGGCGGGCGGGGCGCGGCAACGGTCGCTCGCTCGGGCGGCAACGGTCGCTTGCGGCCGCCCTCAGCCCAGAGGCGAGCGGCGCGTAGGGAAGGCGCCTGCTCGCATGTGAAAACCCGGCGAGTGTTGTACACCGGCCTCTAACTGGGAGGCTCTGGGGGCTGTTGGGCAAGGAGCTCGCTGTGTAAGCAAGGAGGAAACAATTTGGGTTATTGGTTATTGTTTTTTAAACCCTTACTGGGTCAAGGAAAGGTCATGAAAGCAGAATTACAGAATTGCCCCAAAACTTTAAACACCAACCAAAGTTCAAAATAATCTCAGTGCTAAGTCTTAATAATTATCAAATTAAACACAAGGCTTTTCTTAATTACTAGGCTGCTCTGGGTGACACTTAATAAACACGTATCTTCAGCAGCAAGCTGACAACGGCGTGGTGGAGCCTGCTTTGTCATTAAAAGGCCAAAAACTTAATTCCCTCTAATTGATCTAATTAGACCTATTGCGTGGATCGTCCCTAAGCTTGTGCTACATCCAAAGGGGTATGATTTCTTTTTTTTTTTTTTTTGAGGTATTTATGTCATTGTGTCTAAGACGCAGCGCATTCAAGCTTATCCCGAGGGTGACACCCATGATGTCAACGGGTTTACACTGGGGATTAATTTGGCCGGCTCTGTTTTCCCTCTCCAATTGGAAGGTCAGAAATAAATACATTGTGTCTACACATCTGGCGCTGGAGAATTTTAATTTAAAAGCGCGGAGCTTTCTTCTCCCTAATTGCGCGCGACAGGGCTTCCCTTCGGCCGTGCTCGCATCGCAGGCACGCGGCGCTCCTGGGCGGTAACCCTGCGGGACGAGGCCATCTAATTTGGAAGCCGCCTTGCTGTGATTAATGCTGGCAAAGGAGCCGAGGGCCCCTGCGCTGCTGCTCCGTGCGGCTCCCTGATGCGCAGGCATTAAGGCTTGGGTGGAAAACGCCAGCCATGTGGAAGTGCTGGCTCTTCAAGCAGAGCCTTGGGAAGAGCGGACGAGCTGTTTTCCCTGCATTCCTCAAGCCTTTTCGGTCATCRAAATCGGTGGCAGAAGTCCTATGGGCACCTCTGGGAGCTTGTGTACGGATTCTCATTGACGGTGGGTATCTGAATACCATCGTGAACTGCAAGGAAAACAGGAAAAAGAGAAAGGAAAGGAAGCTGAGAAGCATTTCGTGATCCCTTTTACTCCTCCCCTAGTGACTTGAGTCTTAGTGACCTGGTCATTTTTTTGTGTCTTTGCATTAAATGCTCTTATAAGGTAGTTTTGTAATAAGGAGTCACAAAACTCTGCGTGAGTGGAGAGACCATCTGAAAGTTAAAAAGACCATCTCACAAGTTAAAAGTCAAAATTCGAATGTCGCGGATCAGAACRGGATGGTTCCCACAAGCAGATGCCAAAGGCAGAAGAAAGCCCCACTTTCAAAGAACAAGTAGCCTGGTGGTAAAACCGCAAGCTTGGGATGTGGGAAACCCACATTCCAATCTGCGGTGTGAAACAGGCAGAGAAAGGATTTGCATGCGGATGTTCAGTAACCAAGGTAAATGCCCCCATCAGCTGCTTTCAGAGAGCGGGATAACACTTTGTGCTACGTCCCCCCATCCGCCAGGAAAACTGTTTGAAACGCCTGTGTGTCGGGCAAGCTTGGCAGCTCTGCGCGTAGCGCTCGTGCTCCACACACAGCTCTCACRTTTGCTCTCATCTGCAGAGCCCTGTGCGGACGGGAGCTGCTCATCCTTAAACCCACACAGTCTGCTCAGTCAGAATTGGAAAACTATCCAGGGACAGGCTTGGGTAGATCCCTCCCTGTGAAAACTTGATGTCTTGATTATGGCTTGGATCTCCGCATTTTGCACTGTCACAATGAAATGTAAAAACTGCAACTTTTGCAAAGGGTTGGAGGGGAAAAATGAATTGCTGGGATTCTGGGAATAAAAAAGTGGAATGCAAAGCTTCTTGATTTTTTTGTTGTTCTTGCTGACCACAGATTTGCTTCTAAATGTCTGTTATTATGAACTTGCTGTTTAACTAAATTTCTCCTAGAAGAAATACGTTCTGGGTAAAATGGTTGGAAAAGAAGCAGAAATAAAAAAGCTGATCAAAATATATTAAGCACCAACCTGTAAATCGTATTGATATGAAATCTGTTGAAAAGTCTGCACAAGTGCTGTAAAACCGCCTGGATTTTGCTGATGCTTTCTGTGTGTTGCCAACTTCATGTTCATGATTGTTTCTTCAGTGCAATTTGCACAGGCAAAAGACACACACTCAAATACCCAAACACTTCAGTGTTTAGCTACAGCTAAATATTTTCCTTAAGTTACAGAATACTCATCCATTTAAAGGCCTCTTCACATTAGAATATTCCAGGCTGGGTTATCTGGATCCTTCATGGATATGATCTTGGAAGGCTCTCAGGACAAACTGGCAGACAGAGCTCCTTAATCTGACAAGATGCTTCCCATATGATATCAAGCAATAAACTCAAATATATATAATCTCTCCAGCCATATTCGACCTCCTCAGATTTATCTAGTCCTAAATTTCATCCAGTAAAGTCAAAGACACTTTAAATCGCAAGAGGCATGAGCTTTCACCCCTGCCTGTCAGGGATCGAAGGTGCTGCTACACGGCTCCAGCCTGGAGATAAACACGCAAGACTTCCCTGTCTGACTGACTGTCTCTGTTAACAAGGTGAGACAGGAGGCAAGTTAATTCTTCCTTTTTTTTTTTTTTTTTTTTTTTTTTTTTTCCTGGCCTTTAACTCCCTGCAAAGCAGATGCAAAGCCAGCGGAGAATTACTACAGGTGGAGAAGTGGGTTTGTACAACTTCAAGACTGCATGACATTTATTTAAAATATTAGGACAGAGGCCAGTCGTGAGATAGGCTGTGTCAGGGAACCACCGCTGGTTCCCTGACACAGGTTACCTGGTTTGCAGGTTTACAAGTTAACCTGGCCAAGCACGGTTACATTTCAGTTCATTCCCCTTATATTTCAGTTCATTCAGCCAGAGGCCACTGGGGCTAAYGGTGTTCATGCTTTCAGCCTAGCATTCTGACATTTTGTGCCAGGTTCAGCATCAAGCCTGCAAGGATAAAGCATGTATAGAAYGCATGGCAAAGTTTCTTTTGAATACATCAGATCGGGCTGCCTGAGYTCGTATTGAGCATATACTGTGCTCTCGAGTAAGGCTCTCGAGTGTCAGCCGTGACTTGTGTGAGATATCCACGGTGTTTGGGATATTGCAGCCTTCAGCTGCTCTCTTCTCCTCATCTCCTCCCAAAGAAATTTAAGACCTTTAAGAAAATCCTYGAGACTTAGCTATGCTGCCCAATCGTTGATAAAACCACCTACAGAAGAACTTTTCTTTYAAAAGAGTCTTAGCTGGAGGAGTGTAAATGCCCTTACAAATAGCAYAGATGGGCAGATTGATGTATTTTTAAATGTTATTTCACAATAAAATCAAGGCAATACTTTTTGTGTGCTCTTAATTTTAGTCTCCCTTCACCTTTTCTCTGGTGACATGGATCTCTTCAGTAATTCCCCGCGTACAGATTCAAGTGCGGCATATACAGACTCACGTGGCATGCGAACACTGCAGATACAGACTCACACCCCATGTGGACCTTCTCGTCACCGCCYGCAAATTCCTGAAAAATTAGGTGATGGACCCCAAGAAATCCACAGGCTTAGAGAGGAAACTGCCTTTCAAATACTCAGCCATATAAAGTACACAGCAAGTTCTGCTTCTTTGCCTTGGGTAGCTGCTAGGCTGCGGAGAACACGGTTAATATTTCTTTTTCTGCAATAATGGTAGATTTGGCTTGAAAGTCCCTTGCTAAGATACAGCCTGCTCTTGGTATTTGTAAATGGGCTGCTGTTTGGTTTAATTCAGCTCCCTCTGACTTTCTAATTTTGAATATGTCCCTCTGCTAAAAAAATGGGGTGGAGGAACGGCTGAGCTCTGAAGTGTTCTTTAGAAAGCGAGATGCTTTTGCCATCCCACCAATGTCATCTGGCGTTAATTAACATAGCATCTCTCTAATTATATTGTCAGCATACAACTGCTAAATTAAAACACAAAAAAAAAAAAAAAAAGTTAAGAGCTCGCCGTTTAGCTCTGGTATTTCTTTTAAGCATAATTTTTCAAGTTTTGTGTACATAGGACATCAGCCAAAGCCCATTGAACTTAATGGGATTCACTCAGATTAGGCCCAGAAATGTTTGGAAAATCGGTGGGGTGTCCAAATTGCCGCTCTAAATCAAGCAGTTAGGTGCTTAAATTCTGTTATTCGATACTGCTGATTCTCTGTAGGGACCAAAGAGCATCTTTCAGGGGGGCAGGACGAGCTCTGGATGCCGTGGAGCGTCACCGTGCCCTCGGGGCGCCAAACGGAAGCCCTGGGAGGAAGGACTGGAGCGSTCTGCTTGAACAGGGAGAACCGCGGAGCTCTGGAGCAGAGGCTGCCGCAGGCCCTTCGCCTCGAGCACAACCTCTGCTTTCACCCAAGCCAGGCCTGCTCCGAGGCCCCGTGCCGGCGGGAGAGCCCAGCTGGAGGCGACGCCGGGGCGAAAGGCCGGATTCGCTTCGCCTTTCSCCGTGCTCCGCACTTCAGTCCTGCTCTGTGGCCTGCCTGCGGCTGCGGGGTTCCCACCTTCGTGCTGCCGCTGCTCCAGAGTCACGGGCCTCCCCTCACATCCCTGCCTATTCCTAAAGCTTCTGGGATGCAACCGATCTCCAGTTAACCAGGAGCTCGATTTCTCTGGAGTTTGGTAAAACTATACATCACCCTCAGATAATCAGAAACACATGGAAAAATATTAAAATGTTGTATAAAGAGAAAAAGAATGAAACTTTTTCTTTCCAAGACAGCTACTCTTTTGCTGCGGACGTTTTTCTTTAGGAAAAAAAAAAATCAAAATGTTGTCAGCACTTTGGAAGCCGTGTCCCTTTTTCCATCCCAACAGCCCTTTGCCTCTTTTCCCTAGACCTGTAAACCGAAGGTTTTGCTCGAGTTGTGGACAATGCACGAGAACCTTATGCTTTTTGAAGAGGTGCAAAGCATTCCAGGAGCAGTAACATTCCGGGATTTTCTTGGGTGGGATGCACCGCCACAGCTCTCCACTCCTCCCAGGGACCTGGGAGCAGAGCCCGAGGGCAGCTCCGCTCACGACTGCGGTGCCTTTGGAGTCACCTTTTTCAGGGATCCAGACCAGCCCGGGAGACCTCGTCCCTCGAGGAGCTGGACAAGTGGCACCGGCAAAAGAGACGGCGGGCAGCGCTCACACATGGCAGATGTTAGTACAGACATTTTACTGCAACCTGCAGAATAGCTCCTTGATCTTTGGCCTCTGCATGTTACCACTAACACAGAAATGATCATAAATACATAAACAGAGAAGGCAGTTCTATACATCTACACCAGCTCGGTTACCTGTTCCCCCCTTCCCACCCATACTCAGACGCTCCAGTGCTTGAATTTCACTTTAAGAAAAGGTCACTATAGCCAATATCTTTTATATATATATATAAAAAATACATAAAATATATTATATATATATATATAACAGTTTCTATTTTGCTGCCATGTCATTCAGTTTTCTTTCCATTTCATTTTAAAAGGTTCCCCTCTGCATTTGTCAACTTACACATTCAGAAGTGACCAGAAACGTCTGCTTTTAATCCAGGCTTGAATTAGAATAAGCTACAGCAGAATTTGTCTCATGGCAGCTAGCGGAGGCCAACAGCACCCTACAGCCCTAGGAAATGCTCCCCAAAATCTGCAAGAACGTGAATAACACTGGAAATGTTGCCGAGTTGTAACATGGGTCCTCAGAGAAGGTTCCAAAAATGAAAGAAACTTCTGTTTAATCACAGCCATGGGGTTTGCAGGATGACTTTCAGTTGCAGAGGCAGTTAAGTAGATCCTGACATGGAGTACCAAGGAAGGAAACGTACGTGTTTATTTTGGAGTGTTTGGGTCATTGGATAGAAAGCTTATAGGAAAATGGAAAACACGCTGCAGTCATTTATTTCTAAAGGGAAGGGGGAGAAAAGTCAAGGAAATTCCCTCACAGCCTGCGTGGAGCCAGGTTTTCGGCTGGTGTAACCTGCTGGCCAGGGCAGCCTGGAGCTTTGCAGCACATTCGCTTGTCCTCATTCCCCAGCACTTCGCAGGCACAAGGTGAGCCCTTCTCACCCCACTCCACGCGTCTGCATTAGCACCTGTAGAGTGTTTTCTTGCACCTCACTGAGTCTGAAGCATCAGGACTTTGGAGGCTGCCCCTACTCTCTAGGAGTCAAATAGGTTTCGCAGATAAATCAGTGCCGCACACTGCGGATTGTCCGAGAGCGCGGACACGCTCTGCAGTACGGAGGCGCTGGATAACCTTTTGTGCTGAAATGCTGTTTTTAAGAGCTTTTCCTAAAGAGCAACATTGTTCTTAGAAAAATCTATGGCTCTGGTGAAAGGAGCGAATGGCTTGCATGTGATGTATCACACCCATGATGAAATTCCTCACGGAGAAGTGAAAAACCCTAAGCAGCGACCACGCACACAAAACTGTGAAGGATACACTGTGGGCTGAAGCTTTGTCGGGGCACTCAGGCCTTTCTGAGGCTCCTTTGTGCAGCAGAGCCCAGATTAAAGAAGCAGGGCTGGAGGATCCAGCTGCTTTTTCACGCCATGGGRCAGAGCCTAGGGCAAAGGCAGGGATTGGGGAGGGAAGGGGGGTGCCTGGGCAGCAGCGTCTGCCTCTGGAGCGAGCCCCGAGCCAAAGGGATGCAGGAGCATCTGCTTCTTGGGACGAGGCCGGGGTGCTCGTGCCGAGGGGAACGGCCTGCGCTCCTTAAAACCAGCCCCGCGGTACCCGGYGAGCGTCCGCGCAGGCTTTAAATAGCCGCGTCGCCCTAAGGAAATACCCCAGTCAGCACCTCTGTATCCTGCTCTGCGAGAGGAAGCTTGACCTCCGAGGCGTCTCAGGCAGCGGCTGCTCGGCGAGGGGCAGAAACGTCTTAGCTGGGGACAGCGTCTCGGAGAGGTGGCTCCGTCCCGCTGGGTTCAGCATCCGCACGCACTGGTTTAAGGCCAGTTAGGTCAGAGCGCCCCGTCCCACAGTCACCCAGGTGGTCCTGAGGGAAAGGAACTGAGGCTTGAGGGACTGCTTCCCAAGGAAAGCAAGAGCGATATGATCAACTACCGACTGCTTTATAAAATGCTCCTTTTTTCCCTCACTAATTGCTCCTAAAAATGCAAAATACATTTCCAAATATTTATCCCTGGAAATTACTTTTTTTTTTTCTTTTCTCCAAAGTCTTGTTTTTTTCTTTTATTTTTTAATCTGATACTGAAGTGTAATTGTACAAATCATTTAAAACCAGACAAAACTAATTGCCAGAGACTGTACTAAGCAAAATCCTGCCATGAAGGTGCAAGTTTGGTTGGTTAGAAGAACATACAAGGCAGCCTTCCCCCTTTCTCAAATGTACTATCTTTTTTAAGCTGACATGGCACTTGAGACAGCAATTCTAAAAGATATTCACTGAAATACTTACTCCTAGAGATGTCTTAACAGCCAGGCCACATTTGGAGAAATAGGCCTTCCAAAATTTTATATATGTACACATATAGAACAGAGGAGACAAAGAAAACCGCCCAGAAAACAAGGTTTTCTAATCCATAGCCTTGCACACATTGACTAAATTTTATTTTGCTCTTTCACTGCAGTCAAGAGCTTTGCAGTTATCAACAAGAAACCAAATGCAGAGATTAGTTTGCAGCATTTTTTGTGCAACATTTTACATCAGAATTTGGTTGTATAAACTAAAGTAAAGGTACATAAATCAAAGCAGCCAGTTGGCAGTGACCCTGCCATAAGTGAGATCAGAACTAGACCCCGATAATACATCGTGTGTCAGAATTTTGTTATGTCAGGTTCTTCTGTCAGAAGGAGTGGGGGAATTAAATTTCCCTAATCAGTTATTTCTAGTACTTGTCAGATTTTGTTGAGACTTTCCTGAAAAATCTGCCACATAGGTTTTGGGAAGGAAATGCAGTAAATAGGTCAAGTTAGTTTCCCAGGAGACATGCAGAGGGACACAAGCATCCTCCAAGTTTTTATAACTTAGGTTGGGGGAATTTAGAGATGCACAGTTTGCCTGTCAAGTGCTAATGTGACAGGTCCTGCCATTGTCCCCTTGCCAAAAGGCGCATCCATCTCCCTCCCAAATGTGCCCTTTGAATTGCTGATTCGCATGCCGGCTTCTCAAAGGGCCCCGAGTGACTGCTCCTGAACATCAGCAACTGCTCCTGAACAGCACTCGCATCGCAGGGCTCAGAGGTTACAAGACCCACAGCTCCTCTGCAACCAGGGGTCTTGTGGCTGCTCATGGGCAGGAGTGCTGTGATCACGCTAGTGTGAACAACTAAATTTTATACATTTATAAAAGAGCCACCTGCTAGGGCTACTAAATCTATCTCAGTGCTCCGTTTTGACTTAAGCTTTTCAGTATAAAGCTGCTGCTGAGGCTGCTCCTTCTCTGTAGGAGACATTTCCAGCCACGCAGGTTCACCTGCCTCCACCACCAGCAGTGCCCAGCTTTAAGCAGGAGAACAACCGTCTCCAGCAGGGAGCAGGGATGGGGAAGGCTCAATGCCAAATGATGGGAATGGCAAAGATGGCAGTCTATCAGTGGAAGCACATGAGCTGGCACTTATTTCCTACCCAGCAAGAAGACAAAGGCATACATAGGCACAGTTCTGCTTTTTGTGAAGAACAGTTCCTCACATGCCAGGCATCTCATCACTTGCTGACTTTGGAAGAACCACAGAATCCACAGACTGGTTGAGGTTGGAAGGGACCTCTAGAGATCATCTGGTCCAACCCCCTGCTCCAGCAGGGACACCCAGAGCACGGGGCACGGGGCGGCATCCAGGTGGGTTTGGAAGACCTCCGGAGAAGGAGACTCCACATCCTCCCTGGGCAGCCTGTGCCAGGGCTCTGGCACCCTCACAGTGGGGAAGTTCTTCCTCACATGGAGATGGGACTTCCTATGTTTCAGCTTACACCTATTGCCCCTTGTCCTATCACTGCAATTCCCCTGCAATCCCTATTTTTAACCACTGGTAAAATTTACTAATCTGCTTGGGATCCGTGTGTGGAAGATGCTAGAGGACTGTGACGTGGCCCTGGACAAATGGTGTCACTGGCCAAAAATAAGCCCCTGAAGACCGTTGCCCCTGCCCTCACCCTGCAATTACAGTGAGGGAGGGACCCTGGAACGGAGACTTCAGGACACCAGGGAATATATTTGGCCTCCAGGCAGTTCTCGGAGCACCTAGACATACATAATTAGTGAGGATGCTGGTGTTTATGTAGGGCTTGTGGTTGTGGAAAATAGAACAAAGAGATTTCTGGGGAATGGGCAACAAGGCAGTAAATTTTTTTCTCCTCTCACTTTTTTTTTTCTCTCATATTTTCCATAATAAAAACAACTTCCAAACACCCTGTTCATTTAGGTCACCAAACTCATGCTTTCTTGCCAGCTAAAACATGCTGTGCAAGGTGACTTCCTTACATCCTTGCCTGCCTTCTACTCTTCCATCTCGTTCTTGCTGCATCATCTCAAAGCTAGACGATCTCATGATTTCAAACAGCTTTTGAGAGCCGAGTCAGGCTGACAGAGGCAGCAAGGAATGATCTTAGCTTGCTCTTTTTCTCAATAGTGCTCTTTGAGATGAAAATTCCCCCTTGCCACTGAGATTCCTAAATGAAAGAGTAATTTCTGACTTACTTTTGCAAATCTTTTGATTTTTTTTTCTTCTGCATGTCTCCCCAGTAGACATGTAGTCTGCATGTCTCCCCAGTACTTCTCCAGCTCCTGCTTTTATGGAACCAGTATCATCTTACATCACTCGTACAGTCTTATCATGGCTTTCCTTTTGACAGAGAGAAGCGCCTTAAAAGAAGCTCAAATCTAAGTTTCTTTGAGCTTTGGTAGATAAATCAGTCTGGAATTTCATTTTTCTATGATGCTCAAGCCAATGATTTCCAGTTATTTTGGAGGTTTTTTTTTTTTCATTTTTTTTTTCTTTTTTTAATTTGGAAGAAAACCTGATTGTGTTAAAACTTTAAAACTTACTTTTGGAAAGCCTAAATCCACATTAGCCTCTGAACTCTGCAGCTTTATCCGTCTTTGCAGCTCCCACAGAGACACAGTTCAGCTGACCTGCAGCCTATTCTTCTGTTCGATGGTTTCCTTGTTTCAAAGAGAAACCAGGTAAAGACTGGCTAGGTGAGTAATAAACTTCCATCAGCTGTATACGTTGGCTTGCAGTAATCAGAGAGTAAAATCTTATTCAGAAGACCGATTGTGCAAGACCCTGCTCAAACAAGGACGAGCCTCGTGCCTGCCCAGCAACATGTTAAAAGCAGCAGGGAGAAAGAACCGACTACTGCAGAGGCAGATACGAACAGAAAGCCTGGAAAAGGCAGCGCTGTTTATCCCCCGGCCTCCCCTTGACTGCAGAGCAGAGGTGCCCATAGGCAGATGCACACATACACACAGATGTGTTCCACCTAYACTAATAGACAGATACACTTTAATCAGATCTACATGCTACAGCTGGCAGGATATGCTCACACCAGCATACATGGTGACAGTGAAACAAGGAGGAAGRTTTCACTCACGACTGCTTAGTTGCTGCCACTCTTCTGCAAAGTGTGCCTAGCTCTTGTGCTATGGCAGAAGCTGGGCTGGGGAAGATCTTCCACAGGGAAGATCTGGCTGTAACAAAAGCAAAGGATTAGATTGTGGAAATGAGATTTTTTTTATAGAGAGTAAGAGGCATGTATTCTTATTCAGGCAAGCTGTTCTATAAAAGAGAGAAGGAATTGTATTATTTGAATTTTCAATGCCTTGGTTTAAGCTGAAGTACTCAAATCCTACACTGAATGTATAATCGACAAAGGTTTAACTTAGCAAAGCAGAGTTCTAGCAATGTGGAGGCAGGGTAGGAATGTATCTTTTCTTTAGCAGCATTTCAAGAAGTAGTTCTCACAAATGTTTGAAATATTTTGTGTGGCATTTGTTGAAGTYACATCAGGACTCCCTACTCACTCCTTAAGAGATGCTCTTGTCTTTTTCAAATATGCTTTTTCAAAGTGTTCTCCTTCTATGGTAAATTTGTGATGAAAACAAGCATGAAAAGCAGAGAAAACTTGGGACAAATTAAACATTCCGTATTTACAACAAACAAGTAGCTCAGAAACTTCAGGAAGCCCATGTTACAAAGTCTAACACGGACAGGATGATTTTCAAACTCATGTTCAACAAAGTTGGGTGCCCTTGCCCATAAACAGCAATAAATAACTTATTTGTCTTCCACCCCTTTATGGCTTCTACACAAAATCACTGTAACTTTTACCTAAATCCTCCTTCCTAGCCTATACTTAGCATAAAAGGTGCAATGGTAACCTCAAAATCCTGCCCAAACTTCAGCTAACAAATTCACTCTGCCCATTTAACCTCAGGAAAAATAAAAAGTCTTTGCTGCAGGTTCTGAATTGCTGGGTTTCGTAAAGTTTGCACAGCATGAACGGAGTCTTTTTCAAAATGTGCTGTTTCTGATGCAACTACGTTCTTCAAAAGTRAGTGAAAAGTGGCTCAGTGAGTAGTGTGCATCAGTGGCTTTGAAACCTCTTTGTGCAAAGGGATTTTACAAATTACATTTTGAGTTGGCTTTGCTCATTTAAAAGCATTTCTCATTTCAGGTTATTGTCTCAGGCTAATGTAAGCGGTTATGCTGCTGCTGTGCATTTACAAGTTGGTATGAGTAATAGCAATTATATTGCTTACACTTTTATTTCCAAGTTTTATATTCTACGTGCACAGCAGATGCGTAACTTGAAGGTCAGCTCCCCAGCTGAAGAATTATTATACAGGAAGGCTGCACATGRCTGTGTATGGACTTTACAGCATCTCATTTGCAGATATTTCCTCCTGCAGACTCTAATGTGGGAGGGGRCAAGATCCCTGTCTCAGTTTCTCTGGACCCCCAGAGTTTGCAGACAAGGAAAAGAGGAGGAAAATGGAGGGAAGGGTGGGGAAAAAAAGCTCACAGCTGCTGCCCACCTGTGCTCTGAATACAGGACCCTCTGAGGTACTGATTCATGCCAGCAAGTTGACTCCTTGAAAATATCAGTACTTTGCACTGACTTGATGGTATTACAAGGGTTTCTTCCCCCTCTGCCCCCTTTAATAAACAGCGCCATCAGCTGATTTTCCTCTCTCAGCCTGAGTCATTTCCTCTTCCGTCACTTCAAGCTCTTGCAGCCTGCGAGCGACACCGGCCACGTCTCCATCCTGGGAGTCCTTCCGGCCTCGCTCCTGCACTGCGAGCAGCCTCGCCAAAAAAAACGCTCCCTGCTTTTTGGGGAAGCTGCCGTAACACAGGCCGGGGCGTGAATTTAGTTATTGCGGTTCAATTGCCCACGTGGACACACTTATTGCACATGGAAAGTGCCTTTTTTGTGGTTTAAGTTGATTCATTTCCAAAGCGGCCTCTGCTAAGACCACATGGACAGATCTACATAGAAAAATAGCTTTGAAGAGTGAAATAGGATAGTGAAATATGTGCACTAGCTCCTTGGTGGAGATAGTGATTCCCAAGCTAATTGCACTCTTGAATTGCTTACTAATTCTTCCTAAGTTTTACATTAAAAATCTATTTTTTTCTGTTCTCTCTTTTTGCACTACCAACTGCCAGCAACTTTATAAACCTGTATAAAATGCCATCAGCCTTGATTTCTCTATTTTTTTTCCACAGGCATTTGGAAATGCCTTCTGTGAGTGATATTTTATAGACTTTACTGTAAATACCACAGATAAAATACAGCTTTTTTAGCAAAAATAATGCTGACAAGGCGTTGCTATGGAAATACCTAAAATATAAACAGTTTTAYGCTACAGCCATTGTGATGGGAAAAAAAAGAGAGAAATACTTACAGATTTCACAGCTCCCAAAGGCTGCTCCCAGCAAACAAAGCTGCCTCCTAAAGAGAGCTACTGCAGGTTGAGTTTTCCCCCACAAAGGAGCCCTGGGCAGACCTGCAGGGAGTTCAGGCTGAGCCAGGTTTCCTGAATTTCCCTGGGAGCGGGATCATGGGCTTGGCATCCAGAGCCAAGCCTGGCGCTAGACCGTGGGATACCAGCAGCCAGGAGCGGGCAGGCAGAGCCAGTGCAGGGAGCAGAACATATAGCAGCCAAACGTATAGCAGGGAGAGGTGGGGGCTGCTGGGGTGACTCTGCAGGGGGACTTTGGAATCATGCTAGTGGGAAAAGGGCTTTAGAGGAAGGTCCCTCCTGAACCCTGCGCTTACTGACAGAGCCCAGCTGGACTGTGGCGATTTGAGCGACAAGGATGGTGTGAGCTCCCTAGCCCTGCCGAAAGCCCTGCTTGCTTCTGACCGAGGTGGGTTTTGAAGTCAGGGTCACACAGGAGCTGGACTGGGACACAGGAGGTGCTTACCGCAAGCACAGGGGCACGTGCTGGCAACACACGGTATTTCAAGAGCTCTCAGCCTGTAGAGCCGCTGGAGGGGGCATCCAAAAAGGGATGTGGACTCCCCACCAGGAGTCCCGCAGACCTTGAGAGTGAAAACTTAGTCCCAGGGGGCTGGAATTTCATTTGCAGAGAAGTAACTAAGTAGACCCCTGAGCAACAAGCTAAATGCTGCTGCTGCTGCTGCAATTGCTCTGGAGTGCACTTAGTGACAACTGGGTTTGGCAATACCGTGAGTTAGTTTTTATTATTTCATTTATAGCATGGAAGACCTTTGGAGAAAAGAAATGAAGGAAAAGTTCCTTGGAGTGTTTTTATGCTAGAGAGCTTTATCTTCTAACAACCTGCATTATTTTTTAAGAAGCGTTTGTCTCTCTATCTAGCTTTTGTAGACAGCATTTATAATAGCTGGGAGGGAAAAGGGGGAACAGCAGACATTTCATTTTGAAACATAAAGGAATCCTGTGGATCTTGGCTTAGAGATGTTCAAGTTAATTTATACTTAGACGATAAATCTATTTTTCATGGATTTGTAACTTGGCTATAAAAGCACGCTTGAAGGCTTGAATCTTGGCAGTGAAAGCTTTCAGGTCAAGAATATTTTTAGCAATATTCTATTTTTTTTTTTAAAGAAAAACACATAAGGTTGTCCTTAAGTTTAGAAAGTTAAAGAGAAAGTCTTATAAGGATGAGTGGGGTCATATTTTGACACACATGTACTTCTCTTTCCATACAAAAACAGAAACAGGAAAATTCAACCTGCTTTCAGCTGGACAGATAATGAAAAATATTCAGATTTATCTTCTTCAAATTTCAGACAGGCTTGTTGCATGTTCATCTATCTCTGCTAATAATCCTTAAACGTGGAAGTGAAGGCACCGTTGTGAATTTTAATGCTGATGTCTAACRAGCAGCTCATATAAATCATCGTAACGCCAGGAATGGCACTAGAATTGCAGCAATTAGCACTCGCTGAAGATGTGGAAATACCCCACCTCCCTCAAAACACATAGCTCATTCAGTGGTACCAAGGCACTGGGGTAATTAATGCAACTAATACATTAGAAAGATGAAGAGCTGCTGAGAGGACAGCAATCAGCTCAGCACGCCATGTGCACACAAAAAGCATTGGGTCAATTTTGGTCAAGGACACTGGGGCAAGCACCTTGCCACAAAATCTTGGGTTTTACAGTTTCGTTCAGCCTCAGAATTAGAGGGGCTGAGTCAGCCTGGCCCGGATTTAAATTAGTGGTTCCAGAGAGACTAGGTGCTAGGCCACAGGTATATCTAAGCAGAGGGGTCAGGGAAGGTGTGGAGCAGGCAAAGCAAACAGGAAGGTTCATTTCTGGTCTTAACTTACACCCGCTGCTTGCTTCTGCTGCACAACCTCCTTTCCGTGACTTTGGTCCCTGATAGCATCGTGGGACAAGCTCAGCTCTGGCTCCTAGTGCTACTTACTCGGTATTGTACTAGCAAGGCAAAGGGCTCTGCTGAAAGCGTAACTGGAGGTTTCTTGACATCAGGTATATCCAGGTTTGGTATAAAGCTGGTTCACATTGCTGGCTCTCAGTACAGACCAGGAAGCTCTTTAGGACTCCAACTGGGCCAGACCTGAGGAATCTCCTGCAGTAGAACCAGCTGTACAAGGCCATTTTAAAAAAGCTATTGAATCAAATACCCTGGAGCCATGTTGACCTAAGCCATGCAAAAATTTAAGGAATCAGAAAGGGAGCTTGACAGACTTACCTCCTACCACAGGGTCTGCATTCAGTTCAGCTCATTTGGCCCTTCAGACCTAGCTCTTAATAGGGGGATCAGTAGTTAAAAGCAACTCTCATTCTCCTAGGCCAACCAAAGGATGACCTTGACTTTGGCTTGAGGTGCTTTACASCCAGCAGTGATTTTTGTAAGCCCAATCACTGCCGTTAACTTCAGTTATTATCACTGAAACAGTTATTATCCTTGAAWCAACTTCAATCACAACTTAGCTTATAGAAGTCTCTTTTCTCAGTATCAGCAAAGCCACCAAACATTTGCATCAGATTACTACTGAGGTCTCCTGAAGGTGCAATTTCATGTCAGAGCTGGGCCAAATCAAGAGCTGGAGGGGGGAAGTCTCGGTCCCTGTTCCTCCACACCAGCCTCTCCCACCTTCAGCCACCGCTGCCCTCTCCTCATGAGCTCCTTGTCCCCATGGCCGGGTTTCCCTGCATCGCTGCGCACGCCCAGCTCATGATTTCTGCACATCCACCCTTCGCAGCAGACACCTTCGTGCAGCGCGTCATGCGAGGCGCCTCCCGTCCCAAACAACAGGCCTTTTCTTCCCGCATCTTCCCAAAGAAGTGACACCTTAGCCGCAGCCCGAAATAGAAGAGGGTAAGGACGAGTTGGCAAGGTTTGGGCTGTGTTTTAATGGGCTGGGTTTCGCACGCAACAAGGTTGTGGGAAAACGGCTAGGATATTTTCAACGTGCTTGCAAAGAGCGAGGTAGCTGAGCTCGAGGAGGTTGCACTCACTCAAGGTACCGTTCTGGAATATATCATTTACACGGAGGATTTCAGCACTCGGCTCTTCCAGCTTGCGCTTGTGCCGCTCTTAGAGCTCTTTCAGACTGAGCCTAGGTATGACACAGTCCCCCTAGCAGTAGTACTGCAGCACCTCCCAAGCATTTAAAAATAGAAGTCACAGCAACAACCTTCCTTTCTGACTTGGCAGCCAGAAGGAGAAATACTTGGCGTAACTTACACGCTTGTTTGCATACTCGTGGGTGGGATTGAGTTGTTTGTTGGTGCGTATATGGGAAGAATTAAGTTTTTCTCAGTAAGTTGAAATGATTTTAGTACAAAAAAAAAAAGGATGGCTTCAGTGGCAGTTTTCCATGTGTGCATACTTGAGCTCAATGAGCAGCCTTGTGTTCCCTTGGATTCCGTAGGTCTTGCCCAGAAGGCTAGGCTGTGGTCAAGGACTTGRTCTGGAGCACATCGTTACTGTTAATTAGCTGCTGGGGTCTCCACAACATGAGGAACTTTCCATGCTCTCCTTTGTGCTTCTGGGCACAGCACGACACTCATTCCGAGACCCCTCTACCTGCAGAGAGGCTTTGTAAACACCCACCCGTGCGGGAAGGTGAGGCGCCCTCGGCCCCACGGCCTGTCAGCCACGGAGACTGACTGCAGGGACGCCGCTCCAGCCAAGGGCTGCGTCTCGGGTGGCTTCTTGGGTGAAGCTCAGCTATCAGGTCACCCATCTGCTGGTTCAGGGAGGACACGTCCCACACTGAAGTCATCACATCGCTTTACTGACTAAGGAGGAGGAGAACAGCCTGTGCTTTTTGGGGGTAGCAGATTTTCAGGTGCCAAGATGAGGAGGTGACTGAATTGAGCCAGTCAGTGGGAAATTATGAGAATGGTCTCTGAATAAACTGAAGGTTAATAATGTGGGGAGCAGTATGGGGAGAGGAAGAAACAGAAACGGGAGATTTTGATCTGAATGACTCCTCCAAACATAAACTAGGTGTAAATAGCATAATTATGAAATATCTTCCCAGCCTGACACCTTCCTTTCTGAAAACAGTCTGAATAAATAGCATGTGCTCTTGCACTGAATGTCTGACTTGTTTAATAGCAAGTCTCTATAGCCTGTGAACTACACAGAGAGAGCAGGGAAACAGCATGGGGCCCTTGCTCTCTGGGGCTTTTCTCAGGAAAGTATCTTAACCTTAGTCTTCTTTCCTTCCTGTCCCTTGTTTAGGCAAAATGCATTATTTCTTACATCACTCTCATTATCAATTATTTTCTTAGCTTAGTTATGAAATCTAATGTCCACTTCCAAGATACTCCTGTCTTTTCTGCTTCTTGAAGCCCTAGACTGCCCAAATGTCCTTTCCACAAAGAGCGCTTCTCTAAGTAATACTCATCATGGACTCAGAGGGCTAAAAATAGCCAGACCTGTCCCTTCTCCCCAGCAGAGCCATGGCATCATTCGGAGCCACCCCTCAGCCTTTGGAAAGATGTCAGATATGAGCCYGTCGGGAGCCGTCCTTGCTGCCCGTTGTGCCGGTGATGCAACGGGGTTGCTGCTCYGGCCGGGCTTTGATGCTAATTTCCCTCTGTTGCAACGTGTCCTACTTGGCCTGTCTGGCTCCTTGTCCCTGTTCCCACAGCTCCACTCACCTCCCGAACCTCCTTTCTGAGGCTTCTCGGTGGGCATCTGCTTTTCGCTCCCCTGCAGAGAGAAGGTCTGGAACAGCTCAAGGCTCTGCCATTGCCTGCTTTGATTTCRGTTCCTTTTGCCACACAACCAGGCACGCTATCTGCAGGCGTTTTTGTGTATCCACAACCATGGCTGAGGACCATTTTTTTTCTGGAAAAAGAATCCCAGAATGACTGAGGTTGGAAGACCTCTGGAGATCTAACTGTCCTGGCTCAAACAGGGCACCTACAGCAGATTGCACAAGGCCAGGTCCAACTGGGTTCCGAAAGTCTCCAAGGACAGAGACTCCATAATCTCTACGGGCAAACTGTTCCAATGCTCAACCATGCATACAGTTAAGAAGTTTTTCCTTATGTTTAAGTAGAATTTCCTGCTTTCTTTTTTTTTTTTTTTTTTTTGGTCCTGAGTTGTCTCACTCCAACTCTCTCAGCACTCTCAGCATCTCCTCGTATGAGAGATGCTCCAACCCCTTAATCACCTTCCTGACCCTTTGCGTGACTCCAGAGACTCCAGACAGTCAGTCCCCAGCCTGAACTGATGCATGTGGGTATTTCTCCCAAATTCAAATACTCTTTAATACACTGGGGTACAAGATGGTATCTTCTGTTCCTTAAGAACCAAAACAAACACGTCCTAGGCTAAGCAGCAGCAAACCTTCCTCTCCCAAAGGTTTCTTGCCTGACTATGCCCCTCCTGCCAGAAATKATGATTCTTCTTGAAGCTTATGCTAACATACACCTACACCCAAAATAATCTGGAGAAACAAAACCAATGTAAATTTCCCACCATGTTATCAAAATACTACAGCTTTCATTGCACTTATCAGGACTAGACTGTGATTCATGCTAACTGGCAAACAAATACAGGCCCTACTCCATCCTACCATAGTCATAAAATGCCTTCCATAGCTCTTGGTTTCTGCTATTCTTCTACCACCATTAATGCCAGCCACCAGAAAACGCTTCCACATGGACTCCTGAACTGTAACAGGCCCAGGTGGATCACTGCAGATACSCTGGGGAGCTTTGGGATATGCTGCAGACAGGTTTTGAGCTGTTGGGCACAGTGACAATATTCTAGCATCCTGAATTGAGGACTGCGACTCATGCAGGTAGGGTAGGATATGTCTTGATGTCACACCTTTGCCTCGGAGTTGCACTTAATGTAAGAGTTAGGTAAAAGCAAATAAGAGCATCTACATATAAAATCCAGAATATATAACATGCTATTAAGTTTTATAAAGAGGTGACCGAAAAGACAAAGAAAACTTTATCTCAGGATTAACTCCTTAAATCCTCCTCCTCCCCCATAAGCTGCTAAGCTGCAGATCCACTCTTAACCCACATGGCTAGGACTCCTTCCCTACGCACGCTCCGGCCCCCAGGCAGCATTTGCAGGTCGTACAACTGCACCGTGTTTGTGGTGGTATCGTTGTTTGGGGCTTGCCTGGGCATTGGCAGGGATTCCCACCTCGCACTTCTTCATCTTGGTCCTTCTTTCAACCACTACTGATCTCACCTAATAAAGAATCTGTTTCAAAATTTTTCTCTTCTAACTCTTAACTTTCTTGGAAATACCAATCTTCCATTGCCAGCACTTATGTTTCACAGCTGTTCCTGAGAAGGAGTTACATGTCTTTTCCCCCCTGGCAGAATCAACGGCAATATTCAGTGAATCATAGAATCAGAGAATCCTTGAGATTGGAAGGGACCTCAGAGGTCATCCAGTCCAACCCCCCTGCACACGCAGGGTCACCCAGAGCACGTGGCACAGGGCTGCATCCAAGCGGGTTTTAAAGATCTCCAGAGAAGGAGACTCCACAACCTCCCTGGGCAGCCTGTGCCACGGCTCTGTCACTTCCACTATCAACAAATTTTTCCTTAAGTTCCTGTGCAACTTTTGGTGCCTCAGTTTGTGGCCGTTTCCTCTAGTCCTGTTGGTGTCCACCACTGAAAAGAGGCCGCCCCCTCCTCCTCACTGCCTCCCTTGAGGTATCTATAGATGCTGATCAGGCCCCCCCTCAGCCTCCTCTTCTCCAGGCTGAACAGACCCAGCTCCCTCAGCCTTTGCTCACAGGGCAGATGTTCCAGGCCCCTGATCATCCTGGTAGCCCTGCGCTGGACTCTCTCCAGCAGCTCCACATCCCTCCTGTCCTGGGGAGCCCAGAACTGGACACAGGACTCCAGATGTGGGGAGTGCTACCCACTCCAGATGTGGGGAATGCTCCAATGGAGAGCACTTCCTATACTTAAACTTATTTTTCACATAAATATGTACATCAGCAACTGCACTTCACACAGACACATATGCAATGTATGAGTATTGGCTCCTGACTGAGATTTCACACARCAGATAATTACTTTAGGCAACAACGTACATGGGATGGCTCATCTCCACTTCTGTTCTTGGGGGTGTTATTTACAGATGTGCATTCTAAATTTGTAAATTAAAAGTAGTAAATGTGAGTAAATTAAAAAAGAGTATTATGTACCTAGATTTTATAGTAGTTACCTCCTTGTTTGAAAGTGCAGAGCAGCGCCTTGATTTTCATCCCCTTGACACAACGGTAGCTGGACAGCTGGCCAAGACACAGAACAGTTCCCTCACTTGAGTAATTCTTTTTTTCCCCTTGATAATAACAATATCAAACACTTAAACAGCACTTTTCATCCACAGGTTGCCTCACTAGTGTTAATGCAATTACCCAGCTTAATTCTTCCTCCTCCTTCCCCCGAACGTGTCTAAAACAGCCAAAACACGACGCTAAAGGAAGCGATAGAGTCACTGGCACCCAGTCGGAAGGCCGCTCCTTYGACGAGGCCGGTGATATGAGGCACCCACCTCACAGCCCCATTACTGCAGCTGCAATTTTGTAAGCACCTTTCTGTAGCAGCTTTTGTTCTTTATTATCATCCAACGCGCTGAGCAAATAGCTTCTGGGAAGGAACGCATTCGTGTTTACCTTTGCTCTACGTGCCACCTTCAGCACTATCCGAAACCCAGACATGGAACAGGTGCCAGAGTTGCGCATTTGAGTCACCATCAGTAAAGGCTGACTCATAATATACAATGAACGTATAATCTGTTTCCAGATCTTCGGGGAGAGATGTAAGATCCAAGTGTCACATTAAAAAGAGGCTGTCAGCCCTCTGAGTCTCTACGGAAACAAGGTTTGACAGTTAAAATGGGTAATGACATAATTTCAGGAGCATTTTTTAATCTATGATTCCTAGACTTTACACAAACCAATTAAACTTTTGTCTGCATCTCCTGAAGAAATACATCTGCAAAAACAGACATACGGATGCCAGCGTACGTCAGGCACCGGCTCCTCGGCAAGGGAAAGTCAGTTCACGTTCAGGCACTTCYGCACAGGGCAGCCTCCCTGGTCTCTGTTTATCTGCCTCACAGAGGTCGCCTCTGCCTTTCCCAGGACACCTTCGAGCTCAGAAAGGGCACTGCCTTCCTTGAGGAGCAAGAAGAAAAGCGCAAACTGAGACCTCCTCATTTTGCCCTACAGAGCCACTCGAGCACTACAGATGACTATTCTGCAACGGAGGAAATACTGCAACCCCGCAATATAGAGGAACAAGGCACAGCAATTTATATTTCTTGAATGGGCATAAAGTGCCTATCTGAGCTTCAAACAGCTCACAGGCCGCTTGCTCTAACCTCCCACGGCCTCCCATCCTCCCATACTTCTCTCTGCTGAATCTTGGCCTCATGTACCCCATTCCAGAGGGCAGTTTTCCTCTGGAAAAAGATGCAGGAGAAAGCTACGTTTACTCAAAAGCCAAGGGCAAAAGTAAAGACTCCTACTCCATCTTCCTTTCCTTGATGAATAATGTACTCGAGGCTATGATCAGAGGCAGGCCAGCAAGCTCCTACCTCTACGAGCTACTTCAGTGACTTCAGTGAGACTTCGTGGTGACTCCAGTCCTTGTGCACCCGTTCCCCGCTGTTCAGCTGGTGGCAGGCAGGGCAACCTGTCCCRCTCGCCAGGGACAGATGCACAAGGAGGCAGAAAGGCCACGGGGGCAGCTGCACACAGCGCACTTGCATGGCCCCACCTAAGTCAGGGCTGGAAAAAAGACCTGCTAGGGGCAGAACATGAGGAAACCTCCGTGAACCTTCTGAGGAGGTTTCCTCAGGGAGGACCTCATCCCTCAAGGTCTTTTTCCTTTTAATTTCCACATTTTTGTACTTCCACTTAATTGTCTTCTGGAAATACCGCAGTGCTAGTGCACATATAGCCTCCTGATGCATTTATTTCTGCTTCCATGCTAAACACTTGGATACTACCCAAAGTCCACATCAGTCCCTTGCCCAACAGCATCATCCTTCCCTCCTTTGTCAGTGCCATCTTTCATACTTTCATACAGCAGCATTTTTCTTGACACGGACAAAGAGTCCAGTATTTCATCTCCCATACTTAAACATACTGTCCCATTCTGTTCTCTGCTCTGCACCCTTCATGGCAATGGGCTGACCAAAGCACTTTACTCCAAATTCCTCAGCAATACTGGGRAAGTTGAGGTCAAAATTTGCAATTGCGCTCATCTCTAAAAGCAAGAGTAACCACAACAGCAAAAGAAAAATTATTAGACTTAACAACTATATCCACCATTGCCAGCATCCAAAAAACAGGCAAGTATTGGCCTCAAACCCTTACAGAGTTCCTCCTCTTTTTCCACCAGAGTGATGGTGAGACCTCTGCAGCTCATCAGCTCCTTTCTAGGAGGGAAGCCAGCACAGAGCAGAGTATCCCTGGCCATTACAGCCATCCACCCCATCGGACTCCAAGGAAGCACGACAAGTACTGGGTACTAATCCCTGCAGAACTCCTACGTGTCCTGTGACGAAGCGCGGGCTCTTGCTCAGAGCAAAACTTTACCTTATGGCACGGATTTCAGAAAGCTCATGTTTATCTTCTCAGCCTATACAAGCAATGGCACAGACAATTACATGTATAAGTTAGGTGTAAAATAGAACTCTGTGTGAGTAAAAGCTAATCCTGGGATTGTGTCTGTTTATAACTGCTAATTGTGAACACACATCTTTGCTCTGGTCTGCAATTAGAAAAGCTACAGGAAAGCAGGAGTTACTGGGTGGGTGTGTGGGAATAAACCTCCCACTTCCTTCCAGCACCGCTCTCCCTGGAGAAGCTGATTTATGCCACACCACCAGAGCAGAGCCCATCGGTCGTTGCATCTTCATTCTTTCAAGTTACAAAATTCAAGCTGTCAAAAAAAAAAAAAAAAAAGAGAGAGAGAAAAATCAGCGTACACAGTGGTTCTGCATTAACAGGGGAAACTGGAAATTTATCTGGATAGCAGATTTATGCTGACAATTCTCTAGGCAAAGCCTCTTCAATGCCTTTTGCAGCACTGAACACACACACATTCAAGACAGTCCTAACAGTCCTGTGATGATTTCAGTGAAGTAAAACGCTGTGATACAAGGTCAACGCTCCCAGAATCAATTTTCCATGGTCTATAATCTTTGCTGTAAACAGCCCTCGCTGCACCTAAGAAAGCAGAAGGGGTTTTAATGCCATCAGTTTCACCCCATAGCACTCTCATGTGAGCCTCAAGGAGCCAGAAGGATTTCCCATGATCCGTTCCAGGTGTGTACKGGGCTCTCCGCTGAGGCGCCTCCCTTGCTCCCTTGCACCACCACGGTGCCTGCTACTGTCGGGCCCAATGGTAAGCAGGGATTAAAACAGCTGGAGGATATACAGCTTTACACCCAAAGGAGGCGGCAAACGCTCCCAGTGCAACCTCCTCCACAACGCTCACTGTCTTTTAGTGCCCAAAACTACAGCAAAGTCTGCAAAGGCATTTTCCCATTGCTCACCCCCAAGTGAAGCACGTGAGAGAATGGCCTGGATGCTAAGGAGCCTCTGGAGCCCCCATGAGAGCSTTCCTGCAAGGTCCTCTCCCTTATCACACCTAGATTACTCTTTCAAACAGATAACAAGATAGTCCATACCTCCATTGGCCGCTGTCTCCRTTTCAAACTGAAACACTCGAAACTCTGCAGGAAAGGGTAGCATTTCAAGAAACAAAGCTCTTCCTAAGGAGAAGACAGTGCTGCTGCCGCGTGGATCAGCCCCATCTCCCGTAGGATGGGGCGCAGAGGGAACTTCCTGCACCCAGAACAGGTCTCCTCATTTCCCAGCTCCTGAAAAGCCCACCCAGGAAGAGGCTGCTGCAGCTATTGGGAAGGAAACGGGCAACAGAGGGCAAAAGGGTGAGGAACAGAAAGCCATATGAAAAAAAAAAAAAAAAAAAGACAAAAACTTGGCTTTAGACATTTCACATGTTTTTTTAAAAGTCTGCAGTAGCAATGCTTGGATTTCAGAAGCCCTCCAAAGCATGAAGTGTTTGGATCCCAGGTTCTGGTTTGACTCAGCTTTTATTTCCAAGCTCTGAAAAACTCTGCTTTCCCTTGGCCAGGCACGAGCACCTTTTAATTTCACAGTATCTCGCACTGACTGGTACATCTTTGTGATTTTCCACTTTGTTACCTGTATATATATTACATATATATTTTTGATTTAGGTCAAAGAAATGTTTAAAAAAACCTCTCAAAATACAGTTTTTTTGTTTTCAGAGTGCTAAACTTTGCTATTATTTCGTTTTCATAATTCTCAAGGAAAAAAAAAAATCACACAGAAGACCYCACAGTATTTCAAAACTAACTGAAACTTTTAGCTTTTCCAAAAGTTTTTACGTGCCTTGAACAAAAGTTTTTGAAGGAACTCAGAAGCAGTTCGGACTGGACAGGTGGGCAGCGGGACAGATGGACAGAAGGAAGGAGGGAAGGAAAAGGCAGCTCTATTTCCCCCACAATACCAAGTGGAACCAGTAGAAGAGACGTTAAAAGCAGATGATGTGTTTTCTACCCCCTGCACTTGAGACCTACTGTGCGAGTGACCTGGCTGTCGCTGGAYACAGCTGCACAGGAAAGTGTGGCAGCAGGCCTGTTTACAGCAATAATGTGCRTAAATCACCAGGTACTCTACAGAGACGATGGATACTCGCTACAGTCTGGGGCTCACATCCTGACTCCAATAAACGAGACTGGATTTGCCTTTCCTAACTTTCACGGACAATTCCCCAGAACAATACTTTGCAATTTTGTGGGTGGGCTGTTTCAACAAACACTCTCAAGCTGCTTTGCAAGCTTCTCTTCCAATGCCAAACCACCCTGTGCAGCAGGTGTTGGCTTCACCTTGCAGCTGGGGACACCAAGGCACCACAATCTCCAATCACTTGCCAAGATGACAGGGTAGCTCTGCAGCAGCCCTGCAAGAAAGCCCCGCAGAGGCATGAGATAATGAGAGGAGCTGTCAGCGTGCCACTCTCTCATTACTCCATCATTTGATRAGGGCCAACATATTGCAGAACAGCAGCTACACGTGTGAAATTGTGAGCCTTAATTCTCCTTATGTGTGAACTATGGAAGCAGTCAGGACCCCTGTCACCCGCATCACAGTCTTGCCACTTTGTTTCTGCATTTCTTGCCCCTTGTGCTTTTCATGCAAGTGCCARCACCAATAGTAAGAGCTGAATGGAAAATGCAACTACAACATTCAGTGGGTGCAGTTTGTCTCCCTCGTCTGTCACTCCTTTCTTTGCAGTAGTCCTGCCAGCCCCGGAGGTGCCGGTGCAGGAGCACTGAGTCAGCGTGCTCCCCTGGTCGCACACGTAAGTGTTTGCAGAAAGTGAGCTGCAGAGCTGACTAGGGGAGAATCCGTGCTCCCAGTGCGCGCCCGTGGCCGGGCCAGGCACCCACGCGATTCGGCAACGTTAGCCCAGAAATTGCTCTTCTCTCCTCTCTAAAATGGGCTTCTCTTTCTTGGTCTGTCAGTCCACACGGATAGCTTGGAGGGGGTCTGGTTTGCMACACAGAAGCACTTTCCCCCACATTATTAGCAATATTTTTCCAGGCAAAACTCAGGTTTTGACTGGTGGCGTTTTACTGTCAGCTCTAAGGTTTAGTGAAAATATCAGGCTAAATTCACTCCTGGCAGAGTTCTAACTTGCTTCACAATAAGCAGTTACCAGAAGAAAACCTACTGCCAACAGCAGTTGTGTTACCAGTTAACAAATCCTAATTTTCATAATTTCATAGCCAAAACCAATCCTGTGGTTTAGTTCTGGGACTCTCCAACAACCACAGGCCACTAACACATCCCGGGCTGTACCACGGGTGGGGCAGAAGAGCAGCCAGCTCTGGATGCTTCTCAGAGAGGCACAAAATGGGGAAGAAGAGCGAAACAGGGAGCCTCTCCAGGGAGGCTGCGTGGAGAGGAAGCAGGGCAGTGCCGGGGTGACCTGGGCAGGGGCTGCCTCGCTGCAGTCCTGGACATGCTCTGTCTTGAACACACTGGGCCGAGGCCCCGTGCAGTCCAGCAGGGCAGCAACGCAGAGGTGCTGACACCTCCAAAGCCCAGTGGCAGCCAAACGAGGGATTTTTAGGTGACAGGCTTCGATGGCTGCCCTTTCAGCTCCAGTTTAGCTTACTTTGGTCCCTGCCTCCCGCACAGGATATAACCGCAATGCCCGCAGCAACTGCACTCGCCAGCCCTGGCTTTGGGCTCTGTGTGCAGCTCCAAACACACCACACAAAGGGCTGCAGAGTAACCCAGCACTGCTCCATTCACTCCGGGGTAGCATCGGGACGCCACTTGACACTGGGAAAAAACACCCTCCGTCCASAAGTCTAAAAACGTGTTTTTGTACTGAGCCATGAGACTTTTTGTCCTGGAGAAATTCTAAACTTCTTCTCACTCACAAATAATACACAAGTAAACGCAGAGGCCACTGGCAAAGGAGCGCAAATTACTGCAGTCTGAAGAGCAGCAACCTGCACCCTAAGCCACCTAACAGGTTTTATTTAACTGCAAAATAAGTGCACCCTAACTTTAAAAGCACATTAAACAAAAACACTGCAGTTAATTTACTTGAGAAACCTTTGTTTACTAATACAGAAGACATAGATACAAAAGATGGAAAACTTACTATAGGGGCATTTTCTTTTTTTTTTTTTTCCCCTCTTTCAAGGAGAGCTGAGGATTCATTCATTTCTGCTGAGGATACAAGGCACCTCTAAAGACCCCCACTAAAACTGGCTACCTGACCTTCAGCTTCTGTTACTGCAGCACAAGCTGTGAGCAACAAAAGGCCCTTTTGCAACCAGCAAAAATTGGGCCTGAGTAAACTACCTGGGCTTAGATAAAAGAAAAAGGGGGGAAACATGAAGCCATTTCTAAAAAGTATGTGTCAAAAGGCTCAAATATATTTAAAAAACTAACAGGAGATTTCTTGCAAATGTCATCCCCAAAACCATTATCAGTATTAACACTGACAAACCTCTCACTAGGGGTCTATAGTTGGGGCTGCGTTACTAATGCCAGAGGGGACACTGATACATTCATTTCTGTCACAGATCAACTGGGTGACTTTGGGACCCTTCCAAAAGTCACCTGTAATTCTGAGGGTCACAGTTTGTGGCAAACTCACATATGGAAACAGCTGCTTTTTGTGCTGAGCATCACAGGACATGAATCACGAGCTTAAGGCCACTTTCAACCAGGTTCCTCATCTGTAAAACAGGTACAGAGCTGACACCAACAGGTTTTATCCTGCCATTCCGTATTTATGCAAAAAAAAAAAAAAAAAAAAAAAAAAAAGGAATGTGCCGGACTACTCTGAGGCTATTCACAAGAGAAAAATTTGCAGAACAGAGTTTACAGATTACTGTATGGCACATCTTATAGCTATAGACCTAACGCTGGAGAAACCTGAGATCTCTAATCCCAAGACATGTTTACACAAACGTGTTCTATTTCAAAACTGCCTCTAAATTATTTCAAGAAAGCAGAGAACGTTCACTCCCCAAAGTGTTAAATTATGCAGASAAACTGCAACTCAGTTCCAGTAAAATACTCATTCTGATGCTAATTTATTTTTCCCCTCTGATTAATCTCATGTGCGGAAAAGACCACAAAGTCTGCAATAACCTGGGGCCATTTTATTGAATGCTGAAGCGGTCATTAAAAAAGTGCAGCATAATGGCTAAGGCAAGGCAGTTCTTGCACTATATGACATGCCACAGGGGCCGGCTGGACGACACACCTTCTGCACAGGCTGCTCTCTGAGCTCCTTTCCAGAGCGCAATATTTTATGACGGAGCAATTTTAATCCACAGACTAATAACATAAGACAAGCTGCCCAGATTGGAAACATGGGAGGAGCCTCGCAGAAGAATGTAGCTCTCAACGCACCGGATTAATAATTAACAAGAGAAAGACAGGGAAAAAGGGGAGAGGAAAAAAAAAAGACAGCACGGAAAGCCTCGACTACCTCCGAAAGGCCAAAGCCCATTCTTGCAGTGTTCCTTTGGAGCAGACTTTATTCAGCTACAACATGCTCCTAGGGCTTCAGTCGTACATGGAAAATGCAGCCACCTTCCTCAACAACTCCGCCAGGTTCGCCCTTCCTGTGRGATCCTACTCCTTATTCTTTCGTTTCTTTGAGCTCGTCAAGCAGAGGGCAGGCCAAACTTCACAACCCAAAGTCCATTTTCTGTACCCTGACCCCTCTTGGCATGCCCAAACACACTCAGACCTACTGATAGGCACAACTCAAGCTGCTGTAAGGATCTGCAAGACAGATGTGGTTTATACGCTGAATAACTCAGCAAGACATACATGGCAGGGACCCACGTGCTGCTCTCGAGAGGTCCTGAATACTCCTTTCTGTGAGGGTACGAGGTATTTCAGATCTAATGGCAATTTTGTGGGGAGGCTGTGAACATAYGTCAGCTTCTGAAGCCGGCCTGCCAGTAAAGCCTGTTACCACCTAGGGCCCCTCTGCTGGTTACTGGCCTCATGCGTCTGCCTATGGAGCGGTTCCAGCAATCACTCCTCCTCGCGCCTCGGATGATCTCAGAGCAGCTATCGCAACTCTCTAACCGCCTGCCTCACTTCTGCCTCAGAAGAATTAGGATGTGATCCCGCAGACTGGCAGCTCCATGGGAACAGCCATTTCCAGCCCGGAGACAATTCCAAACAGCCAGAAAGCTTTATGTGAAAAATGGCAACTTCCCACAGCCTTAATAAATTAACTATACTAGGAAAGCAAATGCAGCAATACTGGTACAAAACTGTATTACTTCAAGTGTCCGGCCACACCTCTCACCTACCTAGTGGCTTGTGGCCTCCAGCAAGGGCAGTTCTCCTCTCTCCAGCCAGTCCTGCCCCTTGCGCTGCCTTTGCTGCTCASTGAAACTCATGGAAATAATTCACCTCAGTAACCTAGCAAAGAACTAGTCACTCTTTTTCTTTCACTGCTCTAAATGCTCGTAGTCCTCTGCTGACTGGCCCTACAGACCTGTCTTTCCCTGTGAGGAGACAAGCAGCACGATCAACAGCAGTGACAGGACTGGATCACTCAYCTGGGAACATTGTGGGGAAGAGAGGGACTGGACTTTTCTCTGCAAAGATGCAAAAGCAGATCTCTCCCTTTAGATATAATAAATATATAACTACATTGAGTAATATGCAGTACACCTTTTCCCACTGAAGTCTATTGGCAYGAGCCTTAATGTGGACACACAATTATGCTAATCCAATATATGCTGTTCCCAGAGCTCCTTGAGGACGTGCTACCTGTGGGACTGTGCGACAAGACACACGTAGGACACCTCGAGGCATCTCCTAGGCCATCCAGCTGTCAGGGTAACAATAAAACTGGATCAGAGCTTGTAACTAGAAGGACACTGCTCCATCACATTTAAACCTGGATGTGGAAAATGCCCCTTCCTACCTCGCCTCTTCTTCCCCCACCCCCAGTATCTTGTCTTTTTTAAATCTGAAAACAGTTCATTTCTTTGTACACAYCAAGAAGGTAAAACAGCCTGTTTGTGCTGTTGAAGATGAAGACAATTGCCACGCAGGTGGCATTTGCTGGTGACATTTGCAATGAGTTTAAGGCTGGTTGCATTTATTATGAAGTATAAATCAGAGCACAGAAAACRTATGGAATAACTGTGTCAATTCGTACTTATTTGATTAAACTGCAGAAAACACCAGAACCCAAAGCTTTAAACTGAATGCTGTCACTGGAGTTTTTATTAGTCTTTCTCAGCAGATGCCAGAAGTTCAAGTGAAAAACAGGGTAGACGAGCCTCAAAAGCAGAAAAAACAACCAAACAAAAMTGGCATACTCTAGCTATGGAAAGTTTCTACCTTTCTCCTGTTGGCAGCACTGAGGTCTTCATGCAGTTGGGCAGTTTCAGCATTTCAGAGGGCCCTTGTAAAAGGCATTAACCCATCTCAGTATTTTAGTATACAGGTTCTTGAAGCGCCTGACCCGAAGCCCACCAAAATCAGACCGCACAGCAGTGACAGACCCGTGGTCCTTTTTGCAGACGTCACTAGCCTGTCCCCCTTCCCCAGGTGCGTGTCTGGTTTGTCCTGAAAGCCACCTCTGTCCTGGAGCAGAACAGGCGTCGAGTCAATCCATTTGCCTACAGCACCGCCCAAGTAAATTTAAATTGTTTGCTAGGAACTAACAGGGCATTTTTGAGGCYGTCCGAAACCCTGTGGCCAGCACTCAAAACACAGCTAACCTGTTTTTATTTTTCCCTCTTCCGACCAGCCTCCCCTTCCCTCTTTCCCAGTTATTTTGAGGCAAATCCTAATAAAAGTCAGAGGGAAATGTATTAGTCCTCCTCTGGTCGGCAGCGTGCCAAAAATTGGAGGGCTTCCTGCCCCATTCATCCTTATATTCCCCTCGAAAAACCCACTTTGGCTGTGCATCCAGGCCATCCTGCTGGCAGCACGGTGCCGAGGTTTCCTTCAGAAGAGGAATAACGCCCTTCTCCGTACTCACCAAGTCAGCACCCAACGGTGCTTCGGGAAGACGCAAGCAGAAGCCACCGGATGTGAGGGTCTGGGCAAAAATGTGTATCTAGAAGTGAAAGGCTTAGCCTTCTCATGCAGGGGGAAGCACTACCGATTTCAGCACAACTGCAAGTTGCGTATGGAAGTAACACTCTGAGATTTTATGTCACAGAGCTGCCGTTTGTTTTCGCTTCCCATTCCCATTTCTTTTCTGTGCATTCCTCCGGTCCCCCGTTCCTCTGAGAGGATTTGCGTAAGAAGCAGCTTGCGAGATCGGGGTCAAACCATCCGTTTCTCACGTTACCTAGCCATTTATTTCCGTGCAATAAAGACGATTACAAAACCCTGCCATTCCACTTACGTCTTCCAGCCTGGAAGGGGCACAAATTACTCCTCAGATATAACTCTCCTTTTCCGCTTTCATTCGGTAAAAAGCTCCAAAATTTTTTTATCTTTAAAAAATTTGGAGGGGGGGGTAGATGAGAATTAGACATTTATAAATTCCAGGCTGAACAGGATAATCTGGAATCACAAGCTATTCCAGCTGACTCTTACAAAGAAGATGTGTTGTCTTCCTCCCCATCCCACAAACGCTGCTCCCTGCGACGGGAACACTTTGCAAAACGGCAGCTTCTGACTGCAGCGAGCATCAGCAATCCCCGCGTTTCAGCTTTCAGGCACATGTAAAATAAAGTAACTAAAACAAAAGCCCTGCCGCCAGCCCAGCAGACCTCCGGCCGGGCTCTACTTCTCAGAGCGCGGCAGAAAATGCTTCCACACGGGGCTCCGGCGGCAGAAACGGGCCGCCCTCCTCCAGGCCGTGCCGGCCTCAACCGCCCGCTCCAACAGCCGCCCCGGCGGCCGTTACGAGCCGGTCCCAACGGCCGCTCCCCTCCCCCGCCCCGGGCGCACGTGCGGCGCCGCGGCGCATGCGCGCGCTCCCCGCAGCCGCCACCGCCACCCGGAGCCGCGCGGAGACTCCCAGGGGCTCTTTAAATAGGGTCTATAAATACAGCGGCGGAGCGCGGCCGCCCATTGGCTGCGCCGCGCCGCTCATTTGCATGCGGCGGGGCGGGGCGCGGCGCCGCGCGCGTCACGTGCCGCGCGGCGCGTTGTGCAAGCGCGGCCTGACCCAGATCCCGGGCGCGGGCGCGCGCGCTGCAGCGGGGCCGCGCCCGGGGCCTGCGCCGCCTGCGTGACCTCTGCAGGCGCTGATGCATTGCGTTGCATTGCATTATTGCATTGCTTTGCATTGTATTATTGCGTTGCTTTGCATTGTTGCTTTGCATTATTGCATTGCTTTGCATTGCATTACTTGACTTCACTCTGCATTGCTTGTCCTTGCATTGTGTCGCTTTGCCTTGCTTTGCTGTGCTTTGCCTTGCCCCGCTTTGTGTTGCCTTGCTCTGCTCTTCCACGCTGTGGGCTGGCCCTTCCCAGAGCATCGGGGCTGCTCCAGGCACTGGGTGGACAGGAGCTGAAGGGATCTGCCATTGCCTTCCAGAGGAGGCCAGATGCAGCCCCTCCACCCGCCTCAGAACAGCGTGGGGAGGGCTCAGTTGCRGGCAGCGCTCACTCCTGCCAGGAACTCTTGCGGATGTATTTGGAATTAGGTGGGGTGGGAAAGACAAACAAGGCCCTTGAAGCCAGGACGTCAGTGGTGTGTCACAAAGGGACAGTCCCTGAAAAGGGAAACTACAGCCAGGAGCTCAGTTCCAGCACCGGGATCCCTCGGCCACCTGCTCCCTGCAGTGCAGGGATCCAGAGTGCAGCCTTTCCTTGGACCAGGTGCTAAGACCTTCCTGGAATTGTTGGGGATTTACCAGGGAAACTGTTTCCCCCTCTGACGTATTTAGCAGGCAAAAAGCAAGAGGCTTCACAGGCCTTTCTGTATCCTGAGTGTTGGCCTAAGTGTTACCAGTAACCACCGGAGTGGTGCTGACCTAGATCTGCCTGAGGAGCTAATATGTTTATGAGTGCAAGCGTAAACACACTCCGTTCCTGCGCTTAATTTTGGACTAACTCTAATTAAGGCTGTCTTCCCTGAAGCACCTCCGTCTGGGGGAGGACGTGGCGATCGCAGTCGCGGAGCGCCCTCTGCTCGCCACAGGATTTCTTGCTCATCCCAGAAAAACGCGGGCGCCCGCTCGGACGCCGCTTCACTGAAACACTGCTCGGGTGTCGCAGCCTCATATGCCGTGTGTGCTGGGCTCAAATGCAGATGGTTTAATTAGCGAAACACTTTAGAGATGTGAACGGTTCCTTTTGATTAAAACCTACCTGCACGCTGTGATTGGTGATGCTAGTTCGTCTCTTTACCTGTGCGTGTCCACAGAGGCCTCCAAGTTTCTTCCCAAAGGYATTTGTAAACGAAATGTGAGAGTGAGATAACATAAATGTGAAGATAGGCAGGCTTTTTAGTGCTGGTRGGTTTAAAGTACCCAGTGGCCTGCTTTACAGTGATTTATGCCAGAACATGGCAGCTATGAACAGCTTCTAAGTCCAACTGCTAGCACTTATCTCCATTTTATACTTTGATAAATGACCTCACGAGTTGCAGAGCCATAAAGGTTCAGGGATCTGTAAGCAGTCACACCAGGTAGCCAGGCAAATCCTAGCAAATCTATATTGTTTCTGGCACTTCTATACTTGCCGACACTCCTGTGGGCACCAGATTACCCTGAGCTTCATTGTATACAACTCTGAGCCCTTCACCGTGTCCTGCTGTCGCTGAAAGCATTAATGACCAGTCCTAGGTCCAGGATGAAGTGTCATGCAGAAACAGCACTGTTTGTATGACTGCATTTAGGCAGGTGGACATAGCCCTGGCACGTCTGCAGCCCTGCCCTGGTCCTTTCAGTACCTGGGCAAGGCAGGAGGTAGACCTGGTGCACACAGAGGAACCAGCAGCACACTTGGAGTGCTTACAGAAAAATAAGGTCATGAAGGAATGTCAGCACCACTCAAGTTAGGTGGAAACTGGAAGAGTTTGCTTTTTATGGTCACAGCCTTGCACTTCAGGGTTTTGGTTCCCTTTTAAGTTACGTCTTAGGTGCCTTATCCACAGCCTGACCCACACAGTCAATACTGTCTGCCTTAGGCACTGACTGCAAATGCAGGTCTTGGAATTTGAGCAATGGCATGTGCCCATATACAATTATAATTATGAAAATAAATAAGAAATCCCAAAGCTTGCTGGCCACAGATTAGTGTATTGTCTTCRTTGGAGTGCAACAGAAAGTACAAAATGAGTGTGTCAAGCATGCTTGGGTCACTAGTACCTCCCAGAATTGCAAATTGCAGAGAAAAGGAGAAGCGAGGGTCCTCCAGAGGAAGTCATTGCCATCTGTGAGACGAGGCCTTGCACTACCACTAGTGTCCACGGTAGCCACAGAGAGGGAAAAATCATCTTTGGATACACTTTTTGTTTGTTTGTTTGTTTGTTTTTTTGTTTGTTTTTTTTTTAATAAATAAATAGGTTATACCAAGCTTCTAACAGACTTGTGCATTTATCTGTCACTCAAGTGAAGGAGCTGTGCAAGATGGAGCTGAGCTCCGGCTTGCTGTTTGGCCAGCGGGATCACTCAGACATACACTTTAACTGGAGGGATTAAATRCATCCACATTGCACAATGCAAAGATGGGGAAGCTCCTCATCCCTGGGTCCCCCCTGGCATTGGGTGACAGGACAGGAGAAGTCACCTTGTGATGACCATTTCTCAGCACCTCACGTTGTCCATGTGCTCTGTGTGGTTGTATTTTAATTTTCCCAGCACAACCACCAGACGCTCGTGGCGATGGGGAGAAATGCCTTCCTGAGCCTGGTGGAGAAGGGAGAAGGGATGAGGAGCCAGCAGGAGTAGCTACGGCCTTTCCCTAAGGAGCAACTCTTTGCCTTGTTTCCCTCCATCCCTTCGTGTTCCTTGATCCAAAAGCGGGGACTGCTCTCCCTTGTGCTTGCGGGACACGTTGCTGGGAATGAAGTGAAGGAGCTCAGAGCAAAGYGAAGCGCTGAGCTTGGGAAGACGCTCCGCAAGGTCAACTTCTCTAATCTGGATGCACTGGCTCTCAGCTGCCGCCTCTCCAACAGCTACTCCACCCAGCCCTCAGATAATAATCACAAGCTCTTGCGCGAGTCTGCTTCCTTCTGCATTGCTGTTGTTAACTCCATCGGCTGGACTGATGGCCCTGAGCCTCATCTGGGGCCTTGCAGAGCTTGACTCGCTCTTCAGGGCTGCACGCGACTGAAGTGTGGATTCCTGGCTTCCAAAATGCACAAGCACGTGTGAAGCTAAGGGGGGAGCTTGGCAGAATCAGGGCCAAAAATGCACCATGCTGTGCCAGAATGAGCTGATTTGCTAAATAGTCGTGAACAGCCTCAATGTCATGCTCTTTCTTTGAGGAAATCACTGCTTTAGCAGAGCAGTTGCTGCTCCTGCTCCTGAGCAGGAGCAACCTTGCCTACAAAAGGCCCAAATTTGCCCATTTTTATTCCAGCAAAAATTCCACAGATGGTAAGAGCTGATATGGCTGAGTGGCAGTTGCAAAACTGCATTCAAATTGGCACACTGTAGAAAGACAGAAATTCTCTCAATGAAAAACTTTTTCTCTTTTTTTTTTTTCTTTTTTTTTAAGCATACCTCAGGTTCTGAAAAAGATTTTATTTTTTAGAAGTGTTATTTCCTCCTCACTTGCTCATAGTTTCCCTCTTACATGGGATTATTTTAGCAGCCCAAAACACAAGTCTCCATATGTTCCCTTCAGCAGTATGGTTAAAGGGACACTGCCCAAAACATTTTAGTCTTCACGAAGTGAAGCGCTCGGTGCCTGACATGGAAAGGTTTGCATTAGTTTAAGCTTGAATAATTCAATCCATCTGCCAGGGAGAACTAATGAAGATCCTTTTGTTGGACATGAATACCCTGGACTTGCTTTCTCTTAAGCTTACCTTCATCCGAGCGGGCTTCAAGGATGGCTCTTCCTTGCCTTCCTGTCACATTTCTTGAACACAAACAGGTGCTGTTGGTAGGCATAACATGGCATTTTCCAGTGAAACTCTTCTTATGAAAACCTCTGGTTTGCCTTCCCCTGCCTATGCATAGGACGTGGCCTCAGGTTTTCCTCTCTGCGTCCCCGTTGCCTCTTCAAGGACCTATGAAGCTCAAGGGAAGAGATTCATAGATTTTTCTAAGGAAACAAAAAACTAGTTCAGCCAGCACATGAGGAAAAAGGCTTAGATAGCAAAATAGCACTTGCATAATTGTACAGGAAGAGCCCCACCGTTCTTGGGCATTTGGGGGGGCTTCCTTCAAAGTCCACCAAAGAGCTAGATGCGCTCTGTCATTTATAGGGGCTGTACTTGGGGTCACAGCCGCTTGGTCATGGCAGATACCCTCAGCGTCCTGAAAGAAGGATTCTTCTGCCAGCTGGCCAACCTTTCCCYGCAGAAGGGGAAAATTCCCTGCAGTTTTCTTTTAGAAATACCAGTCCCCTTCACTGAGTGGTCCAAATTCCCCATTTGGTCATCACTTTGTCCATTCCCTGGACATTCCCTGTCCTATGAAGATCAATTCGGTCTGTGTGACAGCCACCTCCCCATCCACAGGCAGCCCCATTGAGTGGAAAGTCATCACCGTTGAAGAGCTTTCCATGTGCGTTAGTGTGCCAAATGTAAGAATTGTTCCCCTCATCTCTTGAGGGCTGCACTTCAATGTGACAGTGAAGGAGAAGCAGGAGAGTCCATCCTTCCTCTAAATGGTGCGTTCTCTCATCATGGGCCCAATTCACCTCTTTAAAATCACCAGCTTGATTACTTGGCATATATGGAAGCAGCATTTCTGTGCACCCTTTCAGTGTATCCTTCAAACCACAAACAGTATTTTAGTGGAGTAAATGGATTCCAGGTGTGATATCAAATGGCAAGAAAGAAGGAGGCCACCATTATTTATGCCAATTTCAGTGAGGTGGCTCCTGGATGAAAGTGATACTTGCTGCAGGTCAGATGACAGAGACTGGTGCTCAGAAAAAAACAGTTCTAATCAGAGATTTACAGCTTTTTCYAGCTGATAACAACAGAAGTGTCTCAGATGTCTCCGTGCAGCTCTCATTTACGCTGTGACTTGGGTGGCAGAACATCTTTTGCCTAGTCCTGGTTTCCTGTAGCACTGCTTTGTGTCAGTGGTTTTGAAGACTAGAATTTCCCAGCAGGGAGATCTTCATCGCAGTGAAATCAGTGGCATTTTGCCATTAGTTTCTCAGCAGTAGGATCTGGCCAAGTAAAATTTATAGGCGACAGGGAGTATTTTGAATCTGTAAGGAGCACGTAATTGGAAAAGGGAGGGTTTTACTCAAGAAAAAATGTATATGAACAGAGGAAGCTCAGCTGAAACGGAGAAGTGAGAGTCTGAACTTACAGACAGTCGGAATCTGCCAGTCTGATCTGTAGGCACAGAGCTTCTCAAAGCTGACTGCTGTTKGGAGAAGAACCAGAAGTTTGGTCTTCATTTGTGAGCTAGGTAATCAACATGGGTTGAGTCCAAACCCCACAGTTTTTACAAGGCTGGGCTATTTCTTGCTTCATATTATTAAGCACAAGAGATGGAGCTGACTTAGATTTACAAAATCTTGGAACAGACCCCAACTGCATCAGCATGACTACTTAGGATGAGTTTATTCGCAGGCAGGCCCCTCCAAGAATCAGGACATCTTACTGTATTTTGAAAGCCCAGTTCCAGTGGAGATGCAGCAGTCATTTAAAAATAAGTGTCAACGTGGAGCAGTTTAATATTAAAAACAGGGCATTTTTATTTTATGGCCTTTTATGGACTTTTGTTCTCTCCTAAGAGTGCCGCAAACCAGACAGGCCCTACAACCTGCTTCATTTTTCTCTCTGTCCTTTTTCTGTGAATCAGTCACTTAGTGGTTTAGTGGCTTTTCAGCAGACACCCCTGAGCCTTCGCAAGGTCTCATTCTCTGCTCTGYTGTCTGTCCCTGCGGCGCAGTGGATGCTGCAGCGAGATGGCTCTGCCGGGTGCCCTGCACTCACCCCAGAGCAATTCTGAGTCTGAAAGCAAGAGCGAATTTCTGGATAAAACCTTTGAGGAGAATTGAGACAGGTCTTTGTGAGAAGAAAGTAAGAAGAAGTGCCTTTTCCTCCTCTGCAATGGTTGCCCTGAGATAGTTTCAACGACATGAGGAAGTTAGTTCAATTTTGCACCTTATCCAAAAGATGGCACTATTAACATTGCAGAAGCGCTCAGCTCCTGCCGAGACACGTGTCCAGCACCACCAGGCAGGGGCTGCGAGTGCCAGCCATCAGTCAGCTCTTCCTGCAGCGCCTGGGCTTCCCTCTGGGCTATGGGAGGAGCAGGAGCAAACAGGACACAGGGGTAGGAGAGGGGACATGTTGCAACAGTGAGAGAAGAGGAAAGAGAAGAAAGGGACATGAGAAAGAAGGGGCAGCAAGCAGATGAAAAGCAAGCCCCCAGAATGGTGGAGTCAGAAGTAGGAAATGCTAAGCTGGCATTGCTGGAATTTCTTTCCCCACTCTACTGAACGTATGAAAAATTCACAGTCCTGAAGAAAAGTGAAAAGTTTCAAAAGTGAGAAGTTTCTGTCAATCCATAAATAAGAGTTATGGACTCAGATGTCAGTACTCATGAAACATAAAAAAATGCCACATCCCAGGCTCTGCGAGGCCCCTGTGCATAGGCCAGTGGTACGTGCCTGAGGAAAACCGTTTGCACTGGAGCATCATCCAGATGACCAAAGTTTTGCACTACGGTGGTGCAGCCATTGCCAGCACGGGTGGGGTGAGCTCTTGACTCGGTTCTCAGTGTACCCATGCAAGCATCCCATGCAAGAAATTCCTTCTGTGGAGAGGGAGCCTGGAAGAGGTGCTAGGTCACCTATCTGCTCACCAAGTCCTTTGGATGAGCAAGCTCTGAAACAAGAGCATCTTGCCCACCTGTAACAGAATGGCGACAGAGAAATTTGGTATCAGCTTGAAACTGCAGAAGGGAATTAGTTACACTACATACAGTAAATATCCCTTCTAATCCCATTTATACTTTAAAGACGACCCAGGAGGTTGTCAGTTTAATTGGCCTATTTGCAGTGAAGCTAGTTCATTCGTACAGCTGGGACTCTTTCATAGATTTCAGATCATTGATTCAAAGATGTCAAGGCCAAAAGAGACCATTAGGTCATTCAGTTTAGTCTTTGGGATATGGTCTTCCTTCCAGAAATTCATCTTTGAGCTCCATAATAGCTCAAAACTATACCTGGCAAAAGCATATATCCTAGAAAGGCACTAAGTCTGGAGCTGGTGATTTCTGGAGATGGGCAGTACATCATTTTCCTTGACTGCTTGTTCCAGTGGGTCAAGTCATTTGGAGTTAAAAATGTAAGAATAATCAGCATCTGGGTGATCCAGGATGTGGTCTGATCCAAAAATGTTTAATGAACTGTGCCTGTCAGAAATACCATGATTCTCTTTAATATAAGTCTTAAAATATAAGTTGGATTATGAAGTATTTACAAGATGTTAATTTTGCTGAGTGGGCTGATGAACTCAAGATGTAGACAGAGCGGTCCGGAGGGTGGGTTTTGTCGTTTGTTCTCCCAGATTTAATTTATGCATATGTTAAAACACAAGCCATTCTGGATGATGGCTTATGTTTTACAGAACTCAATTTTTAGTTACCCTTTAGAAGTTGTGACCGAGAAATGGCCCCGCAAGACATCACAGATGGTTCTTTCCATGCACAGTTTGGCAGATGCGCAGGAAAATTACGCTGGAAAGTTGGCTCTCAGCTGTGCTTTGTACTGAGGCGCTAATGCATGTGCTGTAATGCTTTGTAATGACATGTGGTCCTTCTCTTTTTTTTTATTTTTTTGCCAAATTAAAAACCCAGTTGCAAGCTGGAAGCGTGAAATCTCACATCTTTATGAGAAGGAAAGAGATGAACTGAACAGATGTGGCCAAAGCCATCCCCGGGGCAGGCGCAGCCGCTGCGGCCGCCGCTTGCTGGGGCAAGGGACCACAGCTGGGGCTGCTCCTTGGAGCTGCCTCATCACGGGGAGCTGACACAACAGGGTCCCCACATACTTCCCAGGGGATCCCAACACCTTCCCAGTTCCCTCCATGTTCCCTCCACTCCCCGGGCCCTTTCCCTCCTGCTCTTCTCTCCCAGCTCCCTGCCTCCAGACACCACGTCCTGTTCATTCCTGATCCTCTTCAGCTCATAGTTTAACACCATTCCTTCAGTGAAAGCAATTGAAACATTGCCTTGAAACAAGACAATAAATACAGGGCTTTGGCAGGATCTGTAGACAACAGTTCTTTGCTTCATGGTCATCATCAGATGCTTTATACTAAGATTAGTATTGCAACATCCAAGCAAAATGTCCTCAGGGTCCGGAGAGCTGGAGACCTCCGCTTGCCAAAACTGGACCATGCTGTGAGGTGCTGCACATCTCTGACAAACATGCAGGGGCACTTGCATACTGTGGTGAGCGCCCAACATTTAATATAATTTAATTTTATTGCAGTTGTTTAACAAATAGGAGTGAAAAAGTGGAATCCTCAAAAATTGAGAGGATAAAGCATTTAACACCCGATAATCAGATACCAAATTCTACCAACCTCAATGGGGTGAGCTCAGGAAAACGTAAGGTCTCAACTCTTTGGAGCAGGAAAGAAGAGCACTATGACTAAAGGAAACTGCAAAGGGCACTTTAAATTAAATGGGGCTTTTAAATTTTAATAGCATTTAAATTTTAAATAAGCCAGCTCTGAGTAAAAATAAAGCAATACTTCTCTTACAACATGAAAAAGGCCAGATCCTTTGCAGCTGTAACTTGGTGGCCCCCTGCACTGAAATCAAGGGAACTAAATTGATTCGTAACGGCTGATGATCCAGCAGCTCAGGCTCTCTCCTGGAAATACGCTACTCCAGTCTGGCTCGTAGCACAGCCTTGGTGTTTCATTAATTTTCAAGAAAGCTGCTGCCAGTGTAGACACACGCTCTGGCAGTGTGGCAAAAAAAAAAGAAAAAAAAGAAAAAAAAAGGAAAATTAAAACTTGTTATCATCTGTCACATCATTGGAGCTAATTTAAAAAAGCACTTCCCAGGCTTCCAATCTCGAAGGATCACCTAAAGATGTTGTTTTCTGTGTGTGTGTGTGCGTGTATGTGAGTGTGAGGAAATCACTGTTTGCACTGTGTTTTCCAAGCTCCCTTTCTTTCAGAAGGGTGAGGGCAGGGAGTCAGCGTGCAGAGAAATGGGAAAGACCCTTCATGCCCTGCCAAGACATGACTATTCCCTGTGCTCACAGCTTTGTCTTTCCCAGCTTGAAGTGACTCAGTGATAAAAGCCCCCACTGTTTCCTCTGGGACATCACGGAGCAGCCTCTCAGGCTTCGGTGTTAGGATGTTTTTCTTGATAGTCAGCCCTGATGTTCCTCCGCTCTGTTTCCTCCCATTGCCCCTAGCTACGCCTAGTCCCACCCTAAACAATTGCTTTTCCCTCCTTCGGATGACACGGTTCCTATGCGTATCAGCAAGTGTTTCAAGGAAACCAGAGGGACAAGCACACAGATAACAGGCAATCTTGTTTTTACTCTCCTCTGCAGAAAAAAAAAAAAAAAAAGAAAAAAAAAAACCCTAAAAATCCTTCCATGATTCTGAAATTGGGAGAATGAGTGAGAAAAAAGAGTGAGGTACTTGCTGGTATGTCGCCTTGCGTACGTTGCAGTTCAATACCTACTGAAATTAATGGATTTCAGGGACCTCAGGAACTTCATAGGTCTGAGGAACACTCTGTGTTAGACACCTGGGCCCACAGGCTGCAATGGGTCCAATACAGTCCATATTCGAGCTAAGGGAAAGCAGCAGCTGAAGCAGAGATGTTAGTATGGCGTCCTCCATCCCTCAGGTAAAGAATAAGCAGAACTGTAAAGTGGCATCAGGGGCCGTCTTGAAAGAGTTAACAGGATTGTCTTCTACTATRTGTTTTCCCTTCCCTTCAAGTATGATACACACAGAGTAACAGGAACAGCAGTAGCATCAGGAGTCTTCAAGATCTCACTGTTTAACACCAACTAAAAGATTCTTCTGGATGAACCAATATAATGGAAAAAAAAATAATGGCAATGTTGTATTGTAACCACAAAGCAAAAAACCACAAAGCTTTGGAAAACTGTGTTTATTGACTTCCATGCAGCAGGAACAGCCTGATGAAACAAAAGGGGAAAAAAGCACACAAACAGGAGGCTACTAGTTCAGTATAAACCGAAGCAGAGAGCAAATAGGAATGGTTTCAGCAGTAGTGATGTCTCTCTGGTTTGCAGAGAATTGAATAGCTCCCTCTGTGATACTGAAATACAAAAGAACTTTCCTTGAATTATCAGTTAAAACTGCTCCCAAAACTGGACTTAAAATATCTGCATAGGCTTTGTGATTTCTAGGTGTATTCCCTTTCTGAGCTGCATGCTTGAACTAGAAGCATGACTTAAAGACACTTCTCAACATACAGAACAAAAAGTTGACTCCTTTTTCTGCAAACAAACATCAGTGAGAAGTTGAGTTCATTGACTCAAAACAGCTGCTACTTGATATTAATCATAGGAAGCATTATTTCCACAAAAGTGGAACAGATAGCTTCTCTGGTAATAAAGAGATAGGACATCTAATTCCTCGGTAAAATCCACACAAGGAAATTCTGGAAGAAAAACTCCAGAATCATCTGTTCACACCTACTTCTCCATAAAAAATGCAGAAATTAAAGGATCAGAGTAGATCATCTGAAGAACACCACAAGGGTTAATGCTGTGGAAAGATTCAAATGCAAGTGGCCAAGACAAAACTTGACTTCAGAGGCATGAAATGGGACTTGTTTTGCCTCATGGTGTATGACTTCAGCTGACTTTTCCCTCACCTTTTGCCCGTCATGAGTTGAAAGCTTTGAGCTTCTTTGGCTTTGTTACTGCTGCGTGGATCATTCACTCAAATGTAAAAYCAGTGAGGTCAACAGTATGTCTTTGGGGATGGAGATTTCAGGCCTGTGARTACTGTTTTCTTTTTTCATCACTGAAGAGGAGCACAGACACTTCCCTTGACGCTAGGAAACACTCGCCTCTGTACTCTTCTATGGGGTGGCTGTCATTGATGGAAGGGAAAGATTTCCTAATTTAGAGAAGATGTTCAAAATTAAGGAACTATTTTAATAAAATTTGTGAAAAAAAAACAACTTCTTTAAAGATCTGCAGAGAGAGCTGGAGGGCCCTTAAAGGCAAATTCCTCTTGCAGACAGCAGAAATAAGGTTAAACTACAGCTTTCTATGTTTGGGGGAAAATTAACCACTTAGAGTTGGGACTGAAATTTCAAATTTTCTCATCAGAGATTTGTTCAAATCAAAAGTGACTTTGGGATCACAGCATTCCCAGGTTTATAGAGATCTGGGAACTAAAAAACTTGCTTCCTAAGCCAAGCTTTAGATGCTATGAACAGATTCCTAGGGCTAGATCTGATGAGGAGAGYTTCTTCGAGGGGCAGCCATGATTTGCTTAGCCATTATGACTGTTAATCTGATCACAGCCTCCTGCTGGCCCCGAGGACACTCCATCCGACCACCTTTGCCTACCCACTCGAATATATCAGCGCTTCCACTGTGATTGATGATCTGCCAGAAGCTTGTAAGACAAGAGCAGAAAACAAGTAATTGATGCATGAAAAATAATTCACAGCAATATTCCTTTCTTCTGCAAGCAAAATGGATGATATTTCTAAAGGTAGCCATTTACTTGTGTAGCAATATCTTTTTTTCTCTTGAAAATCACAGGYATGTAAAGTTTTTAGACCATACACATCCTATTGTGCATCAATACAACAACAACAGCACAAATATGTAATTACTATAAAAGTCTGGTGATAAGAATCATTGAAATAAATTTGTCTTGACAGTCAACTAATACCACTGACATCCTCTKGTGTCCCTTCAGAGCCAAGTCTTCTCGGTTCTTACAGTGACAACCTGCATAACCATTTTGCAAAGGATTTTAAAAAAGAGCAAGCCCAAATAACCTCATCCTGTTCAAAATTAGAGCTAGTGACGGGTTTGTAGCATGAAGCTGTAAGATGGAGTGACGAAGTACTTCTGGAGAGCAGTGCCAGCACAGGGAAGAGACCCTACATACATCACTCCACCAAAATTAGGCTGCAAGAAAGAAAACAAGATCTCTTGTAAGTACTCACAGTGCATTTAGAATTCAATCAGTTCTTTTTAAATGACATCCTTGCTGAGTCTCTTTAGCTTTTCTTTCCTCTCAGAAACTTAAATGCTCATGAGTACTTCTTATTTATCCAGCAATAGCAGTGGCACTGCTATTGTGACAGGCCTGAAACCAACAGTCCAACAAATGTCCACTTGGTTGCTGATGCTTTTCCTGAGACTCCTACAGGAGGTCAACTGGTGACAATAGAGGTGTTCCCTTTACACATCTTTTTTCACTATGGTTTGGACACTTGATATTGTGTTCAAGACTTGTCTCCCTGAGCGGAAAATTGCCCACTGCTGGCAAATCACTTTGTAAAATCACACTGAGAAAAAAAAATCAGAGCAGGACCTAACAGTATGAGCATCTCAGTCTTTACCAATTCTTTGACCCATGTATACTCTGTCTCCTCTCTTTTGAGTAAGAAGAAAAATGGAATTTCATGAGAGCAAAAATATCAAGGGGAAAGACAAATTGAGTTTTTTTGAAGAGATTACAGACCATGGATGATCCAGATGCTGTTATTTTAATGGAGTTGAGTATTCAGTGAGTGATGAACATTCACTTTTGGAAAAATCATGAGGTTACTCTAAGTTATCACTAAATGCTTTGGTCCCTCACTTACATACTGTGGTCCCTCTCCAAACAGGAATGACAGAAGCATTGAAAATGATGACACTGACAACTTTCTGAAGCTTGTTAGCTTACCTTTTCTACTTGAAAGCAGGAAAAAAAAAAAGTGTGTCATAATTTTAGCTACCATAACCAAAAACTCATGCAGACAAGTTGCTAATTTCATTACCCGGTAATCTTTAACTGTGTTCCTAAACTTTGGCCACTATACAATTAGTCAAGGAGAACAAGTGGCATTTTTAGATGGTTGCATTAAGAAGTACCACAGAAATGAAAAGTAATTCRTAAACCACTGAGGATGACGTCATTTCAGCTATGCTATTATTACTGAAACACCTACAGAGTGAAGAAACAAACTGCAGAGTTCATCAAGGTCAATGTGAATCTTCTGCTTGCTTATATGGGTGATGGTACTTCAACAACACTGTTTTCTAAGCTATATATTGCTTCTTCATGTAAATAAGTCAACAGGGGTCTATGGTTTCCGTGAGGATTGATTCTGGTAAGATTCTGGTAAGATTGAAGATGATGTTAAGTTGCTGCCAATCTCAGATCTGTCTTCTATGCTATGTTTGATGCAACTTGAGTTGTCCGCTTATTTAGAAGCCGAGGTAAAAGACAGAGGCAAATTCAGTTGTGTGAATAGACAGAGACAGAGCAAGATGATTTTTGGTGTTTCTAAAGACTGCAGTGCATAGAGGAGCTGGAAAAAGATTTTATTGTGGAATAATGTTGTCTAGTGCCTAAAGAAACAGTTGCTTTCAAGAGAAACTCCAATTTATCACAGGCAGAGCCAGCTGTTTGCACTGTGACCTTGAAAACGTTGTATTAGGTATCAGCCTAATAATTCTTAGCACATAAGGGTAATTCTGAGGCTTAATTAATGTCAGCCTTGAAGTTTCAAACCCACAGAAGGGAAGTGAAAAACAGTATAATTTGAGCCCACTAGCTGGTTAGGTTTCAGATCAAATACCTAAAGGGATTTAAGAAAAATGTGTTGGCAGGTGCCTCCCCTGCAGTTAGTCTGCTCTAATTCCTTATACAGTGGCAGTATTTTTAGCTGTACATGAAACTACAATAGAATAAACTACAGTGCAAATATAAAGGGTTTATGAAGAACTTAGGAAGACTGTACTAATAATCATGGGGCAGAGCAGTTTTGTCAGCATGTAACCTCCAAGAGTGGACAGGACCAAAAGTTTCCAGAGAAGGAGAAATAAACACAGGAGTGGGCGATTACAGAACTTCCCTCTAGGATGACTCCTGGCCTTAATTATATCTTGTAGCCAGATCTTGTCATTGACTGCACATTGTGGAGGAGAGTACTCTTTGATCTCTTCAAAATGATCAATTTAATTAAAATCCATTGACAGAATAACCCGAAGGAAAAGAGTTATCCACTCTATACACTGACCTCTCTCTCCTGTTCTTTTTTTCCCTCTTCTTCATCTCTAAATGACAGTTCCAAATTTTTTAATTTCTCTTTCTCCGAACAGCCTAACCATTTTAATGTCCCATTTCTGGATTCTTCTACTTCTGCAAAATATATTTGAGAGAAAATAGTGAAAAATGAATATTTCAGATATGCCAATACGCTTGGTTTATAAAGCAACATTGTAATATTTATAGGACTTGTTTTCCATCCTGGACTTTATGGTACTCACACAACTTGTTTCTGAATGCCTCTGCATCTGAAGCGGATATTCAGTGACCAGCAGTGATGACCCACTCCTCATTTCTGAGTAGCTAATTTTCCACTATTAAGAGTAACTGACATTTTTGCTTGATATTTTCCTTCCCAAATCTGGTTATATTTATTTGAAATCAGCAGATTCCACTTGCTGTCACACTTCCTATCCACCCATTTTTCCCTAGATTCTTCTAAAGGTTTTTATGGTTATCCCTAGTCTTCCAAGGCCTTCAACCATTTTGCCATCTGTAGATTTTCTCACTGCTCACCCAGTTTTCCCAAACAATTCAAAAAACAGCAAAGAATACATCCAATAGTAGGGATCATTAGGACACCTGCTGTTCATTTTTTTTTTTTTTTTTTGCCAATGTGAAGACCTATCATCTCTTTCACATTTTATTTTCTCTCTGATACCTAACTTCATAGTAGTACTTCAGCTGGTTCTTAAGCTATTTGTGATAAGCACAATAAATAATACTCAGATATTGGCACTGTGGGATTAAGTAAAAAGTTTTGAATAAAAACAGCTGCATGAAAAGCTGTCTCTGTTTGATGATTCCTGCCTTATGTCAATGTTGTGTATCCTTATGTGCTTAATGTCAGATTGCATTAGTCCTTAAAAGAAAGTAGCATGGGGAAACATAAAGACATCCTGCTGCTGTTTTAAAATGAGTATATAGTAATGCAAAATGCTCATCAAAACTGTTCAGATATTCTTTCTTTATTAGAACAGCCATCTTAAATACACAGTGAGGAGGAATAACTGTTTTGCAATGGAAAACAAATTCCACTATGTACAAAGAGGTAAAGCATGATTATCTTTACCTGCTAAGCCAGGAGTTATGTTGTAGGAATAAATCTGCTGGGACCAATAGTCTGACCATGTTATTTCTATACCTATGCAAAACCATCCTTAAAAATTGCCTGGCTATGAAATATATCTGGTGTAGGCTGATATTTAGTAACACTATACGTTCAAGAGGCCCTGACTACACTGCGTCTTTCAGAAATAATCTTATTTTAAGTACATCACTGCATTTCAAAGCGTGGCTTCTTTGGATGAAAGTTCAAGTAGCCAAACTAATATATGTAGGAGATATGTTTGCAAGTTGAAGAAAGAGGGCAGCAAAAGAATACCTCATTCTCATCCACCAGACCAAGTTAATTTTGGTTCAGGTTTATCTCTAATCGGTATAGACCTGTATGACGCAGAGCTTTTCTGTAGGGAGTACTGACCAAAATAACTCCCTGTGCTGACACTGCATTCCAGACAAAAGATCACTTTCACTCGGGAATAATGAATGTGGCTCTAAAGCCAGAGGAATTAGTCTGAAATAAAATCACCATTCTCCCAGAGTCATGCTTGCACAGGGAGAAAGTGTCGTATCAATAGCGATTAAAATGAAAACATAGAAATTTGGACACAATGTTGCATCCCATCTCTGAAAAATGCATCAGACAGCTGATACTGAGCCTTGCCTACTGACCACGGGAGTATCTGCTGTGCAATGATTCACTCCAGCATTAGCTGCTGCAGCTCGTTTCCCCCATGCCAGCAATCTCACAGCGTGGCTGAAGAGGTTAAGGAAAACTTTCTGAAGCACCTTTCTCTGGGTCAGAAAGGCATCACTGTTCACAAAGAGCAGTAAAACAAACATCTACTTCTAGGGAATTTCTACTTATATGAATAACTTTTTACACTGCTAAGAGGAAGGAGGCACGTTTAAGAGATGGGCTGCTCCACTTCATTTTTAATTAGTGATACAAACAGGTAAGTTAGAATATAGTAGTAAAATGCCAGGTTATGAAAAGTAAATGCAATAAATTTAATATGGATGATAACACTTTACAGTTACAGCCTGCTTGCATCTCAGAACATTTAGAGGGAAATCATGTCTTTGAGAGGCTCTCCCAAGATCCCAAGGCATGCTATGTGCCATAGCTTGCTCAGGTCCCACAAAGGCAGCGTCTCTGGTGTGAAGAGAGATATCCACCACACATCCATAAGATATCAGATATTCGTAAGACACTACTGCCCCCTTCCATCCACACATGCATCACTCAGAGATCACACACTTCTTTGCAAGACCGGGTCTTTCACACAGGTCTTTTAAAATAAGGGAAGATTAGGGCAGACAACTGGATGCCAAAAACCTGTGAAGAGGTGAATGGGCCCAGGTCCCACAGATTGCATCTATTTATACTGCCTGAAGAAGAGGGCTGTTGGATATGCACAACTGGGTTGTATTCTTACCTTTACAACATGCTCAGTGTGATCGCTCATACAGCATTTGATCCCAATATCATTTATATTACTGTCATTTATGTTTCTTTGGGGTTGACAGAATCACAGAATGGTTGAGGCTGGAAGAGACCTCTAGAGATCATCTAGTCCAGCCCCTCTGCTCCAGCAGGGACACCCAGAGCACAGGGCACAGGGCGGCATCCAGGTGGGTTTTGAAGATCTCCAAAGAAGGAGACCCCACAACCTTGTGTTGTTTGTTCTTTTTTTGGAGGTCACAGGATACACACAGCTTGGCTTTCACACAGAGTGTGAAATCTCTACTGTAATGTATGCAGATATGACATTCTTTTTTTTCTTTGGGAATGGAATTCTCTTTGCTACCTAAGGCTGTTGATTACACTAAACATGATCCAAAGCCTTGACTCTGGCAGGGAAGTCACAAAGCAGTATTCTAACTAAGTATCTTTTGACATGGAGAGAAAATACCACGAGAAGACACAAAACCCACTTGTGATGTCCAAGCCTTGACCTCTGCTTCTGTTGGTTGAGGTGGGGACAACATGAAGAACCAACTGTAAGTTATTTCCTCTAACATTTGATCGGAGTCACTCTAAAGGTAGAATGCTCTAAAGGGTTCTGAAATAGGATGAAGGCATGCCCTTTCTTGTAATTTCTGATTGCCTAATTGGAGATGTTTGGTCCASACCCATTTGGAGGGTAGTTTGAATTTCATTCTCATAGAAAGAACACTAAGACTCAGGTGGAATTTTAGAAATTGTGTTCAATTTGCCTTCTTCCATTTTTTTTTTTCTGTCAGAATGGGTTATTAATGTAAATATACTTCCCCCTGCCCAGGTTGCTGATTTTTTTGTTTGTTTCTTTTGGATTTCTTTTTCCTTCTGTGTTACCCAGGCAGTCTAAGCAAACGCATCTCCTGGGATGTACATCAGCAATCAACTCTTTGAAGAGTTGATCAAGAGAAAAAAAAGGGAGTGCGTCATGGGGCAGGGAGCCCAGCCAAGGGTTCTGGACTACAGAATATAAGGGCATGAAACACGGCAGTTCCCAGAGAAGCACTGTGAGATCATTTCGAAAGGTGCAGTACAAGTTTCTGGCCTACAAGTGTTGCTGTGGGTGTAGAGAATTGGGCATTTTYCACAAGAAGAAAGCAAATAATTTTCCAAAGACTCTACTTTTTTTAACAGGGAAATTAACTTTTTAACTGGGAATAAAGAGAAAACAAATTTAAACGTCTAACCTTATCACAGAAGAACACACCTTTACCACACTGGACAAGATGGGGTAGTGGAGCATTGTGGCACTGGGGACTTAGTGAAGAGGCTTTGCACACACTGAAAGAATGGTTCAGGCARCCTTCTGCTGAACACCTAAGTTCTTAAAAGGAAGAACTTCAGGCTCCTTTTCTGCCTTACTGTGGATGTGACCTATGGTTGTCATGTGGTTACACTGCCCGTGTCCAAAGGCAGACAGATTYTGGGACTGTTCTGAATATCTATCTGAACAGTGTATGGTTATCTCACAGGCAAACTGCAACAATACCTAGATGTAAACACTCCCAGCTTTAAAGGACTTCAAGATCAGATCAAAGAGATGCTAGAGTAGAACTTAGCTGTTTGTTTACCTAGGCCAACCTTTAAGGCTATTCTACACTGTCTGGAAATTTCGGGATCACAGAGTAACCATATAATTTGGGGTGACAAGATCTAAGCTTTGTCTTTCAGCCTCAGGTCATAAACCGCAGACTGTTCTGATGTCTACATGTAGCCATCTAAAAGGCAGAAGGCAGGCATCCTGTCCAAGTTAGTTATATAGGTTCCCTCTATAGAGTGTGGAGAGGAAAAGGTATCTCCAGAAGGAAAAATATCCAGTCAACCCTAGATACCTATTTTTGGATCATATGAATCGTCTTCTATATGCATATCTCTCTTTACTGGCTACAAAGAGAACACAGACTTAGACAGGATTTTTTTTTTCTTTTTTTTTTTTTTTTCTGATGGCCAAGGTTAAATGAAAGAAGTCTTATTCTAAATTACAGTATCAATATGCTTCATTTCAAATAGCTTGTTGCTGTATCTTCATGATGGAACACCAACACTCTGTCACACAAGACAATCAAAAAGTTACAATGATAAAGATCCTAATACTATAGCGTGAAGCCTAATTTATTCTAGAAACACCAGTTCTGCAGGGCTAATGAAGCTTAGGGCAATGTTAGGAAAAGTGGCCTAGGTGGCAATCAAAGCTTGGCAGAGAAAGCCTGCTGCAGTCAAGTCATGCTATGCTCTCTCTCTCTCTCCTTTCAAATGTAATAAAAATTCTGGAATAACTCATGCATTTCTTTGCTATTCCTCTTGCTTGGTATCCAGTACACTAAAACAGAAGTAATTTTTAAGCACAAGTTTTAAAGCTCTTTCCACGCTGCAATAATCTAATTTCTCTGTCACGCTTCAACATGTTGAGTAAATAAATGAGTCCATTGAACTATTGGCTCCCCTCAAAAATCCTTTCCTGTGCAAAAAGAAAACATGGTGAACATGGAATTAAGATGCAAAGGCGTCCCGGGCACGTACACAATGATGTGAACATACACTGGTTTTATCACCAGATAAACATGGCAATATCATCGGGCTGCCTGCTCTGTACTCCATGGATATGAGAGTCACAGGAACAGGCATCATCTGTGTGTGTTGGCAGAGGGTACGGGTAAAAACAAAACAGTCTAGGAAGGGGATCAGTGGTGCAAGTAACCACTGTCTACCTCTTGCCTTGTATGTGGATGTTCCTTTCCTTCTACTTCCTCTCCAAAGCTGCTACTTGAGCTGCCCTCATTCCTGTATTTCTTAACAGTAACAGCAGTGCCGATGATTAAAACAAAACAAAACAAAACAAAAAGAAAGAAAACACCTTGGCTCTGATCCTTCTCTCTCCAGCCTATTTCCCTTCTTTCTGTCAGCTAAGGGCAAGTGCAGCACATAACTATTTTACTTTCCCCTAAACAAGGTCTTTTCTTTCTGGAGTTTGACCCAACTCCACTGATTTTTCTTGCCCACCCAATCACAGACTATTTAAAAACAGTCCTTGCAAATGCCTTCTGGAGGATCACCAAACATGAAGTGAGTTTTCAAGAGAAGGAATACACTCCAAAGATGATCAAAGTGCATTCTCGTAACAAAATCCTGTTTGGATTASTCACTGATGGAGTGATGTAGCAAGGTTCATTTCAGAGAACAGTTTAGCTGGTTTATGCCAGCTGAAGGTTTCATCTTGCCTTTATTTCCCAAATATATATCAACTTTCCAAAAAAACAACGAGGCTAACAGGTCATGCAGCTACAGCCTTCCCCTTGCTGATAAAAATGAAGGGATAAGAATCCCACTTTCTTCCTTCCCTTCTCAACAAGTCCTGTGCCTTTGCTGGTACACAGATGGGATTCCTGGGAGAGTCCTCTACACTCATTAACTTCTCCATACCTAGGAAATCATCAGATTTAAAACAAAATTGAAAAGATCTTGTTCATTCACTATATAATTACAAAAAAACAACATTTGGTATATTTGAGGAAGAAATATAGGTGCTGAAGGTAATAGTTCGGCTTTTAATACCACTCGTAAGAATCATCAAGTGCTAATCATGATGATTTTTATCCTTTGAAATTACAGAAATTGTGAAATTTGGACCAGTTTAAAATCCACATATTTATCCTTCATTCTCAAGTATTTTGCTATATGTTAAATGAGCTGTGTGCTCTGTTAACCTTCTTGTATGGCTAGTTCAGTGTACCCACTCAGAGTTTCTTCTAAGTGCCTTCCTACAGCTGTACTCTATGAGAAAAATATTATCCAGTGATTCCTGTGATGTTTTTGTTTTTAAATTAAACTTACAAATAGAGTCCAATCAGCACCTGCCCTATGTGCTAATTTAGCTCAAACAAGAGCTCTACTGCTTTGAAAAGCTTTGTGTACAAGCTTGCCTCTGGCCAAGGATTTCTTTATAATAGAAGATTCTTAAAATGGGAAGATTTATATTGCTCATATTTCTTTGCACACCCTGCAGAGGGGGAGAGGATCCATGTGTGAGAGTGTGTGTGTATGTGTATGMGGACGCAAAATCTCAGAGGATGCTCTTTCAGAAAAGCCAAATAGATTCTGCAGTGTTAGTATGTGCTCTTCTAGCGTATCTTGTTACTTTGATCACAGATTACAATGGGGACAAAGAACTTCTCCAGCTGGATACAGATATTCATAACTGTTGTTTACTATGCACTTGGCAGGAGATATATATGGAACTATCTATATGACACAAGTGGACTRTGCACCACAGTGCTCAATTCAGTCATAAAAATGGTCTAATTTATTGAAACAGTGCAGCTGGATGGCACAAAAACTAATCAAGCTAGCGACTCCACTGCTGCCTGGAACAAATCACGGCCCTGGTTCAGTGCAGCTCCCTTTAGCCCATTCCTCCATCTTTTAGGATTAATCTCCATGCTAGAAATGCGCTAGATAAATAGCGCTTGAAACTGAAGTTCTCCCATGGAGCAGATCTACCCAGGAAATAGCAATGGGTTCTCACCCTTGCCGTGAGACACTGCGTTCTCCCTGCCAACGTAAACAGCATTACCCACAATCTTCCCTTTCTGTGGGCAGGCTCCCTGGCATGCACAAGTCGTACTGGGGAGCTGGAGAAATCCCAGCAGGTTCTGGCTCATTGCAGAGCGCAGCTATTGCAAATGAAGCTATCCTGCTTCCCCTGGAAGGAATAACTCGGCCAAGAGCTGAGGCTGAGCTATTAAATCCCCAACAAATGTGTTGACTGAGTGTGTTGGCTTCATCCAACCCTAACATGGGTGATTTTGCCTCACAATCCCAGGAAAGGGGACAAGGCAGAAGCATTTCGCTTCATCTGTAATAATAAAGGTGAAATAATAGGCTGATCAACTACTGGACTTCATCAACCACAGACATATTTAAATCAACTACCAAGCCCTATGGTGTTTCATTCTGGGTGACATGAAGTCCAATGCCACCACTGAGGACAGGAAGATCTGCTTAAGTTATGCTGGCAATGAGGTTTAAGCTAGGGCTGCCTTAAGAAAAATGAAAATAAGAGTTTGAAGAGCTATCCTATGTAGTTTAGTATTTCCTTTTGGTGAAACTGCAGAAATGCCAAAGAGTATGGTTACAGCAAAACCAGTGAAATCATGGAAACAAAGTCAATTCACCGAGGTTTGCGGTTGCTTTGAGTGATGCCGTCATACAAGCACAGCAAACCACCAAGCATGTAATTTTGTGAAGTGTGGCATAGTCATAAGGCAATATATATATATATTATATATATATATATTTGTCATGCAATAGAAATGGTCAAAACAATCATGGATCTATTTTTTCTATGCTGAGGCTTCTTTGCAGCATGATGTCCTGCTCACTGAATCAACTAGTTCTGCAGGTTCCTGCAGTAAAACCTCCCTTTACAGGAGGGACATGACTAGGGCGGTCTTAGCGCTACAGACTACCTTTGTGTTTGCAGTGTTTTTATAGGCCCACTTTCTGACTGAGGACAGAGTGTTCTGGCCCAAAAGGACATGTCTTCACAATACATTTACGGTGAGATTGCATCTGCTCTTTGGAGAGACACAAGTCTAATAGGCAATCTGCTTGATTTATGTACCATGAAGCATGAGTACGGCATGGGTAAAATTCTCGTTCATTACATAATTTCTTTGAAATGATGAGCACAGACCAAACAAAAAGTAACATTTTCAAGCTTGGTTTTAAGCCTATATTTAGGAAATCGTTTTTTGTTTCTGTTCATCAGATCTATGGGAACGATGGAGATTTTTTTCCCCTCTGAGAAAAAAACGGTATTTCCCCGTTGCATAATTCCTTTTGCTCCGGGTGCTTTAAAAACATGCATCATTTAAACTTCACAAAATCTTTATGCCCTGGATTCATACAGGTAAACTAAGGCAAATGGGAAGCTAAGCAATTTTCTTAAGCTGAGCTAAAAATACAAGACCAGAGCTTCCTTTGTGTTAACTAGTACATTTCTGATCTTTAAGTGTTGTCCATTTTTCTGGAGGGAAAAATCAATGCAATCATCAAAATATGCTATAACAAAACACAGCATGTTCTTGACACAGGTACATTTTCCATAGATTTCAGTTTTATGAAGCTGCACTGAAGGAAGGAAAACCAATATTTTAAGGGCACAGTGGCGTACATTTATACAAGCAATTCTGACTGGAGAACCTTTGTGCAGGAGTATTTAGGACCTGATCCAAAATCTACTGATATTTCACAGTGGCTTAAATAAAGCTTGGATGAGAAGCTAATCAAGTGCACGATGCGACAACCCATTCTGTGCATAACTTAATAATTATTATAATTAATAATAAAATTAAAGGCAAAAGGAAATAATATGGGCAAAATCAGAGCAAGAAAATAGTGGGAGATGATTCGGTTGTCACTTTCCTTTTTGAATGCAAGTCATCAGAGAGGAGTGAGAAAACGGAAAATGGGAAATGAGCTGCACTCCAGATCTGAAAGGCAGGGTCCATAAAAGAAGAAAAAATCTAATAGAATATTCATTTATAATTAATCTCCCTCTCTCTTTCTCTCTCCACCACCCAAACCTCTCTCCATGTATGTCTTTACAATATGAAACATGTATCCTTAAAGCACTAGGGGTTTTCCAGAGAAGTTTAACTGTTCCCATTTGATCCCTCTATATGAATTACAGAGACTACTCATTAGAAACCTCTAAGATACACTTTGCTGGTCTCTATGCCTGCTCCTCAGCTGATGTGAGGAAGCAAATGTCCTCTGAAGCCAGCAGAACACCATGGATTTGCCTGCATCTAAGCACTCATTATACTGGATCTGAATTTATGCCACCTCCAAACCAACTGCCCCACGAGGGACTGCCGCACCCGAGGAGGGTTGCAGGGCAAGAGAAGGAGGTGCTGTGGCTGTCGTGGCATTCGCTCCGGACTGTGAAGGAGGCACTGCAAAGCAGCAGGCTTCCTCAGCTACTTGAAGATTTTTAAGCCTCTGCTGCAAAGCTTTGTCCAAACTTTCCCTAAAGTTTCAGCAACCAAGTCTGAGATGAAGATATCTTCCTTAGAGGGAACCTAGCCAGCACGTTGCCTTGACACACGATACTGTATCCTGTGGGGAGTCCTTTGCTTCTCCTTCCACTTACTGACCTGGTCAAGGTCAATATTTGGAAAGTGTGGGATTTCTTTTTTGAATATTGAACATAACACAAATTCAGGAGCTGAAGGGAGAAGCAGCTCTCTCTAAAGCAGGGCTGGAGGCGTAGGGTTCACAACCCAGGGCCAGGCTCCCAGCTAGCACACCGGGCAGGGAGGCATGCCCATTTCCAGCCGAGACACAGCCTCAAGTTTTTGGTTTCCTTTGGGAAGGAAAAGGGAAGATGATATGTGCCTTGTTATTACCACTACAAAGTTTTGGTTGCTAAGAATAAATTTAAACAATCCGTAGGCTTTATATGAATTATTACAGTGATGCGCTACCTGTTGAGCACTGGTGCTTTATGTGCTCAGGGAGGCACAAAGGGTTGTGCTTTCCAAGAAAACATAATTCTACTTTTTTTCTTTTTTTTTTTTTCCCCCAAGCTGTGCAGTGAAAGCACAAAACTGGAAGCAATAGACCAGAGCTCCAGATAAGGCGATGCCACCCACCACAGGGAAGGCTTACTCCCAACTAGTCTGGGTTTTTCTTTTTCCTAGTTTGCTGGCGGTATTTTCATGCTGCCAGTTGTGGAGCAGGATCCCCCACCCTGCTCATGCCCTCAGAAATGAGGCATCCAAACCACAGTCTCTTCCCACCTCCATTCCTACCCTAACCCCAGCACCTCAAAGAGACAATTCCAGCTCTACAGTGCTTCCCCTGCAACACCTTAACTCAAGATCAGCTCTGGTGGGGCCCCAACCACAATTCCCACAGGACAAGGAGGCAATGGGGTCAGAGTGGCTGCCTACATGACCTACTCCTGAATGGCCGTCCTATGGACTGCAGGGTTGACTGGGCTCCTCCAGCACGTGGAGCTTTCTCCCTGCTCCGCACTTCTTATTAGAGGTTCAAGCACAGCTTGAGACCCATGTGAACATTCAGACTCCCTAAAGGGAMCAGGCAGTCCCTAAAGGAACAAGCTCACAGGCCACCATTACATTGCACATGAGCTTTACACCTGTGCTGAGTATGTTGCCAGTGTCCTCTCGACACCATGCACTGCACCTTCATCTGCCTGGTGGGTGTGTTTGCAAAACTTAGGACCTATTCTGAGGTCATTTGAGGCCAGAGGTCATTGGATAATTCACTCATGGCAAACAAGTCATGTAGCTGTAGGAAAATGTAATGTATTGTGCTTACTTGGTGGCTTCTGCAAATGATTAGTTGACCTCAGCTCCATTTCTCCTAAGATGTTGTTTACTCTCAATAAAATTACTATACTGCTGGTGTTATTTGTTATCTCTTCTGGCACCCTCAGTGGAGGCACATACGAATGAAAGGGTGCAGAGAGTAATACATCATGAATGGCCTTCAGTGCGTCGGCAAAGCGACTTGAGGAAATTCATTCCGCTGTTTTTCAAGCTCTGTCTGTTTTGTGGAGAAAAGTTCAGTCTCAGAAAAGTTTCAGCACGTCTGCAAAAGAATGAGGTGCAATGTGGACATAGGAACTGTTCTTGGTCACCTCCACAGGAATTACTGTTTTTAAGTTTTAAGGGGCCTATCTTTCCAAAATTCAGTTCATAATTAAAGGAAAGGAGGAAGCAAACCTGTATCTGCTTTCTAGTTTTTCAACCATTTGATACACTCCAATTTGAAAAATACTGTGAAGTTGTCCAGCACATGCTACAACAGCTGGAAAGACAGCAAATGACAACCAGGCACCCTCAAAACTAATTTCAGCTATCAAAATAAAGCTCTTTATAGGATGTATTTATCTCCCGGCTGTTTCACAGGCTGCATCTCAGGTTGCTTTAAGGAGAAGAGGAAACCAAAAATAAAATTGCTTTATAGTTACGTGTCATCCAAACACCCACCACAAAATGACAGAAGAAGAGATCATGTCATCCTATTGCAGATGATGTCTGCTTGAGTGAAGCAGGAAGCACTGCACACAGAGAATGGATCAGCGCTACTGCCATGTGTCGAAATTCAAAGGCAGATGGAAAAATAGTACACTTCCTGCTGCTGAGTCACTCTGGTCCACTTAAAGGGAAAATAAGCAAACAGAGCTTGTGGCAATTAATTTGCCAAATCATCTCACAGCAAAAGAGGGAACTGAAGATTTCACCGAATTTCTCCATCTTTACCATTAGTCAGCAGTGACCTCCCCAGGGCTGTCAGACTGCCAGTGCAACTCCACATACTTTCAGCATTACTTTTTCCATGACAACCCATGATTTCCATGCACATAGTTTTGTGCACTGCTGGAAGAATTGTTTTCAAAGCCAAGAGAGGCGAGAAATGCCACATACGTCAAAATATTTTGAAGGTAGAGACTAGGATGAAGAGTTGGGAGTAGAGGGTTTTGCCATAATAACTTTTCCTATGTACAGCATTGTATAATATAATTTATGACGATTAAAATTATGCATCAGGTGTAATTCCCATTTATTATCCCAAAAGTATATGTTTTTATTTGAAGTTGTGCTTTAAAGCGGTTTTATGCCTTGGAACTTTAATATCTTCAATGATACTCCATCATAATAATGGGAGGTCTTACACTTGCCTGGTGAGAGGCATCAGGATATTTTGGCAATATAATCAGAACTGAATCCTCATTTTCCCCCTCGGTCATGTCTCACTCAGAACTGCAGCAACTCCAAAACAGGTCCTGAGCAGCACATCCAAAGCTGGTAGCACAAGATGTCCCCATGCACTGGATGCAAGAACTATGCAATACATGTAAGAACTATTATGTAATCCTCTTTCACTGTTTCTGGAGTGAGATTCGAAACCGTAAAGAGGTACTCAGTGGCCGCATATGCCAAAAGACAAATTCAACCTGGCTTTAAATTTTGTTATGAAAGTTTCTCTCAGCCCAGTAGGGTAGGAGAGGGAATTTATCAGACTTACAGCCCTTTCATAAGTTCCTGGTAACGTATTTTCTTTCAGCAAAGTTACTGTCAAAGTGAACTTCTGCAGTACCCAGAGATTCACAGGAAGCCCTGTTGCCTTCCTTACCTCCCTCACATGTCTACTATCTTACTAATAATTGTGACATAAATAGCATTTGATTCCACTTTGCTTTTAGAGCTCTGCCTAAAGCTAATGTGCAGTGACACATGGACACGTACCAGCTCTCTGGGATTCTGCACAGTCATATCCACCGGCTGATCGGGCAGTACATTTTTTAAAACCCTATCAATCCACAGGGGCGCTCACCGTGTGCTCCAGCCTCTCCCGGCTGCTGCACGCTGACGAGGGTATTTTGTCTTATAAGAAGGGAAGCAGACTAAGAGGAAACAGGCCGCGCTTCGACTTGCACGTTCTATTCCTGCTGGTGGTGAGCACTGCAAAAGGTGTATTTGTTTAGGTATTTGGGGCCCCAAACCATGCGAGAACACGCCAGACATGCTATGAGAGGTAAGGACTAGCACCTCTACACTGGGGAGACCTAGTGCCTCTCTTAGTGCCTCCACCTTATTGCCTCCCTCCGCATACACACCCCCTTTCCATGACAGAACATCACCTAATAAACATATTGRCTGGTGATTTCTCATCCTTTCATTTTTGAAGCTGCTAAACATTGCAGTGAACAACTCCAGATTTTCCCCTTGCCCCGACAAAACACTTTAAGACTGTGACCAAAATTCGCTTCCAGAGGGAATAACTATTCTCCTGGCAAATCTTACAAGCCACCTAACAGTTACTGGAATTATTTTATTTCTGTGAGGTCTGGTGTGTAAGTCAGGGGAGCTGTTTACCCCTTGTCTCATCTCTCCCGAAGTTACAGTGCAGTGGTGCACAAACATGACCCTGAGACACATTCATTTTCGTATTACAATTTTTAGCTAGTTTGTAAGCAGGCTGAGGGACAGACTGAGATACATATATGTATAGGCTCACCTAACACTTAGACTTCTTCTGAAAGAATCTCCTTCACTTCAGGGCAAGGAAAAATGAGGATCTGCCTTGCTCCACATTAGTTAAAGAGGATAAGTCTGGGTAGAATTTTCCATGCCCTCAGAACTGCAAATTGCAGGAAAAATGAAGGATCAAAGATAAAATGCAAATGTAATTTCCTTGTTCTGAAACACCCTTTATCCTCCAGTGTGTGAATGAGCCTGAGGCTCGGTATGAAGATCCAAATGCGACAGCATGAACCAAGACTATGCTCACGGATCTTTAGGAATTCATGGGGATTTGGAATTTGGGAATTCTTGAAATTCACTTAACTTGTAACAGAAGCAGCCAGGCACACGAATGCAAAACAACTTCAAGTGCAGTGGAAGGAAATGAGGAGAAAAAAAAAGGCAGCACGCAAGATTGCCTGCTCTATCCTCTTATTGTCAGTAAAAGAGAGCGTAATTTGTTCCTGGGCTATTCCAGGCAGCCTGAGGTGCAGCGAGGAGAATATCAACGTGAGCTCAGTGCTCGTGTTCTGGCAATTGCCTCTGCATCTGCACTCAGAGAGCCTGAGTTGCTTCCATTTCTACGTTTAAAAACAGAAAAAAAAAAGCCTCAGAACATAGTAATAGCTGATGTTAAATCTTGCCTTTAAAAGAGATGCATAGTGATTCTTTGAATGTCATTTCTCAAACATGTTAAGCTCTCCCAGCACTTATTTGGCATGAAAATYGGCAAGACACCTTTTGGATCATTATTTCCTAGGCCAAATCTTTTTAATTACTGGAATCAGGATTTCTTTACATGAGATAGATACTACTAAAAACAAACAAAACAAACAAACAAACAAACATGTAATGGAAAAACAGAACTCAAAAATTAACAACAAAGGTAACAGAGGAAGGAATGAGTGGTCCTTAGGAGTTCAGTAAATACCACCCAGGAGGTTGAGGTTTTTGGTCATGTTTTTTTTTCTCTTGTTTTT
>NW_020455560.1:148106-168959 GCF_003342845.1 Nothoprocta perdicaria
TTTTTTTTTTTTTTTTTTTTTTTTTTTGGCTCAGTAAAAACCTGAACTAGGTCAATGCCTCTTCTCCTGTCTTGAAAAGCTGAAAGTTTGAGGTYCAACAAACTACTCCTTTTTCATCCACCAAGATGCCTTACAGGTCACTGTGTCTCTCTCTCCTACCAGCTGGTGAGTGGATCCTGCACCCAGGGAAATCCTGTTGTTCAGGACATGCGCATTTCCCCCTGGAGAAAAGCAAAACTGAAGCATACAGTGAAAGGTGAATCCCTCTCAAAGGCAGCCTGAACCAGGGAAGCATATGGGACCCTCCCATGTGCATACTTCATTCTTTCTAAGTGACTTTGGAGACGAATGGGCACTGCAAGTTTCCTCATCCCAACGCAGTGCTTCCAACCTGCCCCAGAGGTACCCAGTCCTGGAACCAGAGCACCGGACATTAGTCCCTTCCCATTAATTTTTTTGCTTGTCTATGATGATAATCAGCAAAGTCTATGACAATAACCAGCAAACTAATTTATGGTCTACTAGGGCTTGGAAGGAGGCTCACAGTTCCCCTCAGCATTGGGAACCAACCCAAGATGGGCTTCGGCAGGAAACTAGGAGCTTAATGACATCATTAAGTCACCTGAGCTCAGTTCATACTCACAGATGTTCCTCTACAATGAATATATAGAACAGGAAGCAATGTCCATAGGACCCTTTATAAAGAAGTTTCCCAGGGTGGTCTGTATGGAAAATGTACTAGTACAGCCATACCATGACAGCCATAGGGATGCCCTTTGCTGAAACTAGAGAAAATAAGCCATTTTTTTTACATTTTGCACTGAGATAACTGCATACAGAGCATAAGCTCCTGCAGTTTGGCAGATGTCCGATCACATTGCAGGTTGCAGGTGAGTTGTTTTCTGAGCCATGAGGTTCTCACAGCATGAACTGACATCCGCTCCTATAGTACCATGGGATTATATCCCAGAAAAGCCTGAAATGTCACATAGTTGTCTGTAGCTACTGCTCTAAGATATAATAGCTCAACTAAACCATGAATATCATTTAGCAGCCCTACAGATGAGAAATGAAGTTGCTTCATCATACTCCTCTTGGATATTCATGTCATTTTAATTCAATAAATTTCTTAGGAACTGTGAGATTCTTAATAAAAAAAAATCCACACATTTTATTGAGTGTCACTGAGAAAAACATTAATTCATTGCACTGCTAAAGTGCCTCTCATCTAAAGATAGAAAATCCTTTTTTACAAACTGAGTCACAGTGCCCCTAGGTGATATGTGTTATTACCACTATTTTATATAAGAGAAAACTGACGCACTGATATATTTCTTTGTTTAGGTCTATACCTGGATGAAGAGCCTTGCTGCACCTATTCACTTAGCAGATAGGCACAAGCAATAATCCTGTACTTTTTTTTCTTCTTTATTTCAGTCTGATATAGATAGACTGGCTATTCTTTCTATCATTATTATTATTTATACAACATTCTAAATGTATTTAGCACCTTGGAGAACATTAATCATTGTGAGAAATATCAATACATGCTGCATAATTTAGTAATAATGGCGATAGTAATAAGCTATATAGCTTGATGTTCTAAATCCATCAATTCTTATAGCTTTTGGATCAGATCCTAGTAAGCAGAGGTAGATATTGGAATGATATTTAACATTTCCCAAGACATTTCCAGCAGCTGCATATCTACTGGCTAAGAGAAAATGTTCTGTATTACAGCAAAGCATGCAACTGACATTAAATAAAATCAAATACATAGGGAATGTATTTGGTTTTATAATGAGTCCAAAAACCAAAAAGTTTGAGAGGAGCTTAATGCAACTCTTGTCTGAGGATCTACACATTTACAGATGAAAGCCTCATTATTGACTCCTAATTCTAGGGCTCTAGGTAAAGTACTGCAAGTGATGAAGAGCTCTCAAATGGATAAAACATATGTCTGTGTGTGCACTTAAAGCTTCTTTTTCCTGGGAGGAACAGTGTAGACAGACTCATACTGACAGCAAACATAAGATGCAAGTATAAACTTCTCTAGACTTTGAAGCACATAGTTGTGATCAAGTTGCAATGCTTGCCTCCAGATACTTTGTATTTGTGGTCATGGCATAGGTCTTATTTATAGAATGAAGACTAAAAGACTTTCCAATTAAATAAAGACATTCTTCTGTTCTGAATACCAAATCTACTGTTATTTTCTTTGCTTTTCATTTGTTTATTTTGAAAACTGAATTGTAGCAACTCTACTCACCCCTGCCGAAGCTCTTCTGTCTTTCCCACTCATGCAGCCGGGAGCTGAGGGATTTCTCCTCTGGCTAGTTCCTGCGTATAGAGTGCCTGATAATGACAACAAGGATTAACCCCACATATCTTTAAAAAGAAAGACAATTTAGGAAATAACCACACTAAAAACAAAAATTCTCTTCTACCTCTGACTTTACAGAAGAACATTTTAAATAAAAGCCATATTGGGATAAATATACAATATACGCTAGGTCACTAGCTGTCCCTAAGATATTTTCACTTTAAGGGACAAAACTCTCTTGCAGACTTCCATCGGAATTGGATTTCAGGAACCACTGGTTGACCAAAATCACCGTGGCACTCCCTGGTTGAGTGCAATGAACAATACACACTTTTCAAAACCTCTAGCAGCCTCCAGACATCCAGGAACTGATACAGAGATAATGTCACTTCCCTCTTCATTGTCACTCTCCTGCTAGTTCATGCTCTTTGCTTATGTGCCATCTCCATAGCTGCCTCACTGGAAATATCATCCTTGTCTTCGGCTGTGTTTTCATTGCCTGCAGTTGCCCATAAATTCTTGGTAGGAAGGGATAAGCTTTGTGCTCTTGGACTCTGAATATCTGCCCATTTCTTGAGCTTTGTTCAAACCTGATCTCAGCCCTTGACATAGTTTTGGTGTAGAATCAACTTTTAAACAACTCTACATTTCTACTGACATGAACATCACCTTTAAGCAAGTTCGCTCAGAGATTTCCTAAGTGCTGAGAATTACTAATGTAGTAATATGAGAGTAACTTCCACAAATGAATCTCTGGACTTTATTTGATCACTCCATTATATGTCTCGGTCACAGACTGTATGCTGTAATGGGTGACAAAGAGATAAAGGGCCATTCTTAGTCATGGTTTCTTGAATGTCAGGTTGTTCTGCCAAAAATTACTTGGGAAAGGTTTCCTTTTTCACAGGCCAGACTAACAGTTTTCCTATAGTGATCAGCTGCAAGCAACGGACACTGAATATACCTCTCATTCACACGGCTCTGCTAATAGTTCCAGGCAACTTATGAACATAGAAGCGTTCACATTTCAAAAGCACCTCAGCTCTCCAGGTTCTTCCCAGTGGCTGGGCTGTGGACTTCCTCAGGTGGTTCACAGGACTCCCGGTGACACACAGTCTACCACCACCTCTGGTCATCCACATATAAAATGGCAAAAGAATTTTGTTTTCCTATTTCTCCCGATAAAAATCCTTAAAAGTATCTCACTGAAGCCCACCTCCTCTCTCTCTCTCACTAGTATCGTGGATAAATGTGTGATTAGTTTTCATCATTACTGAAGTGCTCATACTGTTATTTCTTTGCCTATGATGGAAAAAGGTGAGTTGAAAGAGCTGCAATAGTTTTCATTACTTGAACTTTGTCCATAGTCTTTAATTCTTTCCCTAATTTGAATATTTGACCACAGAGAATTATTAATATCTTCCCTTGATTTTTTCCTAGGTTCTCCCTCCTCCAAAATTTCAGGTCAGAGAAACCTGCTGTTTTATTTCTGGAGCACTAAAAATATATAAATGAAAATTGCATCAGTGGTTTTTAAGCAGTAAACAATAAATAGATGAACAAGTAATTTTGACAACCTGGCACCTTGCCTGGTAGATAGGGAAAAACAGTGTCAAATCATAAGATATCAAAGCTGAGAAAACAGCAATGAAGGAATCAGWATTTCTGTTTCTGATAAAATGAGGGTACAGCATTTGGTACCTAATAAATGAAGTTAGGATGCTTTCATAGTTGTCTGCCAGCAGAGAAGTGTCCTTTATTGTCCACTCTCCCTCTTTAGCACCACAGTATGGTTTTACCTTGGAATTTCAGATAAGCTACATGCATCCAATGAAAAACTGAAAAGTTATTAAGGTTTTGAAGATCTTTGGCTGGCAGGGGGCACAAATACTCATGAGGAGCACCAAGCTGTCAGTCAGGATGAGCAAACTGGGACGCTTCACTTTGTGTCTTGGTAATGATAGGCACATTTCATTGATCAAGGGTAGTCAGCTGATCTGCTGCAGAAAACACTTGATTGAGTTTCTTACCATGGGACACCCCTCTAATATCTTTCTTGACCTCTTGCTATTCAAAAAGTGTATCTGCAAAATCTGTACCATGTTTTTAATGACCAGTGTTATTTCTTGGCCTTGTCTGTAATATGTCAGAGTCCTAAGAGAAAAGAGATGAATCTGCAAATGTTTCTCACCGCTAACTGGAAACTACATGGGCAGTCCCAGAGACTGCAGAAGTCCTTACAACAAGTCAGGATAGCCTGTGCATCTGGATATGAATGTATTTTGTTTCATTCGACTCTTAATACTTAGGAAAAAAAAAATGAAGAGAATAAGTGGGAAAAATACAGTACTAATGAGCTTGCTCCATTTGCTAAAAAAGGAAGTTGGCTTCTTTTCACTGAAAATCTGTGCTAAATATGTTCCCTGTCTGCAGGTTTCAGTTTGCCACTGACAGCTTAATTAGCTGATTCCTCAGCTAACAGGGAAACATTCTGATTGACAAAACTTACTGGTTTTGGCTGAGATTTCAAAGTGTTTTCTTTACAATACGCTCCATGGCTATTTTTAAACTTCTTGCAAAGTTCACAGTTTAGCATTTTGATTCAGAGTGAAATTTGTCAACAGCAAAAATTGCCATCACCAGAGCAGTGCGTTTCTGAGGGAAATGGGAGGCATACAGCAGACCTGAAGGATGAGGAGCTCATCTTGAAAGTTGTGAGCTACAGCACTAGCAGCTGCCATATCCTGTTTCTCAGTCTGAGAAGAAAATGGGCACACTTGGTTGAAGAGGAACCCAAATAGATAGCTCTACAATTGAAAAAAATAGACTATAAAGGTGGCAAGAAATGAAATTATACCATTTGTACATAACTTGCAATGACCTTTTGCTGTCAGTACCAAACAAAACTGTGCATAGCTTCAAAAGGGACTCAGAAACCCAAGTGGAGGAAAATAAGGTGTAAAACTTGATATTGATGGATGCACCCTAAAGGAACAACCATCACACCCCCTACTTTAGTCTTGTTAGCTGCAACAACTCAGAATAAAGACACAGGAGTCGCTGGAACTGGGTAATGAAACTTCTCTCCCAGAGCAGTTAAAAAGGAAAAAACAATGAGCTATGAAAGGAGGGATGGGTATAAAGTTCTCAAAACGTCATCACGTCATTAAATACAGTTTGCTCAGTACTGGAATATTGTGTATTGCTGATATTAATATACAGAAAAGAGAGATTGAAAATAAGATGATTGATTACTTTGGAGGAGGGCTAGAGTTAGAGAAAATACAACAGATATAAAAGAAATTAAATATCTCAAGCAAATAAACAGAAACTATCAATCAACATCATCTGTGAAGTCCATCTCTGAAATATCAAGTGGGACTTTACACTTCTGGAACATAAGCACATGCTAAACCGATTTGCAAAAACAAAATTAAGTATCTAAGAGGAGAATGCAAAAATACTTTGAATTGCTAATTTGAGTGAAAGGCATTGACATAACTTCTCATATTTTGGCAGTATGAAATGATCCATATTCAAAGGTAATAATGATTAAAAGCATGTCTGTAAAGGAAGATAAATGGGAAGTCAACAATTTTGATTTCTGTAAGCACCTGATGTTACAAAACATTCATAAGCCTATTGTAGGGCCCTTAGTGAATAGGAAAGCTCTCTTGGGCCAGCACATAAGTAAGACTTCATTTATTCATGGTACAGTGGACTATTGCTATTCGTGACATGTTTGCTAATTAAAAACTCTGAAGCAAGAAAAGAAAAAATGAAAGAAAAAAAGTCATATATTTCAAAATCATTATATCATCACCGTCAGTAATAATGTCTACCAGTGTATATTTATAAATCTGCCTAAAGCACTTGTAATTTTTGCTTTGTAATAAAATAGGAATGATGCTTACACATCTCTATTCATTTCTGGAAAAATCCTGCAGTAATATGCACTACACATGAATATTTATCAGAGTAAAAATTATTATGCCCATATTTAATTTTTAATCTGAGATCTTGGATATCGTTATCTTTCCTGGCAGTATTCGGAGGAATAATTTCATAATTTAGTAGTGAAAAGAACTGCAAATGAACCATAAGTAAATAGAACAGAACTATCTTTTGCAAAGATGGGAGAAAGGGAGACCAAGAGTATGCAGGCTGCATGTGAAAACCTACAGAAAATCAGACATATTTAATGCATGACAGGTCTCCTTGCCTTGAATTTTGCCTCCAGAGCATCCTCACTCAGGAAATATATCTCTAAGCAGGTCTTGTTTCTGTGCCTGGGTCCTGGACTGATGTGGTCACGTTACAGTCTCAGGTGTTCTGGTTTGTTTTCGTCGTGTGAAACTGTTGCTTTTTTGGTTCAGCTTTGCTGAAAAAGTTTCTAACCGTAACAGTTATAAGAAAAAAAATCTTGAAAACAGAAATCCAGCATAGCCCATGGCAATAACACCGACCTTCACCGGCAGGTCAGTGACAAGAAAAGGGGATGTGTAAGAGGGCTACACAGAACCAAGGGGTTTGTTTTACAGAGCTGCTCGTATTTGTCTGCTCCTTGAGCTCATGCAGACATAAACCCTGGTGCCATCAGCACCCCTGAGTTGATAGGTGCCAATTTGCCATCTGTGCCCAGCTTTTCCCTGCTCAGGAAACACGGAGAGCATATAATTACTACTAAAATAACTACCGATAGGACAAGAGGAAATGGCTTCAAGCTGCACCAGGGGACATTCGGGTTAGATATTAGGGAAAAAACCTACACAGAAAGAGTGGTGAAGCATTGGAACAAGCTGCCCAGGGAAGTGGTGGAGTCCTTGGCAGTGTTCAAGAAATGTGTAGATGAGGCACTTGGGGTCATGGTGGGGTGACCATGTGCAGATGGGTGAAATGTGTAGATGAGGCAGGGTGGGGCCATGATCTTGATTATCTTGAAGGTCTTTTCCAATCATGGTGATTCTATGATTCTACATATGGGAAAATCCAGCCCAGCAGAAGTTCAGACCAATACACAAAGACCCCGACTAAGGTTTAGAAAATGGGACAAATCAGCATGATACAAAATAGATACCTTTTAAATGCTTGATGCAACAGAGAGTCAGACAGACCAGGAAAAAATGAAATTAGGACTCCTGCAACTCTTGCCATCAGCCTAGCCTGGATTTAGCATTTGAGAAAGGTCTTACTGACAGCTGTCATTGGCCACAGGATCACTGTTCAGCTGCATAAAACTAAGCAATGGGTGAATAGAAGCTTTCCTGGCTCAAGCCAAAAAGCTTTTCATAGCACTAAACTCTTAGAAAAGGGGAAAAATTCCTGACAACTATGTAGTTACTATCCACGCCAGTCAAAGAGTGGCTGTTTTTGTATATTCAAAGAAATTCACTTAGTTTTAAATGCTTCAGTAAAGAAAGAGTGAGCTTTGCAAAGCCATCTGCAGGAGCTGCACACCCAATTCCTTTAAAATTAATGGCCACCAAGCACCTAAAAATTGTAGGCAGTTTAAAATACTAAGTGGAGCAACCAGTACAACTAGAACGCCGTACTACAGATCATTAAATCTCCAATTTATTACATATTCAGCATAAAACTTTCTGTCTTTCACTTGGTCCTCTTCCTTCTAGTTCTGCTTTCTGGATCTAAGGCCGCTTCCTCCCTTGCTGTGGTGCTTAAGCACCCCACGCACAGCAATCACCTTGCTTGTCAAACACACATCCAGCTCCTTTCAATCTTTGTGAATCAATCTCTTCAGACATTTATACACTTTGTCATTCTCCCCTGACTTCTTTCCAGTGTGCCAACAGCTTTCTGGGTTTGAAGGACCCGAAATAAACACTGACTTTCTCACCAGGGCCTGATGAACAATCCACAGCCAGTATAAGTCTCTCTCACTGATTCCTTATGCTTTGTCTCGTTCCATAACAGCATCAGGATTAAGAATGAGAAATTGCCTCTATCTTGGCAATATATGAAGCTCCATGGACAGTGGGAGTACCTCTAGGTTTGACACATGCACATTATAAGTCTGAGATATTTTTGTTGGAAACTTCCCCCCACTTTTTACCACTTTTGCTACATCTACCCCACCTGCTCTTGAACTCACCTGGCACTGGGTCAGGCCTTGCTGACTGGCACCGGGACTGCCTGCACAAGCTGCTGCCGTCATTGCCCATGGCCAGTGGTCTAATCAGGGAGAAGTGAGGGTGCGTGGGTGCATATGGACTTTGGCACCAAGCACTCCGCGCAGGGAACAGCGGTGCAGAGGGCTTTTCTGCCCTGTGAACAGAAAATCCATTAAGTTTTTTGTGTGGCTTTTACACATTTTGCATATGATGTGCAAGGGACAAATGAAATATGCATACTGTATTTATTACTGCATTATTTATTGTATTGTATTATCATGTTTATTACTGTATTTTGCATAGATATACTGTTTTTACTGCACACATAAACTAAATCTCAGCAATATTCATAAAAAACAGCGCACATATTTTTGACATATTTTGCCCTTAGTTGTAGGTGGAAGGCTTGCAACTTCCATATTGCTTGACACATCATATTATAATTTTCTATTTTGATTGCTTATAATTATGCCAGAATTGAGCCCTTTGCACCAAATTTTCGTATAATTTCTCCCTGCCTCTGATTTAGTTGCTTTAGAAAGCTTGAGCAAAACAGATTCAGCCATTTTCAATGACAATTCTTATGAAGAACAGTTTAATCTACGCTGAAATATGCTCATTTTTGAACCCCTCCAGCCATAGCCTGGAGAAGAAATCTAGAGAAGAATAACCAGTCCAAACACAGGAAGAGTCACCAACTTTTCCTGTGAGAATACATCCAAATAGGTTAATGTCTTGGTTTTGAAATACTTCTACTTCTCTGCACATATTTTTTCTGTCATGAATGTGTTTAAGAGCCTCTGGAACCCAAATTCTGGAGGGCATTAAGAAACTTCCTTATTTAAAGACTTCCTTACTTAAAATAGTCTATGGCTCTGGATGATGTTTCCTGACTGAGGCCAAGCTGTGGCTGTGGACCAGCCTAAGTCCACAGTCAGTTCAATGAACCTTCTTGCTTTTCATGGTGCTGTCGATTCTGAGTTTGATACAGATATTATAAGGTGGTTTTGACACGATTCAGAAAGCATTGGTTATCAATCACTATTTCAGTCTAAAGTGTAATGGACTGAGGGAAAACTGAGTTCAGGCATTTCCAAAGATGAAGTTAAGTAGTTCTGTGAACATCAACATCTGGGGCTGAAAACTTTCCAAGTTTTATATTCTGGATGATGGCTTCCATGCCCATGAAGCTCAAATGGTGAATAATATGCGGTGATCAAGTCACACTTCAAGACTTTTACTTGAATTTTACTTTCCACTTAGTCTTAGACACTCGTTCTCTTACAAAGYCAGGCAGGCACGGTGCTGTAATTACAGAGTGCGTTCAGTGAAGGCTGGATACCTTTTAATGAAGCTTTGTCTTTTTGTTCTTGTTTGCCCGGGGTCAGGCCTTTTCCACTCTGTGTCCATCATCGTAGGTTCCTGTTCCCTTTCCCATTTCTCTTGCTGCTCTGATGGTGAGGAAGATGGTTTCATGATSTTCTCCAAGTTTTCCCTATCTTCACTTGACCCCCATCCCTGCCTTCTGCCACACTGATGAGGAATATACCAGGCAACAGCCTGAAAAAAGCAACATAAACATCACTGCTTATTTATTCTGCATTTTCTCATCAATTATTGCTTATTGTAGACGAGCCAGGGCTGAAAGAGCTGAAGGGCTGTAAGGGTAGGCGCTCCTAGGAATTTCTGAGACATTTGCCATTGGAGAGAGAAATACTGATGGCATCCACCTAACTCGAGCTTTTTCTCATTGGTCTTTAAAATCCATTTCCACACCTCAAATGTATTTAGGGTAGATTGGCCATGTAAGAGCTTTAAAACAACTCTTCTTCGTTAAAGTGCAACACACAAAGAGGATGACAAAAGGAGATATGACAACTGCAAGTTTGTCAAAGGCTGYGGAAGGCAGAAAGAGCAATCTGTTCTCCATGTTCACAGTGGATAGGAAGGAATGGATGTAAACAGAGACAACAGAAGTCAAGTTTAGGCTCTAAGAAAGCTTCCTGGGTGAAAAAAAACACAGTGATTTTGGACAAGACACTAACCTGACCATTAGGTTCACAAAGAATGGTAGCACAGTTGAAGCCAGTCCTGAATCTCTCCAGGTTCTTCCATAGAAAATCAGAGGGAGGTTTGTGAAGCACTTCAGCAYCTGCTGCCCAAACCTGCAAAGATCAAGCAGCCATCAGATTAAATACAAAATGGTTCCTGGATGTTTATTTAATATATGGACTCTATAAAAGCATTAGGTTTTCCTCTTCCCTTCTGATTTTTGTGACACTGCCCCCTATTTTATCTGTGGCATCAAAGCTGAAAGAACTTGCTGCTTAGTTATACCGTTTATTTTCAAGCACCTCTCCTGTGGATTAACAAAGATTAGCAAAGGCACATTTTTCAAGGAGTGATAGCAGGTCCAGGGCTTTTTGGCCCAACTTGCTGAGAGTAAGATTAAAAATAGGTAGCTTCTTTTATTTTCTGAATTACTAGGGAGTTTTGAAGAGATCTGTGATATCAGCTTTAAAATTCCAGTCTCGGCTTGATTCTGGATTCCCTCTATTCAGGGAGAAGCTGTCTCAGTTGGGGAGTTGAAAAAAAAAATGTACTTTTGTCTTTATACAAAAGATTTGACAATGCTGTCATTTACAAATTTAAAACAATTATTTGTGACCTTTACCACTAACACAGCAGCAAAAGGACCCATTATGAAAACACTTCTCTTACATAAGAGCCACAGCATACTTTTGCAAACAGTGTTCCTAAAGGATTTGGCATTTGCCATCTGTGAGAAAGTATCTTTAACCATTTCCTGGCACCCAAAACAATTCTCCTTCAATTTTAAAGGAGAAATGTCTTGGGGAAAAAAAAGTGCTCTCTTCCAAAGTGCTCACCATACGGCTCTCTGCCAAGGAGTATTTGTGGCTTTCCAGACTTACATCAGAAGACAGCAGCAACTGTGGCTCTTCTGGGCTCCTGCCAGCCTGCATTTCCAGCAGGCTCACAAGAGGGCTCACACAGGGCAAGCATGAACTTGGCTGATGAACATGGACTTTTCCTCATTTTATTCTGTAGAGCCTCAATTTTCATCTCAGAAACGGAAGCAAGTCCTGGTAGTAAAGGAGGCTTCAGCCCAAACTCCAACCATCACCTCTTGCATCTACCTTGACTGTCTTACCTTGTTCATCTCTTGTCCTCACTTGGAGCTGGGATATGGAAGTGCTGTGTAACTGTCTGTCTGACAGGCACCAACATTACTGCACGTGAATTTTATATGCAAGAACAGGCAGGCTGAACACTGCTCTTTGAAATGAATAAACTAGCAGAAATTTCCTGCTTGCATTTGCTGACACAGTAGACCTTCTATGTCAGTCAGTTGCTCACCCCAAAGTCATTTAATGATAATGGGAATGGCAACCTTGTAAAAGTCCTCAGCAGTGATCAGATCAGAGCATTTCAGAAAGAGTAGGGAAAAGTGAACATTTTTCTTTTTTTTTTTTTTTTAATGGTTGGAGCATAAAATCCAATAGCAGGACACCATTTCTGTGGACCTCTGCAAGGTGCCTTGCAGCCAGCAGWTTTATCCAGCACAGCAAAGGCTGTGGCAGGTCAGAGGATGGGTTTGGTGCTCGCTATTTTCATCCCAGACATTGCTGGAAGCTGGCTGTTGTTCTTGAGCAACACTTATGACTGAGCCTCATTCACACTGAGTTCACATGTCCAAGCATTTTTAATTACCATGGATGTCAAATGCATATTAGTGTTGTTTTCTGCTTAAAGCTGTTCTGGATAAGGATGAAGTCGTCAGATTTTTGGTATGTTATATCCTATCTAGGTCTCTATTACTCATTCAAGATGGCAAAAAGGTACATCAGAACTCCTTGGAGAGGAAGCCATTCTTTTGTAAAGTAGCAGCTCATGTATTTGATTTTTAACATATAGTTCTGACATGAAATCAAAGGAGAGCTCATCATCTTCATTTATTTTCAGAGTGGAAAACTAAGGCACAGAAAGTTAGTGTTTGCTATAAGTTTTTCAAGGCAAAACCAGGAACAGAACCCCATTGAAAGGACACTGTTTTTTGCCTTACTGTGATAGATCACAGCTGTCTCCAGAAAGTGYGCACAGGTTGAATGTACACGACTATTTTCTTCATTCGATACCCTACTACAGCTACCTCCTGACTACACACAGAATGATATTAGTGGCATATGGAATATATAGCATTAGTTGCAAATGCAGTTTGCCTCCTTTCCAATTCTAATTTTTGTGGTTTCCTGATCTAAGGTTTCAGTCCACACCCACTGTTGGCAAAAAAGAATGGCATGACCATGGASAGCACAGAGTGCTTCTATGAGCAGTGATCGGAAATAGGAAGGCATTGAACAAGGACTTTCCAGGATTTCCATTACTGGGCAGCATGAAACATTGGACATTTCATGAGAATGTCAGATTTGTTCTGGTGGGAGGCACTAGCAGCTTCTTTTGGATTTATCATGACTTGTGTCAATCTTTTCCAAAATATGATTCCATACATGCAATATGCACACACACTCACCGTCACAACAGAGCCGGGTGCCATTCTGATCTTTGGGGGAAACCGGAATACCGCCACTGGTTGACCTTGGACATTCTGCATCAGGAGATGGTCCCCAATGCTCTCCTCTTTTTCAAGGGCACAGTTCAGGATTTTCAGAAAAAGACCACCTGGATGAACGTCAGCAATTATCAAGTTTCCAGTAGCACTGAAAGAACAGAAGTAGATTCAAAAGTGTAAAAGCCTAATTGAAAAAGAAGAAAAAAAAAGAAGTATTTCCTTATAACCACTTTTCTACATGTCAGTTGTTAAGGATAAGTAAATGTACCATGGACAGAATGTTTTCAGCGCTGCCTTTTTACCTTTCATACAGTAGCTTTCTTCTAAAAACTCCATTTGCATTAAAATTAGTGTATCTTATTTATCTGCTGCCTAACTAACTAACTTCTAACTAACTAACTTCTGCCTATCTAACTTCCATTACTATCAGAAATTGAAAGATTTCTTATGAGGCAAAAAGTCACCATTATACCATTTGCATTTGCTTTTGCCTAAATCTATAGGACACTATCTCTAAGGCTGTTCCTTCCACCCATCAGCCTCTATCCACCTGCCTCTCACTCCTCTTTACTCCCGCCTGGAAAGAAAGACAAATCTTTATTAGGAACTCCTTACTATCAACGCAGAAAGATTCCATGTGGCAAGGATTAGATTTCATCTCTCTTTCAGAATTATATGAAAGCAGGATCCACTATGTATCTGCAGTAAGGTCAGGGACTTTTTGCCTGAGTAGGGGATCCCACAGTTTCCCCCAAGCACTGGAAAACAGATTTATCCCTTGACTCTTCCTTTAAATAACATGTGTATCAAGAGAGTGCTTTAAAAARCTCTGTCCCAGACTGCAATGGTTATCACAGGTCTTATTAGACATGTTGTGAATGACGTCTAAGAATCATTCGACTTTTCATTGTGTTTAATTATTTAGCACTGGTGCAGTGTCTGCCTGCTGTGTGTGTAAGGGCTTTGCCCTTGCTGCATTTGTCTTGTTCCAGTAAGTCCTGTACGTCTCTGTGTATAGGAAAGGTTGACGCAATAGCCCAGAGAGCTGATGTGTTTGCTTCACCTAGCAAAACACTCATGGAGAGTGTGACAAATTCTGCCCACCCAGCCCAGATAACTCAGCTGTGCAGCAGTGCCGTGAGTCACGCTTGCTCACGCAGCCTCTGGGCTGCCGCGGGCACTGCTCAGTTTGGAAGCCGAGGCGGGGGAGACCCGTCCCCTCCGTGGGCAGACAGGAGCGCTGAGCGAGTCTCTCCCTTTGGCGCGTCTTCCCTTTTGCAAAATCTGATAATTCCAGAGCATTCCTGCTCCCATCCTGGTCCATTTGCACTTTGGCAGGGAGAGGCCTGGAGAGAGCCTTGCAGARAGGCAGTGCCTGCGGCAAGCTTTGGGCAGCCAAATCAGGTTGAGTTGTTGTTCCTCACGTTCACACACTCTTCCCTCTCCTGGCTGCTTCTTTGTACCCAGCCACTGCAGTTTGCCACCTTTCACCCTTCCTCTCTGCTTGTGGGACCAGACTCTAAGCCACCTCACTGAAATAACCCAGCATTAAACAGTTTTGGGGACATTATTTTGACCTGAGTTTTCAGCAGGTTCTGCAAAACACTGTAGCAATACAACTGAAGGAATAGCAAAGTGTAACTGAGAGCTTTTCAAAATACTGATGCAGAGAGTGATCCTGTAGTCTCCCTGAAGTTCTGGTCATCACTTGCACATTGGAGGTGGAAAATGCTGCCTCTCAAGCCCACTGTTACTTTCTATAGTCCTACAACCCCTGAGCTCCAGTGCTGGACTAGAACCCCACTGAATTTGGTGCTCTAAAAACAGAGTAACAGAGACCATCAGAAATTCCTGCCATTTTTGCCCTCTCAGCGGGTGTAGGGCCAGTTATGGTGAAGTCTTTTAACCTGTATAGTGGAAAAAGTTCTTGCTGATGACTCTGAAATTTAGATAGACTCTTCTCCCATTTCTATTTGTCTGCCAAAGGAATAAGGAAGTTTGTGTAAAGAAGAAGCCTTGGGTACCAAAATATATCTAGGAAGAGGATAGACAAAAGCAAACAGGGAGGGGAACCTCTTAAAATATTTGTAAAAGACCACTTTGATCAKGCAACTTTGTAAGCAGCATGATCCTAACTGACAGCAGAGTGAATCAAAGGTCTAGGTAGTAAGCATTAAGGCATGGTTTTCCATAAACAAGACTTTATTTTGACCTTAATGAAGCCAGKGAGACTTAGGAATATAAAATAGAGCTGACAAGTTTTTGATACAGTGCAGGAGATTGATAGAGGAACAGGTGATAGGACATGGGAATTCAGGATTGGATACTCTTGAAGCTCTTGAAGGGAGGTTGTGGGGGAAAAAGTAAAACATCTAGGACTTTCAAGGATTTGCGCAATCAGCCATTCACTGGATGGCAATAGACTTTTATGGGTTTAAATGAAGGAATAACCTCTCTAAGGAGATGTTACTGAARGTTTTGAAATTCTTTTTAGAAAGTTAGTTTATGTCTCAAAATATTGGACCAGMTCCTAGGAGACAAGAGCTAAAGTGCTGAAGTGCATAGAGGAGAGGTCAATGTGCATCAATGCTGTGCTTTCTTCTGCTACAGCTAATATCCTGTGTTGGAACAGTCTCCAAAAGTTTGAATAATGCACACAAAGCTGCATGTTGCCACAGGGGAGAGAAAATGTCAGTGCCCTTGGCACCACAGGGCACATCAGCCACACACCTATGACCAGCCACTAGGATGTCACTTGAACAGGTCCTCTCTGCACTGGTGGACRTAACAAAATGGCATTTTAACTACAAAACATGCCAAGAACTAAGTTCCTAGGAAACTAAGAAGTTTCCTAAGAGCATCGGCTTTAGGAAAGTTATTGATTGACACAATTATTATGTTGGGAATGACTTGCCTCCAGGAGCGCAAATCTATTTATTTGTACGCCACCAGATTTGACTACAGCAGAGAGAGAGGACAGGAAAAGTCATAGGTGAAGGTACAGATCCATAYTTGCCCAAGACTGCAAAACGTTGCATACAGGGTGGTTGTAGGCCTGAAATGGCAAGGTTCAACTGAGATGCACAGAGCTGTACAGATCAGGACATCTGATAACTAATCCCCAGTGAGAGTGTATCATATGCACTTAGTTGCAAAATAGATATTGAACATTTTCAATACCTGCAAACAAAGATTCAAGTGTCACTGTCTCCTTTTCTTCTGCAACACAGTCCCTCCAAAAATATGTTGCTTTAACTTTGGTCAGGAGCAAAAGCTAGAGAAAGACTTGGTGCTACATTCACATGCAACACACAATGGCTGTATCCAAACATTAGTGCCAGGACACATGTGATAATCTTCACTACACACATCTAATAGCTGAAAAACCTGGTGCAATATGTGGCCTCAGCTCCCATTTCTCAGTATCCATGACTAACAATGTGATTAAATGTATGGCCATCAAAGCACTCCAAGTATTTTCACAAATAATTCTCAATAACAGAGTTGCAAATTAAACTTGATTACAAAAAATATCCAAATATCCCAGTGGGCCTAAATCATGTATTTCTACTAAATTTGTGTATACTTGCACTGTGGCTTCACTACAAATTAGATATRGATAGATGAATCATGAGTAGTATAGAATTATCACCAAAATAGGTGTGCACCATATATCTTCACACTAACTCCAAAGCTGCTGTATAATGCAGTATCAAATTAAAAGATTGTGTATTGTGAATTACAATGCAATTTTATTTCATTAGGGCCTATACCAAGAAAAAGTACAATTTAAATTCAGAATGAAATAAAAAAGAGTGCTAGTGTTCTAGTATTGATGAACACCATTGTAGTAATAAATCAAAGGAGAATAAAAAAAAAWAAKAAAAAAAGTCTAAATTAACATTTAACAAGTTTAACCACAAACAAACCAAACTGTCATTGCCTTGTGTTCTTGTACTCTTTATCTTCAACAATTAGCAGAGCTAATGATTTCTCTTGCTTTCTACATGGGACAAGACGTGACTCAATCCCCACTGGAAAGTAGTTCGCACAATGCAAGGAAACACATAAAGGGGAAGATAATCTCTTTTATCTCTTAGTGCTTATCTAGAGGGGTTTTTTTCTCCCCAAACTCCACCAAACAGCACTTTGTATCTCGTTATTTAGAAATAGCTGTAGAGCTCTGAACATAACAGGAGTTTTCTTGCTGGCTTTCAAAGGTGCCTTTTGTTATAGCTCTCCCTATAATGTCCTGAGAATTACACAGATCTCAYTAAGGAAACACATTCATGAAGAAGCACTGAGGGTTTACAAAGACTAAGTCCATGAGAGAAATGCATATAAAATTGACAGAATTACAAAATGAATAAGGCAGAGAGAGCAGCAGGCATCAAAGAGCTGGGACTCAAAAAAAGCATTTGATGAAGTGCCTCTCAAAATATTATCTCCCATTGGCTTAGATATAAATACAGTCACAGAAAATATCTGAAGCCCTGAGAAGAAGGAGTAATCATAGACAAAGGTGTTAGGTCTCCTGTGGTACCTAGAGGGACTCCAGGTAGCTCTCATTTCATGGAACATTTCCACTTGTGATGTGGAAGGGGCAATAAAACAGCTGGCTAATAAAATATGTAGATAATAAAGCTTGGAGGAGAGAGCGGGGAAACACAGATGAGGACAAGGGAAATAGTACAAAGAGTCCATGATAGCTCAGAAATATGGACAGGAAATATGTGAGATGCAGCTCTTGGAAAGTGGTAAACTGATTTATCAGTAGGGAAATGCATTCCTCACTGATAAATTCGCGGTTATTTCCCCACTWCTCTCAAGTGTTCACTGTCACTGAGAAAAGTCAGCAAGCAGCAATGCCGAAAGAAGGCTAGGAGGAAGCCAATGATGCATTTGCAAAGTGACAGAGAGAAAAAAGGCTGTCATAGCTTTCTGGCACCATTCGTGTTMATCAGGAACACACAAAGTGGAAGATCCCCTTCGTGCAGGAGAGGGAAAATGTGAAGAACTGATCTTGATTTTCACACGCACCACTGTGGCTTCACTAACTGTAAGAAAATTCCTCTTAAATCCTYCTTATGTCAGGAATAGGTGCCAATGAATGAAATTCTCCTGCTTCTAGTAAAGGCAATCTACTCCAATCTACAGAGTTCATCTACTCCTAACTTCTTGACCTGAAGGACCAAAAAGGTCATCTTATCCATGATGCTTTGTTTTGTTTTAATCTGCTACACAACTAGAAATTATGGATTTAGGCTGGCATGAATCCAGAATAAAATGCATTAAGTTAATTCCAGGACACTTCAATACCGAAAAGTTATTGATAATCAGGAAGGAATCACAGAGGGATATAAAAAACAATGGGAGATCTGAGGGCTAATATGTGCCAAAAAGATTAAAAGTGATAAAACGCTCATCTTAACTAGATAATCACAGAGGCAATGGGGATGTGTGATATGAGAATGAGTATGACTGATGGGTGGAAAAACCCCMAAAGGCAAAGCATTATGAGCTTGAACTACCAGTTCAGCCATACTACTAGTATGATAGAAGTTCAACATTATGAAAGACAATATTACTAAAAAATATGTGCTTCCCTACCCACTGAAAAATGTGAAACAAATTCCATAAAAAAACAGTGTCCATATTGGGGCAAGTTTTTAAACTGGGGTTGTCAGTTATCCTAATTTCTGTGAAGGAGGCAGTGCTAAGACAGTGACTCCAGCTGAGGATCAATTTGTGCAGGTCTTTCCCACTCCTGGTACCCGCAGAGCTAAATTAACTATGGCAAATGCCTTTCTGGGACAACTAGCTTATCCAGGAGATAATACTTCATTTTTTTAATGGCATTTCTAGGTTGACATAAAATATGTAAAGCCCAATTCACTGTCTTACTTGCCTTGCACTGCCTCAAGTACCTTTATGCAGCTTGTGTGGTGGGACCCTTTAAAGATCTCTTCAGTGTCAGTTCTGTTCTTGGAATCAAAACTGGATGGCCTCAGTTGAAGACAAGTCMAAACTAACTATGAGATACAGGGTTTCAGTTCCTTTTTTTGGGGCTGCCACCACAAACAACGGATCTCTGCAGCCCTGGACAGAATATAGTAGCAAACACTGAAAGGGACATGGTGATGAAGGGTGATTTACCCTTTCTGAAGGTAAATTCCCATTTAGGGACAGTTACCCCTAAAGCATTGAGAGAAATCCTTGCATTTCAAAGTCTTTGAGGTCTCTCATGGTCTGCTGGATAATAACTCAGCTGCTTATGAAAGGTTTGTTTGTGTTTTGCTGCTCCCCCAAGGGAGATACTGCCGGAAATTGCCATGTCTTCGCTACAAAATTAAATCRCATGTACCTGAATGCAGACTTTTGGTAGTCATCATAAATTGAATGCATCCTTCCATGACTGTCCATGAATCCAAGGCTCTGGTGAGCACCCAGAGTGAATGAGGGATGAACAGGGTTCCAGCTTGATATTTCAGCATGATCTTTGGGCTGAGCTGGTGAGTTAGCAAAAGACAAAGATGTTGAGTGATGTAATATTAAGGAAAAGACAAGTTCTGAGAAACAAGAATGGAACATTTAATTTCCTCTTTGCCTCTAATTGCAAAGCACTGCTTAGCAAACTCTTCCTTCAAAGCTTTAAACCAATGGCTATAAAATAGAACACAGCCGGTAAAGTGAATATTTTGTTGCTGACATGTAGATTTATTACCTCATTAGAATTACCTTGGGTAGCTAAAAAAAAAAAAAAMCATGCTCTCAGTGGTATAATTCTGTATTCTCAGTGCATTTAGAAGGCACGGTCTCATCTGTGAGCTGACAATGAATATACCAGGACTTCTTTACACTTTCAAAATGAATATGATAATATCCTCTAATCCCTTTTATGTTCTCCTTTTCTAACATAAGTGTCCAAGAGAGACCATGAGGGACTCCCCAATCTGGCAAAGACACAGAGAACTGTAGAGAGGTAATGTGCTCCGTGGACTAAGAAAATGCTTCTCACCTCCCACACCAAAGTCTCCCCCAGAAACTAAACCATTTCCAGTGCCTGCTTTGCAAACTCTGCAATTACAATCTCCTTCACTGTTAAACCTTGAATGTCATAGGAGAGACTCACTCCATCAGGCAGCTTATCCTAATAAGATTCAGCGGGGCAGTGAGTAGCCTTGACTGTTGTGAGAGGATCTGTCCCTCATTAGATCTTAGCCCTGAAATGATTGGAACACGAACTAGCTTCATTTGGCCCAATGCCTGTGTCATAGAGCACCACTGCAGTGCAGATTATCTTCACCAGCTCACTGGGACTGCCATCTCTAGCTAGATAATAGTTTCAATTTTCCATATGAATATTTTCATATTGAAAGTTGAGTATTTTCAACTTGGAAGTAGAATATGTTCAAAAGTTGAATATGTTCAACTTATTCATTGATGACCTGGATGAAAGGATGGAGTGCTCCCTCAGCAAGTTTGCTGATGATACCAAACTGGGAGGAGTAGCTGATAGCCCTGAGGGCTGTGCTGCCATCCAGAGGGACCTGGACAGACTGGACAACTGGGCAGTGAGAAACCTCATGAAGTTCAACAAGGGTAAGTGCAGGGTCCTACTCTTGGGGAGGAATAACCCCAGACACCAATACAGGCTAGGGACTGACCTTGTGGAGAGCAGCCCCGTAGAGAGGGACCTGGGCGTCATGGTGGAGGACACGTTGACCATGAGGCAGCAGTGCCCTGGTGGCCAAGAAGGCCAATGGGATCCTGGGGTGCATTAAGAAGAGTGTCTCCAGCAGGTTGAGGGA
>NW_020455560.1:169480-177669 GCF_003342845.1 Nothoprocta perdicaria
GTGAGCAGGGGGGTTGGACTCGATGACCTCTGAGGTCCCTTCCAACCTTAAGCATTCTATGATTCTATGATTCTATTTTTTTTTAGCTACAAAGCCCAAGATGTTTGAATTTCTGCAGCACATTTCCTCATGGCGTGGCAGCAACACAACATCAGACATTATTCCAACATCATTACAACATCCACTTTCTTTCCCTGGGATACCAGGGGAAATTCCCCATCCACTCGTGGGACAATGAGGCAGGTTCACTTCCCTTGGCAAGCAAACAGCGAGTGGCAGCCAAATGCAATAACACAGGAGTAACAAGCAGAGTAAGTGCTACAGCACAAGCAGTCTAAAGAGAGAGCTAGGGCAGGTGCACAACATAACAGAGTGTGAATTTTGTAGAGGATGAGCCGAACCAGGAAACTTGCAGGAATGGCACTAGCGGATTTGGTGGCAGAGGAACAAAGACAAGGGGCCAGAGACTGGAAATGCTGGAGCTGATTTCTCTGGGCTGGAGCTGCTGCTTGATCAGATGTTCAGCACGACAGCCAGACTGGGTGAACAGACTGTGTTGGAGCCACTTTGCAGTGATGTGTCAACCAGACAGGCTGTTTCTTAGCTCAGATTGACGGTTGCCTTTTCTGGTGCTAGAATCTGGGCTCCTTACAAAGGACTTCTGGGGAGCCTTTAGGAAGGGCCTTTTCACTGCTGAAATTCAGTGGGATCAAGTGACTATTTCTTTGGAAACTACTGTTGAAACTGCAGGGGCACTAAACTGCTTCAGCACTCAGCAGGGGCAAGGGCTGTAAGGGAAGCCACCAGAGGAGCAGGAGCAGGCCCTGTGGTACCCTGGTCTSTGGGAAAGTCCACCTCCACGTGTCATTCAGCTGCCTTAAGCAGTTCACCTGCAAGTCCTGAACTCTACCCTGCCCAGATCATGGCAAGGATTTTAATTAGGGCTTTCATTCAGCAGGTTTCCAAAGAAATGGTGGGGAGGAAGGATGCAATCCAACAATAAAACCTGCTAACAACCTGGCTCAGTCACTGAGACCYATGTGAGAACAGGACTGCAAGCTGGGCAACAGCTCATCCTCCAAAGCAGAGGGACAGCAGAGGCCACTGCTCGTCATGTGTCTACCCCACCACGTATAGAGAGGAGCTTCAACAAGAGAGCCTGGGAAAACTGAGCACACAAAATGGTCTAATTTGTTTAAACTGGGTCAGTAAAGAAAAAACTTGGAGGACAGTACGCACACACAAGCATGAATGGAAGTCACATCAGCCTCTTTTTCTTAAAAGACCAAGCTAATTGCACTTTTTTACTTATTTTTCTTCTTTTTTTCTTCTTTTTTTTCTCTTTCTGCTTCAGTCTGCTGTTTAGGGCAGGAGGAGTTAAATTCCTTTCAGATAAAAAAGCAGTCAGAAAGCAGATTGGGATCTTTCCCTGCATTTTAATCTTTTGGGTAAACTTGATCTTATTTCATCAATACTCTGGAGATAATCAAAATTGCACTTTCTGGAAAGGGAATGTAGCCTCCTCCCAGTCCGGGGCATGTGAGTGCAGCAGGAATAAGCTGCAGCTACTCACTCCCAGACTCTTCATTGCAGTRCTACACCAAAGTTAAATGTTTTGATTTGGTTCAATAGGCAGGAATGAAACTTTTCAACCGAAAGTATTTGTTTAGGTCAAATGAAACATCTCAACCTTTCCGAACACCCTGTTCTATGAACAGCTGAATTAATGAAGCCTGGTTTCTAATGACTTTTTCCCTTCATTCTCCTTTCCCATCCCCCTGCCCACATCAGCTCTGCATCCTGGGCTACCAGGATGATCAGGGGCCTGGAACATCTACCATATGAACAAAGGCTGAGAGAGCTGGGCCTGTTCAGCCTGGAGAAGAGGAGGCTGAGGGGGGACCTGATCAGCGTGTATAAATACCTCAAGGGAGGCAGTGAGGAGGAGGGGGGCGGCCTCTTTTCAGTGGTGGGCAGGGATAGGACTAGAGGAAATGGCTTCAAACTGAAGCATCGGAAGTTCCACAGGAACTTAAGGAAGCATTTCTTCACTGTGAGGGTGACAAAGCACTGGAACAGGCTGCCCAGAGAGGTTGTGGAGTCTCCTTCTTTGGAGATCTTTAAAACCCGCTTGGATGCAGCCCTGTGCCACGTGCTCTAGGTGACCCTGCGTGAGCAGGGGGGTTGGACTCGATGACCTCTGAGGTCCCTTCCAACCTTCGGCATTCTATGATTCTATGATTCTATGATCATGTGGATTCTCTGATGGCTAAGAAACGGAAAGGATAAGAAATGGGGAGCAGGATAAACCAGCCTTTTCTTCCTTAGGTGCCCTAGCAGCATCTCTCATCCTGACTGACAGTCAATGTTTACAAACCATGTTGGACCTCATCCCAAAGGAAATTATTCCCATGAGAATTTGCGGTGGAAAAAAAATGGCCATATATACAACATCATTAAGGTCATTAGAGAAATAGCTATAAACATACACCAGTATAATTATGTATCACAATAACAAAATAACAATAACAAAAGAAAATCTTTTTTTTTTTTTCCAAAATGTGTTCCTATTTTTTTTCCACTGGGCAAGCCTAAAACAAATGTCAAAATATCAGAACTGCCAACCGACCAGAAACTCTAGTCCTAGCTGGGTTTCAAGAGCTGTGCTCCATCCTTCTCTCTGTGGGATGTTATGCAGCGCCACTAATATGACCTGCAACATTGCTCTGGTCTCCATAAACACAACCAAGGAGCATTTAAAAATCTTTGGGGACAAATACCTCTATCTAGAATAGAGACCATCACCAGTAAAGCACATGGAAGTTTCATCCTCCTTCTTCCTTGAACTTCACTCCCTCGGAGGGCTGTGGGCACAAATCCCCATCCAGCAGCACAGCTTCTTCCCTGGCTTTCCTTGTCTTTCTGTGGGACCAAGGGACCCTGTGCTGCAAGACTGCAAGTGCCACTAGCTGCGCTCTGTCCCACCGTGGAATAAGAGGCAAAATGACTTATGGGAGGGAGGGAGGGAGAGGGCCCAGGGCTTCCAGGCTACTCTCAGTCTTCGTTGTGGTTTGTACACCCAGGAAAAACTATGGGACATGGAAGAGCAGGATGCTTCCTGTTCAGTAGCTTATTCTGGTCTCACCACCGCTCCCAGAACAGGCACAAATGGCTTTATACAAAGTTCCTCAGGCTTCGACACTGCTTGGAGCACATTTACTGACTTTTCTATGCAGGAAAGCTAACTCTATTATAATATAAAGCACAAAAACATAATATTCTTTTTATATATGGTTTCGTTTTTGTGCCTGTAACTATAGTGAAACACAAGGGAATAATAACACTCAGCCTAGAGTAAACAGAAATATTCTCTGCCACCTGAGGCCCCACCTGGCACAGTTCTTTTCAGGGACAGTTGATCAGTCCCAGGCAGAGGAGGGATGTGAAATGGCAAGTTAGCTGCTCTGCTGCATTAGCTGAAATATAATCAAAGCCACCTCTCCAGCCCCAGGGTTATATTGCCATACTGTGTGCACAGGGACATATCAAGGGATGTGTTTTCCTATCTTAACTATGCACCAGCCAAGGGTCTCCAGAGACTTACCTATGGCCCTTCTACTTGGACGGGAGGCCTCTGTGGATCCCACTGCAGCGTCGAGATGAGATGAACCTGTGGAGGACATGCCCACAGAGCGCCTTGGCCGGTCTGCTCTCGTGGAGTACAGAGGAACAGAGTCTGCGACTGAGGGCTCAGGAGACAGCCTCTCTGCTCTGCAGGAAAAACTGACTCTTTAGCAACTTACCAGGAAAATCGTCTTTAAAATAGAGGACCAAAGCACACAATGACCTCTGCATATGCTAGATGAACAGGTAAACGTGAGCAAGATCTTACATGGGACAAGTCACATGAATGTCAATCAAGAAAATGACATTCCAACCTGTTGCTTATTTTGAAGTGGATACACTTCTAGGTGAGTAGTGCTGTGCTGTGATACAACCAGAAAACTTCTCCTCACTTCGGAGCAACATGCTTGCACCATCTAACGTGTCTACACCCCAGCTTGATGATTTGTCACATCCTGCCATCTGGGCAGGTCCATATCTGTGATGAGATCTCTGCATTGCTTCAGGCTACCAAAGGTTACATATTGCACCTTTTGGCTGTAATCTGTAATTCTAATTCTCTTCTGCACGTTACTATGGGCAGAATTAGACAGACTCAGGCACGTAGGGCTTCCTTTCTGGGCCAGATGAACCTAGGCCAGTTCCCACCCAGAAGCTACCTTGTCAAGCCAGCACAGCGCTAGGGTCTGACTAATGTAGCTGCTTATCATAACCTGGTTGTGCAGCTTTTGGGCCAGACTAGCTTATGTCCATCCTGCTGGCAGCACAGAAGGGGAATTTGAATTTGCTTTATTGTTCCTAGATGTGTTTCCAGGTGCAGGCTGTGTGTACTGTGTTCCCATACAATGAGGGGCAAGACTGTGGTTGGAGAGGCTGCTGACAAATTGTGAGCACAGCTAATTCACAGCACTATATGGTTTGCAAATGTGTTCCACCATCATCTAGTAGGATTTGCTGGGTTCTCATATATTAAGTCCTCCAGCTGAAAGTCTTCATCCTCCTCCTGGAGTTAAATGCCCTTCTTTTGGGCTCTTTCAGAGCACTTTGCAGAATTCCTTCATGTGGCTGAAAACTTCTGCTGTGGAGTCAGTGAAAGGGGTTTGGGGAAGGGAGGAGCTGAGTTGTCCCCAGGCCAGCCGTCACTCGTGGGACAGGATGGAGGGAGAGGAGCACTATCCCAACACCTGTGTGCTGCCCAAGCAAGATATTTTGTCCTCTGAAGCATACAGTTTCTGTGCCACTCATATCATCATCTCTTTGCATCACCTATTGGACTGGTTATGGCATAGACACTCAACGAGCCCTAAATTTGAAGCATGGAGGCATGTAACTATCAGATCCAAGTCTGATACAGCTTACATCCTTAAGCACTTTCTAAAGGACCTCATATGATTGAGGGCAGCATTTAGACATACGTGTAGTCAGGTGCTTGTAAATGCAGAGGTCCCCTCTGCACACCCGCAGCAACCACCGCTCTCTGGRTTTCCCCAGATTTACGCCATGGCACAGGACAGCAGAAAGCTCTCCACAGTTCAGACACTATTGACACATGCAGGACTTTTATAATTAGAAAACTCACAGCTCAGCAGCATCTGCTGAAAACCACAAAGGAAAAAAACATGCCTGTAAATACTCCTGGGAACACTTCTTCTGGTCATAGCTACCCAGCTAAAGGCTTGCAGGCCACAGTGGCAGGAAAAGGGCTTCCTTCCCAAGCATCTGGGTTTCATCTGTGCGGATACACTTGGTCAGGCCATTTATTTTATGACCAGCACCTGCACGTACGTGCCTCTTGCTCTGTGCGGGCAGGCAGCACGAGTGTGTGCTGCACGCTGAAGGATTTTAAATGAACTTAATTACCTCCTGCTTTCAGCTACGGCGCTGCAAGTCCAGAGCAAATCCAATAACTCCAGTGAAATTACTTATATTGGTATAAATGAGACCTGATACTTTCAGGTATCTGCTCACAGCAAATATGTAGAGAGACTGGCAGTCTTCTGACTCTAATACCTAATAAAAAAACCCTCTTGTGCTATAAATGCCATCTACAAGAATTAGGCATAGAACTATATTATGAAATCTGAAATGCAGATACATTTTCTTCTTCGGTCTCAGCAACAAACATTAAAATGTCCACCTCGCTCTGCCATTCCTTCAAGTGCAAACCCTAATTTTTGTAACACATGTAGTGATTAAGCAGAGGAGCGCTCCAGCCTCCCAGCAGCAGAAAGAGCAGCTAACGACAGCAGTAGTCCTGCCAATGTCACATCACAACCAGAGCCACTGGAATTTGCTTTCCACACAAACTTAGGCAGTTTCYGGGCAAAAAAGGCCAGGTCGATTAAAATGGCTCGAAAGCTCTTTAACTTAGCAAGCTGCCAATGATCCCAGTGGACAGAAAAAGATAAGCTTTATATAATATATACATTTTTATATTATGTTATAGGCATGCACAAATATATACCTAAATAAATATTTGTGACTGAATGAATTCTTAGTAAGCTTCAGCAGATCCAGCACTGCTGCGTGAAAACAGCAAATTATGTTGATCCCATTGATGGGAGCGAAATCAGATCAATGCAAAAGGGTTATACTTGTGAACTTACTCCTTGCTTCTCAAGGTTTTCTGATCAAAAGAGAACAGGTGGTCCTGTGCTGATTGATGTGTAGGCAGCCCTTACATTTTCCTTTCAGTTATCCCTTCCCTTCATCAGTGCTTTCGACTGTACCTTTGATTTTGTGGGGTTTTGTAGCACAGCTGGTTATTGACCCTCCCTCACCTCTACTTGATTTTACAGAGCTCAAGCATATGCAGTTTCAAACTACAGTGAGTAACAAGAGTCCTACCCCCGTGGAAACGATGCCTGCTGCAGAAACCAGGAACACAGGTCAGCTGCCGATGCCAGCTGGGAGCAGAGCACAAGGAGTTCTTGTGTGAATGCAGAGAACAGAATATKGGCATTAGCAGTAATTTCCCTGACAAGCCTCCCTCCTCCTCTGCCTTCTCCTAGTCTAGCTCTGCTCTCCAGGTGCAGCTTTGCCCTCAGACACGGAGACTGTTCTCATTAGCAYTGTATGTGTTAGGAGTGACACACATAATGTCAGCGCCTCAGGAGAGGTGGTCCCTTTAGGTCTCAGCTTCAGCCGAGCCAGGGAATTGCTCCCCTCTCTGGAGTTCACCTGGAGATGTGAGAGGCTCCTTGGATTAGTCAGGAATAGCTCAGAGGAGTGAGCTATGTAGGTTAGCAAAGCTACATAGGCTGTTTTGCCTCAGGAGCTTCTCCTTGCCTCCCAGATGAAGGATTTGTGGTGATTTACCATAGAGGTGACTCTGAGCTGGCTAGTTAAAAATAAAAGGGAGAAGCTCAGAAGGCTGATTTGGGCCCTCTTTATAGTAACTTTGGGCCCTCTTTATAGTAACAACCTGCCCCAAAAGCAGCACATGTTAATAAAGATTTCACAACACAAAGTCTATGTAGCTGCACAGGGAGAGGAAACGAGGAGTATGGCAAGTAAGCATATCACTGGAATCAAAACTGATGGATTTAAGTAAGCCGGAAATCGGAGAAAAACGGGTATCCCATGCAGACTGTAACACATGGGTACCTCTAAAATAAACACGGACAAAGATTCGACACTATGTGAACACCAAGCTCCGCTCTGAGAGGTTAGACATGATAATAAGGCTAAACCACGGGAAGCAAAAGTGTGTCTGCCACTTCTTGGTCTTAGTGACTTCCAACAAGGCAATGAAACTCTAWGTCATCCTAAGTGATGCCTTTACAGGCCTGATATTCTTGTTGTTTTCCTGAACCAAAGAGCTAACAGATGTGGCAGGGGAAAATTTCCTTTGTCTTACTCTAAAACTTGCAAAATCTGAGCCTGACATCTGCATATGTAAATATAGATTTAAAGGAGATGTACAGCAAAACAGGAAATAACGTAAAGAGTGATTTTTTTTTTTCTATCTTCCCCACCTGCTCTCTCCTTCAGGCATGTTTCTGGATGACTTGATTTCCCTTTCCAGGAGGACATGTCCCTGCTCAACACCATTTAGTGCCTCCTTCTTGGCAAGAAGATCTTGTTTCACCTAAGAAAGAAAACACATGAAATCTTATGGAGAATGATTTTGAAGTTTGTGGCTGTTTCACAYCAGCTAGTCTAATGTGAACTTCACATCTGTCTGAAAAATGAGAAGGTCTTTCATATTTTGAGCACTGTGCCGAAGGAGCTCCAAATATTTTAAAAGCTTGGTTACCTATAATGTTTTTATGAGTCAAACAGCATGGTGTCATAGTTGCAACATTTGAAAAGAAGCAGTCCATTTAGTCATTACATCTTAAAATTCAATCATTCGCCATCAGTTTCTCAGGTAATCATGTATTTCTATCTTTTATTTAAGTAATGGCAAGACCCTTTTACCATCAATAGTACTTAAACGCGGTGCAAACAAAACTAATGTTTCAGAGTATTAGTTGACTGCAAGAGCTTGGAATTTCTCCCACAGGTATATACAAACACCAAGGAAGTTCCCAAAATAAATTAGTGTAGTGCACTCGCACTCA
>NW_020455560.1:177736-191413 GCF_003342845.1 Nothoprocta perdicaria
AAAAAAAAAGAAAAAGAAAGAAACAACAACCTCCTATCCTACCAAAATGAAGAAACATCACAACCCTCAAGCAGGAGAAAGATGGTAGAACTCACATCTCCACCACCTTGGTAGTTACCTCACTCTATTAGAAGAAGTTCATCACAGGATAACATGAGTTAGTTAAGTACAAGATGTCAAATGTGCACACAAACACACGCAATATGTTGCTTTCACCAACTGGACAACACGTGTTGAATGGGAATGCATTAACATTGCCTAACAAATTATGCACTGAACGCTTCTGGAGAAGGATAATACCAGGTGCTCTTATTGGGTGAAAATGTAAATCCAGCTACCTAATTGCATAGGGGGAAAAAAAAAGGTACATGAGTCCTTGGGAAAGCAGGATTCTCTGTTACTGTGTGGAAAAAGCAGCATGAGGTACCCTGTGCACAACTCCCTTAACACATTGGAGATCAGGAAGTGGTCTCCCTCTCTCCAAGGARGGCCAATATGTCTCAGGTACAACTGGGACGCTGGACAATGAGTCTCAATCTTAAAACATACCCCAGAGCTTTGGCATAAACAGGACTTTGGAGSCCTCAATGCTCATCAACCATTAGCCCAGGGAATTGTTTGAGACACAGGAACAATTTGCTCATCGAGTGTCTTGACCTTCATCGGTCTCTGCTCTTCGGAGAAAGTAATATTCTAGTAATTGGCATGTGGATAGAGCTTCTGCCTCAGCTGAAGGAGGAAAGGTCAGTGCCCTGTTGCTGTACATGAAAATTTCAATGTCATTATTTTTCTTCTTCCATGAGACAAACTTTCAGAATTTTGCCACAGTGGCATCCCAAATGGTTTGTGCATTCAGCAACACAAACGATGGTATCAAAGATTAAGGTAACTCCATATTAATTACGTACACACAGTACATGGCAATTTAAACATTTCTGGAAAACAAATCTTGAATCAGACTTGTTTGTCTATGCTCTGGAGATCTTTTCCTCTTTCAGAATAAGTAAGTAGGTCTACTGACATCTATACAGTTCAATCACTGCCAAATCAGTATATGTGAGAAGAAGTGAACTGCTGACTGTTACCCTGCACTATATTTGGTAGCATGAACTTTGTAATATAAATGTTTTGAGAAAACAACAACCAACTCAATGCTAAAATAACACAACTTTGGGTTGGGGAACTAATAATGGAAAATTTGCAACGTAAAACCCAATAGTGCCACAGTAAACTTACAAATGCAATTAGTCTGGGTCAAAAGACTCATCACATATGCCAAACACATGTCTTAACATATAAACAGGAACAAGAAATAAACTTGAGAGTCATGATTTCCATTTCGAGGAAAGATGATTTATCTAGCCAATGTGAAGAAAATGTTGCCTTTGTTCTGGTTGGAGCGGTGCCATTTATGACCTCATTTAAGGAAAAAAAATCTAGGCTATTGTTCATACATCTCTGAGTCAGCAGGAGGAAGCAAATGAAGTTTACTAGGGTAACTTCTGGGAGAGCCAAACCTAAAAACGGTTCCAGTTTTTCCTCCCCCAGAGGTTTTTTGACACTCTTTCCGCAAAATAATGACAGCATGTCTATAAAGAGCCAGCTGTAACCCACCACCACCAAGCCAGCCACCTCTTCCTCTCCAAAGAGACGTCCTGGGCTGGAGCTGGTTCATCCATCAAGCTTGGACAGGCCAGCCCTGACGGCAGTGGTCTTCACAGCAGGATCCTGTACGTGCTGCCTACCTACCCACATCCTCCTCACACTGCTTAGTCTATGCTTGACCATTGAGATCCACTTCTATTTTGGTTTAAAAGTGACAGCGAGAGGAACTGAAAGCTTATTTTAAAAAGTGTGAGTTTATTTTAAAAAGTATGTCCTCCTCTATCCATGTGTGTGTAAGCTTCAGGAGGGCTGAGGAAACGTCACGTTTCCTCCAAATTGGAGGGTCATGATTATTCAGAAATGAAGTTGTTGAATGTGATGTGTCAGTTCTGCAAGGAGCACGTTGCTTTTCACGCTGCTGGTTGCAAATCTCAGGGATACCCCAAGACATCTCTGTTCAGCATTCATAAGAAGATATAAGTTATCTTCTCACAYGTTTCTTTCCATATCATATATTCCAATAATTTAAAAGTTAACAATTTTGATCCAAGTAAAGTGGAATACCATGCATAAAGCAACCCTAAATGTGGTGAGATGACAAGCCAATTGCTCCTACATAGAGGGAAAAGCAACTTTTGGCTGCCACACCACCTCAGTTCCACTGTACAGACAAGGACCAGGCTCTTGAGCTGGAGCATAGCCAAGGGGTAGTGGAACGAAAAAATCCTTCACTCCATTGATCCTTCCCTCCCACCTCCAGAGCCATGCTGGGGACTCCACACCAAAATTCATGGGTCTAGGTAAATTCCCCATTGATAAAATGCACCCTCAAAAGCAAATGCAAAGCTTGGGATTCTTGATTCCACCCAGCAAGCAAGAGAAAGGGGACTAACAATTAAACCTTCGTCCTAAACATTTATGCCAAAGACACAAGTTTGATATGAGAAAGTTCATTCCTAGTGAACTTTAATTAACCCCAGTACCTAGCCTAATTTTATTTCAACATTTATTATTAGAAAAACAAAAAATATTTGATATTTAGATTTGAAATGCAAATGTAAGCCAAGGACAGATGCATTGTAAGGTAAAGGAGTCAGCAGTTTGGCATAACAAATATTTTGTTTGAGTAGACACTTATTTTATTTTGCATTTTTGAATTGTCATTATTTACTCACTTGGCTAATACTTTAATAACATGCAGGAAAACTCTTGGGAGAGTTATACATGATGAGAATATCATATATGTATTTAAACCATATGTAGATGGCCCACATAGGGGGCAGCTCAGGTTAATTGAATGCTGATTGAGTGTTCAGTTCAGCAGAACGCTACAGACGGGGCTATGTTTATCACTTCCAGGATGAAAATTCACCTCACTTCCAGGATGAAAATTCACCTCACTCTCACAACACCTAGTTGTTTTCTAATCAGCTGGCAGTTCAATTCAGTTGATTGCTCCCTCTGATCATCCTATGGCTGACTGCTTTCTTTGCCAACCAATCACTCTAACCTTATAGTAAAAAATACTCCAGGTTTTTGTGCTCCACTCACAGCTAATTGCACCCAAAGGGATAATTTTGGCTCAGCATTCAATGCGTATTTCCAATACAGGCACTGAGAACAGTGTTTTAGGAGGCATTTTAATTAGTGCATTAGTGGAAATACACTGTGTGAAGGTGCAGTAGATGGTCAYACCATCACACGCCAGCCAGCTAGGTAAACACAGCAATTAACTGACCGGTCTATCCAAGAATTTGGGGATGGGATTCAGTATGGAAAAAAACACATAATATTGTAGCTCAAATCCCATCCCATCAACCCAGTTCTTTGCTGTCCTGTCCCAAGCCAGGATCGAACCATAAAAAGAAGCAGCTGTGAAATATTGACCTCTCCCATCTCTCCCAGTTGCCAAAATTTGGTTCTGATAAAGGAAGATCAATATGTTGCCAGCGCAGTCACTGACTCCAGCACCTTGGCTGCTCACTGCACCAACGCCTTCACCCGAGGACACAGGCAATTGAGAAGTGCCATCCAAAATGCACCTTATTAGGAGCCAGTGACAGCTGGATTAGACTCTAATCTAAACGTGTCTAAAAGATGCTCAGCTGTCATTAAACATTAATACTGTGTGTATAATTTGCACAAGCGGCAGGGAGCGATTTGAACAAGGCTGGGAAACTCTTCTTTGTCAAGAAAAGGATATGTTTTCAGACAACAGGAATTAATTTGGAAAAGGGCATTCTAGTCAATACTTGGCTTCTATTATGTGCTGCTAGAGTGAATTAAACACTATATAAAGTGTTTCAGATTGTTAAAGGCTTGTTTGCTGGCAAGAAATTAGTCTCTTAAGAATAACCATCTCTAAAAAATCAAGGAATTTCAGCATGTAAAATATATCAAACAATTCCTCTTACTGGGAAAAAAAATAAGAATCTTTATAGTTAGCGGTTTATCTAGATTTCTGTTACTGATCTGGTTTTAAAGGTGGGTTGATTTGTTCAGAGTTATTCTTTTTAACTTTCAACTGATACTTAAACTATTATCAGCAATAATAATATGAATAATCTAATAGTATGTCTTCATTCCATGGAGTTTGAAGGGACAGCAGAGGGCATATGTGATCTTACAACAAAGAAAAAGCTATTTAAAAGAGCAAGCTTTTAAAAATGCAAACTTTGCCATCTTATTTTGGGATATTAAACATAAGAGGAGAAAAGTTCTTCTTGCCTGGATAATTCTAACTTGATACCAATGGCAGGGCTGCCATTATAGGTGTTATTAGGAACTGAATGGACAGAACAACTTTATACCACCATGTGTCAATGGGAGAAAATAAAACCATAGAGGAATCTGAAATTTCACCATTTTAAGAAATTTTTAGGAAAATTTCTGATTTTCTTAAACCCCCACTGTCACCTCATCTCTTCTGCCAGGGTCCTGTGATAARGCAGGAGAGGGTACCGAGCTCAGCTGATGGAGATGGATGAGGGTCCACTCAAGACCAGCCCAGCTGCTGGCTATTGAGGCCTTCACCTCCTGGAGTGTCATTTGGGTCAATAAAATAAGATTAAAGCTTGGCACCACCTTTGGTATCTTTAGGGGGTTCCTGTAGCATCTTGACATTTCACAGGTGCCTAACTAAGCTAAGGTGGTCCTGTTTCCAGATCATGTTTATGTAGATCTGCAAAATGATTTAGATTGAAATGCTTTGCTAAATTGAGGATGTAAGCACAGAAGAAAGAGACTGGCCTTTTTTTTTTTTTTTCTTTCCTTAATCCTAATGGATTTTCTCATCAGAAAAGCACTGCAGAAGCATCTTCAGGAGCCAGCGGAAGCAGTGATGGTTCTGAGAGCCAGTTTATCATGCCGTCTCTGAATTTATCTGGCTTTCCAAGTGGATTTGCAGGTTTGGATGAGCTTGGGGTTGCTATGGCTACCCCCTTAGCAGTACCTGAGCCAGCCTCAGTCGAAAGACGGCCTGGGAGGTGCCCATAGGGACTGCGGTCAGTGCAGTTAATAGAAGGCAGCCCTTACCAAGTCACAATTGAGTTGTGGCTAAAAGGACACCATGGGAAGATTGACGTGCCAACTGCAATTCAGTAAACGCTTCTCAGAAGGTGAGAGCTGCAATATGTGGTTCATTTTTCTTCCAGCTCTGTATCAGGTGGTCTCGAATGCCGTCGACCGTGCGGTAAGCAACAAGAATGTAGCAGCAGGAGCATTAGCAATATTGCTAATTCTATACACAGCTGGCTCCCTATGTATTTGCTATTACTTGCACTCTTTCTTATTTAACTTCTCCCTTTTTTTTGAACAGGGGTGACTTCCTAGCACCATTCCTTGCCTCATCTCTTTCATTTTCAAGCACCCAGGGGTATTCAAAAAGGCTCAGGYTGGCAGGACCACTCACCGGCAAACATCTGAGCAGACACAAGAGTTAAATCCAAACATATTTTGGTTTTCTGTTTTGCTCCATCACTATGTGCATACTATGGCAATGGGCAGGGACGATGCTTGGCTTGCAGGCTGGCCAGCAGCCAGGACAGGAAACATGACAGCTGATATTGTTTGAGTTCCCTGTTGCAACATCAGCACAAATTACCGTGCGGTTCAGCACGCCATCCCAGGAAGGACAAGACCATTAATCGCTTTTCAAAACAGAAAGCCAATTAAAAGCAAAACAAAACAAAAAAACCTGCTAAAAGATGGAGTGCTGATAGAAACCATTATACAGAGTAGTTATAGAAACATATATATACAAATAGATAAATAGAAAAGTTCTATCTGGTGCCACAAGTCTGTGTTTATGTTACTGGAGTTAGTCAAGAAATAACTAGTGGAAAATAAAAATTTTCCTTTTTTTTCCCTTTGAAAACCATTAAATGCAAAGCAATCCCTCTGACCAAAATCTCCGGATTGGAAATCTCAAACTAGCAAACATTCACAGAGACAACTTTCCCCCAAGACCAGTGGCAACTTCTGCTGTCTCCTACATATATAAACACGAGACAAGAACTCTTACTTTCCAGGACAGAATGAGATGCCTGGCTTGTAAACGTATAACTCTGTATCACTTCCCCACCCGATTCCCATGGCAATTTCCCTGAAGGTGTAATCATTCAGATGGGCTGTCCGCTCCTTTAAACGCATTTTTCAATCTTATGTTGCTTTTCGTACTTCATTGGCTATTTCTCTGCTGCAATAAAAGAASAACATTATAAGTGTTGTGGGAAACTATTACAGTGTTAATGTCTTTGTGCTGCGTTTGGTTACACTGCAGCAATTTTGCTTTAAAAAGGAGGACCGTGTATTATTGCTGTGAAGATAGCTGCTATTACTATTTATACTATACTTACCCCTAAAAGCCCCATCATAATTGCTCTAGGCGCTTCTGAAATCCACAGGATGAGACTAACAGCACTGAGATGCTTTTCCCACCATAACACACAAACCAAACATGGGCAGAGAGGCAGTTTGGGCACAGAAGCAAATGCAGCACCTAAGGGTGGTACCTGTAGGAATTACAACATACGTCCTGACTCCGCTACAGTTGTTCCCCAACAAATGAGAAGCACCTTGCTTCTGCTCTGCAGCTTGCATACTGACTTGTATTCAGAAAACTTTTAACAGAGCTTTAAGGTTAGATCAAATAGCATGAAGGATACAGATCTGTTCCGTTGGAATATGCTTTTCAGTCATCAAAGGATGCAAAAATTTTCAGAGGGGCTTCAGGTCAACCATTATAAAGGATGAAGAGAAATACGTGTGCATAAATTAACCCACATAAGGAAAAATCTTGTTGCATTGGCACTCCGAATGTTTCAGTGCTACCTGGTTCATTCCTCTTTCCATATAATAATTAAATCCTCAGTGTAACCCAAAATGTGGCAGGCAATTCTATTGTTCCCCTGTCCACCACCTGACCTGCTTCACAATTTCAACTAAACCACTTTAGCTTACAAAGCAATGTGCACCAAAACAAATTAAAACTGAATCCTATTTCAGGAGGAGACCTAGTCTCTACTGGAAATCAACAGGACCTCCTCTACTAGAGGTCCAAGAGGATCTAGTCTCTACAGGAAGTCCACAGGGTGCTTCTGCTTCACAGAAGCATCAGTTTTTGAGGAACTTTCATATGTCTATGTCCACTTACCCTAGCCTGTACAAGGACAATAAYGTTTTGAAGCATTTCTCTAAAGCATTAAACAATCTAAGAAAGTATCATGTAAATGCTAACTAGATGTATAGTCTGGGCCTGCTAGAGTATGTATGTACAGGCACACATGCACGTGTTTTAGACACTAATTTGGTACATGCTCATGCTGGCAAAGTATGATCTCAGCTGGCCTTTGAACAGTAAAAATGACATTTACACAGCATTTTTGCTTGGCTTAAGGATATATTCTTCACTTGGTGTGCATTTAGATTGTATTGTTGACTCTGTGGAAACCACTGAGCTGAATAGAAAGAAAGGTTTGATAGGTAAGTTGACAGAACAAGAAAATACAGTTCTTCAAAGATTAATCAGAGTGAAAATTAGGTGATGAAAGTRAAAAAAAGGTATTGGAAAGGATCAGAATAATCTCTAGAACATTCTGCATCTTCAAAGTTTCAGCAAGGTGTAGTAAGCAGAGTTTCTCCTCTCCTGAAATGGGAATAAGCTCGAAAACATATTACAGAGAGAATCGGCTTTCCAGAAGATTTCACGAGTCTTCTAATTCCTTCTCCACTGAGCACTGATACTGGTGAGACCAGATGGTATCCCATGCAGAACACTCTGGAGAACCCTTTCCATCGTACACCGGAAGCCAACACCAGAGCAGAGAGATGTAGACAGCCAGAGTACCATAAAAATAATTATGGTTTATCTTGACAAACCTCTTGCACCAAGAAAAGATTTCTAGATTGTCTTCTAGACTTCCAGATTTCTGTCTTCTAGATTTCTGTCTTCTAGATGTTTGCCCAGATCAGAGTCCTTGGGCAGAGGTATTACTCAAGGCATAGTCTCAAACAAAACCTGTTATTAAAACCCAATTTTTTTGTACGCTGAAAAGGGTCACTAATARTCCTCTCTAGCAAGCAGCATAGGAAGTGCTGCTCAAGTCAATCTGCTGTTCCTTATGCAGGGACGGAGTGCCTTTCTCTCCCACGTACGCTGTTAACCTCACCAGCTGGGACATTACAGTGACACAAATTAAGATGGAGCATGTACTTCCAAATGCTCATCTTTTATTACCCAGTAAAATAAAAGTGTTCAGAAGCATTTTAAAATTATTAAAATTACTGGTATATTTCACAAAATATCTGTATCAATTAATTGATAATACTTCATTCAAAGCTGATATAAAACTGAATTAATAATTTAACACTAATATCTTATTTAAAGCCTCTTTTTGTCTTTTTCTGGAATGACTTCTCAACACTTAATCTCTCTTTTTTTTTTTTTTTGTACAGACAAGGATCTTTGAATCTGTCTTTGAAATTACTTGAAATATTTCTCTCCCATGAAATGCTATTACTTTACAAGACTGAGCTTATGCAGTTTATTACATATCTTTCATCCTAAAAATTCAAGTATTGTTATCAAGAATTATGATGGCTGAAATGTATTAGAGTTTTAGGTTTTTTTCTTCCTTGACTGTCCTTCTTTTCACTGTTAGAACTGCTTTAGAAAAACACTCAAATTCTGCATTTTTCAGGAACAGGCAGAAGCAGAGARGGCAGAGGGAGCAGATAATAGGATATATTGGGATCTTTGGGATCATATCACCACTTTTCCTCTCTGGATATGGAGGATTGGCTGAGAAGGTATTGCTAGAAAAAAATAAGCTACTATAAGATGACAGCCTTTGCAAGAAGATATAGACAGCATCTTAGATATCATTATGATTTCCCTTCCTGAAGCAGGGAAATAATGACAAAATCAAAAATACATTGAAATCACTGGGATCCCTCAAGTCTTTCAGTAGACTTCAGAGGGCTAATGATCTTATCTGAGGTGTCAACASATGGAGCTGCTTAGTAAATGTTGACATTTTAAGGGCACTGTATAAATGTTGAGTATTATATGTGTAATCAGCTTCACTTTGAATGGGGTCACGGAGGAATTAAAAATAGTATTCTTTCTTTAGTCAGTCCTTAGTAGTKACAAGTACTTGGATGAGAGGAAGAATGGAGGGATTAAAGGGAAAGTAACCAGAACTATGACCTTTATGTAATCCACCCAAAGGACACTCTGGCAGAGGATTCAGAAAACGAGGAATCTGTCATCCACGTGGCTTCAGGTCTGGTTGGAGTCTCACCCTTACCGCGAAAGCAGTAGACTGCAACACAGCACTTGCTGCCAAATGAGAAGAAAACAAAACTAAACAGCAGCCATCATTCCTGGTTCTTAATCCCTGCTTGGTATTAATTTCTCCCCCCAAAAATGGTCAGCATAACATCTACTCTGTTTTGCTGGAATCTAAGTTTGGTATAATGCTGCTAAGAMGATCGGGAGGACATTGTGCTTCAATGCTCCCTGTGTTAATTATTTTAATGCAACCATGAATTAAGATTTTGCTCATTAAATTGTTTCTAGAGATGAGCTTGAGGCATGGTGTTTAGAGCCGAGCTTCTCTAAAGTTAAGGAGACATTGCATCCAAGGTTTTAATGCCACTAGTTAGGCATTAAACATGGGGACATGGGGACTGCAGATAACTGCTGATGAAATGGAGCATCTTAAATGATCATTTTACCTTTCTCTACCTTTATTTCTCTGTTGGAAACTGGAGATGACGATGGTGCTGGTACCTTCCTTTGTAATGTCATTTGTGCAATTTGAGTTTGGCTTCTGAAATTTTTTCAATGTTGTTCTTCAATCCACTTACGAGAGTTTCCCTGTTGGTCATTTGGGAGTTGATCCATTTTTAGCTTGTTTAGTTTTCAAAGATCTAAACAGTTACAATAAATATTCATTTTTTCAGATGCTAGCCAGACCTACTAGTATATAGAGCAAAAAATAACAACTTCAAAAATATATATGCCTATTACTTCACAAGTAAGTAAATAATTCACAAGCAATAACACAAAGCACATAGAACACCATCTTCTTTGCYTAAATGCATTGCAGCCATGCAAGTAGCACAAAATCCAAGGAAAATAAAATATTTTTTCAAAGCTATCACTTACTAGTCTAGATGCTTTGAGCAAGAAAGAGTTCCCCAAGCCCTTGCAGAGAGCTGGAAGTATCATTGCAGCTCTAGGTCTCAATCTGCATTGCAGCTCTAGGTCTCAAAAAGACCCTGAATTCAGCACAGAAAATACAGGTCAAGGAAGAGACTGGACTTAGAGCTGCTCAGCTTCACCTCAGCATATAGAGAGAAATAAATTGCTTTTCCAGAGCTGCAATAACTTACATCCATTCATGCTTCTACTTGTGTTTATTGGAGCAGCTCTTCCCGACATTCAGCCTCATGCAAACGATGCTCCTCTCCCCTGAAGGCTCAATCTAGCCCTGAACCACTATGAAAACATTATTAGATTATGTTGTGGAATGATTTGTGTTTATATACATATGGTGGGTGTGTGTATCCCTATAAAAATCTGTTTGATGCCCATTAATCAAACATGCCTGTGATGGAATACAAAATGTGCTGCTGATTGTAGCAACGCTGAAATGGAAGTTTTCAGCTCTTTAAAATTAACTTAAGCCCCACTGCAGCAAAATGGCTGGCTAATTATTTGTATGTCATTAAGTAGGGGAGTTGTCAGCGTGTAAAGATCCAAATTCCAAAGAAACCACAGCCTGATGGAGCAGAGAACCTCTAGGTGCCAACAGCCTAAATAGCAAACTCAGAAAGCAAAGAGGARGCAGCCTCTGTGATATTTTAATTTATTAAAAAAGGCTCTGAGCAGCTCCCTGGAAGGGCAAGTGGAGCTTGGGAATGTTGTGTAGTACCTGCAATTGCGAGAATGCTGCAGCAGTGAGGAGGAGTTGAACATTTTATAATGAAGTGGGGGGAAAAGAGGGAAGATGAAGCAGTYGGGTCTTTATTGCCTCTATTCCCCCAGTGCATGAAGGGTTACTATAGGAAAAAAAAAAAAAGAAAGGGATGGACTTTTTAAAAAACGTAATTGTGTGGATTCTGTTCAAGACTTGGACAAACTCCTTCTTAACTTAAAATARCAAAGCAATAGTGTCCACTTGGCTCCGCTGCAGATTTTATGGATTTTTATTACCAGTGACTGGAGTTCAAGATGAGTGAATTGTAAATAAGGAGAAATGGAACACAATAAAATACTCTCTGGAGATTTACCTAGAAAACATCTGGAGTTTTGGCACTAGTCTATAGAAATCTATACCAATGGGAACACAGTGTATTGCTGTGAAGTGTAGTAAGAAACAGCACAAATAAATGAGAAGCTAAGGTCTCCTATATATCACAATAAGATATTTCACCTCTTTTTGGTGGTGTGAGTTTCTAACACTCTGAAGTCTTGCCAAATATTTCATTGTTACCTTATTAGATGTTCTTGGTTTACTACCTTTTGCTTTGTAAAGCACTGATTTAGCGTCACCTAATTCAATTTTTAAAAACATAACCAGATGTCCTGTTCACTTAGCATATGAGAAAGCAGTATCAGAAACATGTGCTTTTGTACATTCCAACACAGATACTGAGATTTCATTCTCTTGCTAAAAAAAAAAAACTTGCTCCTGAACTAAGCTCCCCTTTTGTCTTTAACATCAAATGCCACATTGGCACGCAACAGTATTTTGATCTTCATGAGTCTCTCAAACACTTGCATCTAGCTAAAAGATCCTCAATTTAGGGGTCTCTCTCTTCGCTTCCTGCTGAGTTATTCATTGCTTTTACAATAGTGACATCATTGTTTGCATGTTGGGCCAATCTGGCCCCTGCGCTTTAACGGGGGACGGCGGAGGGGGGAAGCGCTGGAAGCAAGGGGCCCTCCCGGAGCAGGAGGTATCCCGGCTTATCGGCATGTCCCACAGGCCAAGAGCATTGTTTGGGTAACGGAGTTTAAACACTGGCAGCACAACGAGCTCAGGAGCAAAGGTTAAAGAACCTCCCCAGATTCACTCTGGGTGGTACTCGATTCAGCATCTCCTTCCAGTCACTGTTTAACCAGCTCTGCTCCCCTCTGCCTGGGATGCAATATCACCCTGTGTAAATTTAATAGTGAAGAAGGAGCCATTCAACACCCAAGACAGAGACAGTGTAAATACAATTATCTCCACACTACTGTAATTTTGAAATCCTTGGCTTCCTTACGGATTTTCAGAAAAGACTAATACACATTGGTGATTACCAACTACCCTAAAAGAACAGTAAATTTGCAGGTTTACTGTAATTTCAGAGCTGTTTTTATTTGTGGTTATGATTTTTCCTTGGCTAGCTGGGGGATTATTTAGATGGTTCATAGCCCCACAGTTTTATTGCTTGCCAGAATAATGACCTATGCTTGGCAAAATCTGCAACTTCTTTATAAAAATAATTTAGCCAAGAACAACTAAGCCTAGATGCTGCCAGGTGTGTCAATAACAGACATAGACGGGCCTTTACTAAATAGTATTTTTGTGGGTGGCCTGCAGTCACCAGGACCAAGCTCAAGCTGCTCCAAGACACCTGGGTCATCCACAGACGCTTCACAGTTGCTTCACAGTAACACAGAGACGCCTTTCTGCCCCTCTCTTATTTCCTGGCAGTCTTTTTTTGGTGGTAGCCAAAGATGATACTTTGGGCTAGCTCTGCAGTAATTCCCCACCACCTTTCGAAGAAGAGCCCAACACCATCGTGCTCTGCTTCAAAAACCAGACTGCTTCTCCTACATGAGGGCTGACTACTTCTGGGAATCGTGCCCCGACCGAGGAACTTGGACACTCCTGAAGAATCTGGCTTTTGTAAGAACAAAACTCAAAATCCACCTGAATCAACAGCCCAGATCTCTTCACTCCCAGACATACCTGGGCAGAAATCCAGGACTTAAAGTTTGGGTCTCCTTTTCAACCAATCCTCTGTGAATTCAAACTCTACCATTACAAAAGTGAGCTCAGTCTAATCTCAGATGTTATTGTGGATCTTTTGTATTTCACTAGGCAGTTCTGGAGTTCTCTGTAGCTTTGATTTGTCTCATAAATTTCAACTTACTTTCCATCTTCCTTCGTACTGTTTCTGTCAGTTCACTTGTATATACTCCCAAGTTCCCCATAAATTACAAGCCACTGTATAAAGCCTGAAGTGTTGGGCTGGCGCAAAAGGATCAGTGAGGTTCAGTCATCTCTAATGAATCTGCTTCTCCTAAAGACTCTGTTTTCACATATAAAGCACATTGAGTGTGAATGAGTAACAAGAACAGATTGTTCTCTTTACCTGCATCTTCTTTGTGCACTTGAGCCAGGAGAATAAGTGTTTAAGATACCAGTTGCAGGGAGTTGCCCTTTACCTAATATTGACCACAGCGCTAGACAGTTGTTCATCATTGTTCATCAATGACCTGGACGAGGGCACAGAGTGCACCCTGAGCAAGTTTGCAGATGACACCAAGCTGGGTGGAGTGGCCGACACTCC